>NW_008356473.1:2081224-2093075 GCF_000622305.1 Nannospalax galili | reverse complement strand
CGTTTGAATATTCCACCCAAGCAGCAAAGAATACACTTTCTACTCAGCACCCCATGGAACTTTTTCAAAAATTGACCACACACTGGGCCACAAAACAAACCTCAACAAATACAAAAAAATTGAATTGATTCCATGCATTCTATCAGACCACAATGCAATAAAGCTCAAAATCAACACTGGACAAAGCACTAGTCACTACATGAACTTGTGGCTATTAAACAACACACTCCTAAACAATGAGTGGGTCAAAGGAGAAATTAAGAAAGAAAAGAATTCCTGGAATTCAACGAAAAAGACAATACAACACAACACAACTTGTGAGACACATTAAAAGCAGTCCTAAGAGGGAAGTTTATAGTTCTAAGTGCCTACATTAAAAAATTAGAAAGAGCCCAAATAAATGACCTAACACTGCAACTCAAGATGCTGAAAAGGCAAGAACAAATGAAACGCAAACCCAGCAGAAGAGAAGAAATAACAAAAATCAGAGCAGAAATTATTGAAATAGAAACAAAGAAAACAATACAAAGAATCAACGAATCTAAGAGCTGATTCTTTGAAAAGCTAAACAAGATAGACAGAACCTTAGCCCAGTTAACAAAAAGAAAGAAAGAGCAAATCCAAATCAACAAAAACAGAGATGAAAGGGAAAACATCACAACGAACAACCAAAAGATCCAGACCATTATAAGGGAATATTTTAAAAACCTATATGCCACCAAATTTGAAAATCTAAAAGAAATGGATGTATATCTAAAATCATGGGAACCACCAAAGTTAAACCAAGAAGAGATCAATAGTTTAAACAGACCCATAACATTCAAGGAAACTGAAACAGTAATACAAAGCCTCCCAACTAAGAAAAGCCCAGGCCCAAATGCATTTACAGCAGAATTCTACCAGACATCTAAAGAAGACCTCCAACTAATAATACTTAAATTATTCAAAATGATAGAAACAGAGGGAGAACTCCCAAATTCCTTCTAGGAAGCCAGCATCACTCTGATATCCAAACCAGGTAAAGATAAGACGCAACCAAAAAAGAAAACTATAGATCCATATCCTTAATGAACACAGATGCAAAAATTCTCAACAAAATATGTGCAAACCACATACAGACACACATCAAAAAGATCATTCACCATGATCAAGTAGGCTTTAGTCCAGAGATGCCAGGATGGTTCAATATACACAAGTCAAAAAACATCAGTAATCATATAAATAGATTCAAAGACAAAAACCACATCATCATCTCAATAGATGCAGAAAAGGCTTTGACAAAATTCAGTATACATTTATGTTCAAAGTCCTAGAGGAAATTGGCCTGAAGGGAACATACCTCAACATAATTAAAGCCATATACAACAAACCCATAGCCAACATCATTCTAAATGGAGAAAAACTGCAAGCATTCCCGTTAAAATCAGGAACCAGACAAGGATGTCCACTGTCTCTATTCCTTTTCAACATAGTGCTTGAAACTCTTGCTAGAGCAATAAGACAAGAGAAAGAAATTAAAGGAGTACTAATTGGAAAAGAAGAGGTCAAACTATCACTTTTTGTAGATGATATGATACTATACCTAAGAGATCCCAAAAGTTTGCTGGTAGGATTGCAAAGTCGTTCAACCTCTATGGAAAACAGTATGGAGAACTCTTAAAAAACTAAAAATGAACCTACCATATGACCCAGTTATACTCCTTGGCATATACCCAAAGGACTCATTCTATTGTAGAGACACTTGTACAACCATGTTTGTTTCTGCTTTTTTTACAGTAGCTAAGAGACGGAAGCAACCTAAATGTCCCTCAACTGATGAGTGGTTAACAAAAATGTGGTGTATTTACACAATGGAGTTCTATTCAGCCGTAAAGAAAGATAAAATAATGAAATTTTCAGGTAAATGGATGGATTTAGAAACTGTTATACTAAGTGAAGTAACACACACTCAGAAAAGCAGACAACATATGTTCTCCCTCATATGTGGATCCTAGCACCAAATCCTTTTAAATTTCCAGGTCCTTTTAATAAGATGATGTTATACAGCAGTCCCTTTTGCATGGAATAACTACAATCATCATGACTTCAGCTGAGCCTGATTGCTAAACATTGTCACAATTGGGCTTGTTGATGGTTGTGGTCATTCATTAAAGGAAGGCCAAGCAGGGTCATTGAACCCTCCCCAGATTATCCAGCCACTCTTCCCAGCCAACTGTGTGTAATTTGGCCCTAATCACACAGGGCCTCCTGGATTTGGGGAGGGCTAAAGTATACAATCTGGGGAAGGCTAGGAAGAGAAGACATAACCTATGCTTCATAAAGGCTTTCCAATGTGCATACACTCAGGTCATACATACACCTCAGCAACCCCTCAATTATCTCGGTAAGTAAGCTCAACAAATTCATTGGTTCCACAGTAAAACTTGAGTCAAACATTGACTTGATTCTAGAAACTTAAAAGGGAATAAGCATTGCTTAACAACCCCAGGAAAAGAAGTCTCACAACAGATGGAAAATTTATTTGTTAATGCTATTATGTCTCATAATTATTTTTTAAAAAAAGAAAATGAGAATGTAAAAGATATTAAAATGATATGGGAATGGAGATTTTTCCAAAATAGAAAAAATGAGAAAGCCTAAGCAAGTGATGAAGGTCTGCGTAGGTTTGTTATGATATATAAAGGATGAGATGAAAATAATATTCACATAATCTTAAAATTTTCTATGGTCATAGTTTAGTCAACTAGTTTAAGGAACAAAATATATATCTAGTCAAGGTTCAAGAATATTTGGTTTTTTACTCAAGCTTTATCTACATGGCACATGATAATTATAAGTACCAGACTGGTGGAACTAACCTTTTTGGATGTTTAACAGTCATACTTTGAGATCTATACTAATGTGGTCAGAGGGACTTAAAGGACAGTTTTTGCCCCTTGCCCTCCAAGGTCAACCAAGTTCCAGGGGACAGCTCTCAAAATGTCCTATAACTGTGGCGAGTCACCTGTCCTCTTATTCAGGGAGGACATGGAGAAGACATGAGATAGACTTGAACCAGTGTCCAGTCTACAAAGAGGAGGGTCAATTCAGAGGAAACATTTCCTCCACCCTTCCAAGTGAAGCCAGACATAGTCAAGCAGGACCTTTGACTTATCTTCATATAAATGGAACTGGTAAAAGAAAGGAGCCAGGAGCTCCTCCCAAGCCCATGTGACCCCTGAGAAACTGATCCTCAAGTGACCTTAAGTGTAAAAATAAATTGACTTATTTGAGCCAACTGTATGATCTTAAACACCCAAAAGGAAAGTATAGCCAAAGAGTAAAGTCATCAGTATATTTCCTTTCAAATTCAAGGGATTACACTTCCCAGAGATTAAGCTTAAGTCTATACAAAAAGTTAGACAATTATTTCTCATTGATGATTTTGTTCCTACCCAGAAAGTGCTGCTCAGATGTAAGACTTCAAATCTTGGTTTCCGATACTGTAATGCCCACCTGTAGCTAAGGGAGACAACCAGCTATTGTTCTAAAACGATGATTAAATTTGTTTTCTCCCCCTATCTAAAAGCCTTTGAGAGGGAACTGACATTGACTCTAACTATTCCAACAGCTATCAAAATACCTGAAAGCAAATCCTGAATCCATCACTCTAGAGTCCAGCCTTGGAAGACAAAAGAGAAAGAAGGTAGGAACCCAATAGAGGGGCTTTTGGAAGTCCTTGTCAAGAAATTCCAATGGACTCTCACATGAACATTTGAAATTTGCCCTGTTCTTTTTTCTAGATCCCTGTCTAGAACTTGTAATACTAATTACTCTTGCCTTTACTTCTCCTTCACATCTCCTAGTCACCAGTCAAGGACTTTCTTTCCCCCTTACAGATAAGAGTTATGCAGTTTGGAAGTCTTTCAGACAGACCCACTGAAGGGGTACTCCAACTGCCTCACCCTGGGTCCCTTTTCAGCATGGAAGAAGCCAGAGCAGTCTGCGTCCCGATTTCCTATTGGCAATTTGGGTAACCTCTTCAGAGGATGGTGTGATAAGAGTAGGAGGTAGGAACTGGCTAGGCAGTTAGGGTGAAAAGATCCCAAGAAAAGTAGCCAGTTTCTTGGCTAAAACTCACAATGTCCTTGAGCCTCTTAGCAACATACTCCATTCCAAAGGCCAAAAATGTCTAAAATATTTTGGAGCTTTTATCTAATCCTTAGAGGATTTTAGGGTTACCTCTTCAGAGGGGGTGGATGTTAGAGTAGCCAAAATCGCCATAAAAAATAAATCAAAGAAGAAAGAGTACATGAAATTATCAGAAAAAAGTGATGGGGAGATATGGGAGGAACTAGAGGAGAGGGAGTGGGCATGGATTTGATCAAAACACCTTATATGCATGTACGAAATTCTCAATAAATTATTTATTTTTTTAAAATGATGAAGAATTTTGTCTTTAAAAAAACCTGAGAGAGAGAGAGAGAGGGAGAGAGAGAGAGAGAGAGAGAGAGAGAGAATATTAAAGCTTAGTAGCCAAGGGAGAAACGTCCATCTCCCTTCATGTAAAGCACACTGGCACTCTCAAACATCTCATGAGTCTCCATTGGAGACCCAGGAAATCATGATAGAGTTCTGCTCAAACTAAGGCACACTGTCTCCAAATAGAAATGCAACACCCAGGTTTATAAGCCTCCACAAAGTGGACTTTAAATCGGATTGGACATCTTGTGACATATGGCTGGATCCATGGGACAGCAGAGCAGAGAGTTCTGATGAGGGAAGCCAGGGGAAGGCGAACTTTGTCAGTGTCAGGGGAGACAGAGATTACAGCCTGGACACTCTGGCTTCGTTAGTTTCATCCTTCCCAGGAAGATGGAGTTTCCTGGCTCTGTCATAACCACTTTCACGCTCCATCTCCAAAGTAGCTGCTCTTCAGCAGAGGGTAGGAAAGGAGCTGGAATTCACCACAGTGGTCTATGGTGCTGGGGAGCCCAAGATGGATCAGGGAATGGTAACAATCTGGCAGGAGGAAGTTTTCTGGTAGGTTTAATGAGCACGCACAAACATCAGTTATGTGTAGCTGTCCATCAGCATCCTGGCTGAAGATCAACCACCAGCTTCTGCTCCCAAATGAGACGAAACAATTAGCACAGCCAGGCACTATCCGTTCTATTCATGCTCCAGTTCCAAAAGACAGGGGTAATTTGTCTAACCCATGCGTGATCCCCTTACCTTCGTGTTCTTATGTGGCAACATTGGCTGATCTCAACTCTCCTATGAGCCATACAAAGCTTATTAAAGTCCAACCCAATTTATCAATGAATATTTCCTACCTCACAGAGACTAGGATAGGCTTTCAACATGAGTTCCTCTTCCTCTAAACTTGCATATGTAAGCACCCATGTCTTCATCTCCTCCTCTTAAAGACCATCCTTCCCAGCTTATTGACCTACGGGCAAATTCCACCCCACCCTTTTCTAGCACCCTGCTCTACAGTCCATGGTCTCATATGCCTGTCATCAATTACTTCAATGTCAGGGTTCTCTCCCTGACCGGCAAACAAGCTCAGGTCACAGAAATGCTTTGAAAACAAAGTAACTTATGTGTGCATGTGTATGTGTATGCAGGTGTGTATGATGTATGTGTTGTGTGGATATAGGCCAGAGGCTGATATCTGGTATCTTCCTCAATTGCTCTCCACCTTATTTTTTGAGACAGCGTCTCACAAAACCTAGAGCCCACCAATTCAGCTAGACTCTCTGGCCAGTAAGCCCCGGGGATCCTGTCTTTGCCTCCTCCCTCTGCTATACCCAGCATTTTTTGTTTTCTTTTGTTTTGTTTCCATGGGTGTTGGGATCCAACTAAGGTCCTCTTGCTTGCATAGCAAGCACTTTACCAAGTGAGCCTTTTCCCTAGCCCCAACACTAACTCCTATTTTCCTTTCAGTTCCCACTTTGCATCTTGGCTTTCCCTTCACCAAACATATAAGGTCTGTAATGGGCAGTCTTCTCTCTACTGCATCCATCTGTTTGGCCCTCAGCCCATTACAGTCTGACTACCACAAAGCTTCCATTTAAGCATCGGCATGAACGCTGCCAGTGGCTGACAAGAGAAGCCGTGGCCTTACTAATGGCCACGAGTAAGCATGTTGAACAGTCGCTGGGTTGCTTCTTCACTCCTCCCCGTGTCATAGGCCAAAGCATGGAGGTCAGTCATCCTCCAGACTTTCTCCTCTCGTTCCCACTGCTGTCCATCACTAAATCTTGCATAAAGGAGCCCTGGGTGGAGAATAAAGCACCTGGGTCCCTAGCTCAGTCTTGCCACCAATTTGCTTCATGATTTTGGATTAGCCTCAACCATGTCTAAGGCTTAGTATCCTCATTGACATGTCTAGAGACCAACTTGAGAGCTGTTGAGCTTGGCCCTCCCTTTAGATACAGTCTCTAAGTCACTTGTCTCTCAAGCCTCAAGTGTCTAACAAGTTTCCAAAGATTTACTTCAAAGTGTAGAGCCTCATTTTCTTCCAGATACTGTCCATCCCACCTTTCCTCCCAATGTGTTTCCCTTATGGGGAGCAGAGCTAAATCCATCCATCATATTCCTACAGCCCTGCTTCTGAATGTTCCTAACTGGCAGAGAACTGAGGTTTCCATGTCATCAGAGCCTGTTTTCATTAACAATTCAGTTATCATTGCATTACTGAGCCCTTGTTCTGCCATGGATGAGCGAAATCATAACATGAGCAGTTTCCCAAACAAGGCCAAAAAAATGCAAAGGAAATAGTATCTGCTGACATCCAGGAATGGAGAAGAAACTAAACAATGTTGAAAACTACATTCAGTGGAGAACGGGCACCACACCGTGGCTGAGCCAGGGCTAAGGTTCTGAACATTCGTCTCCTGATCTCATTGGAAGGAGAGGTAGACAAGGGACCAGTTCCATTTAGATGAGCTCACGTGTATCATGCAGGATGTAGGACTTGGTATCAGACACTATGATTCAAGGAACATGAAGGTGAAAAGAAGCATTCCATTCTCTTTGTAGCCAGTGAGCCAAAGATCTATCTTTTCTTCTGGAAGATGGTAGTGGGAGTTGGTCTTTTGGAGCCAGGAGATCTAGTTTTGAATTCTGAGAATTCCAGTCAGTAGTTATGGGACTTTAAGCAACTTATGTAACCCCTCTGACCCTTACTTTTGCCACCTGTAAAACTGAGGTACTACCACATGTGATGTCTAAGAGGTATAGACTTAATATAAAAGAAACTAGCACATTGCTTGGCTCCTAGTAAGTGCTCTAAAATGATAATGATCAGTAGCACTAGAGAGGGACCATGCTGGGCTTGTCATGTGATGGATTCATGAGATTAAACCAATCGCTTGTCCTCCTGACCCTCAGCATCTTTATCTTAAGAAATAACTAGTCGGGGTTAGAGAGACAGCTCAGTGTTTAAGAACACTGGTTGTTCTTGCAGAAGACCCAGGTTCGAATCCCAGTACCCATATGGGGGCTTAACAACTGTCCACAACTTCAGTCCCAGGGGACCCAACATTCTTTTCTGACCTCCGCAGGCATTACACGACATGGGTGCACTTACCTACATGCAGGCAATACACGCATACACATAATAAAAATAATAAATAAAATATTTAAAAAAGAAATAGTCAACTCCAGCTCACAGGATGTTGTGTAGAAAAAATATATCATAATATAAATAAATTTATTCAGTAAGCAACAAAATACTCAGGCTCTACAAACTACTCTAAGTGACCAAATATGGTTAATAAGGTCATTCTAATTTTGCAGAACCTGAGGTCATCCTCTCTCCTAATGAAAGTTTATTTTCATTCTGTACCATTCATTTTGTATATGGTAGTCACCATCCAACATGCTTGATAACAGTAACCCTTCTGGTCTTCATAACAGCTTGAGAATACGTATTTATTTATTATTTACTTTGTGTATGGGAGGATGACCATGCCACAATGTGCTTGTGGCGAACAGATGATAATTTGACAATTTTCTCCCTCAATCATGTGGGCCCCAGGGATCCAACTCAGGTCATGGGTTTAACACCAAGTGTCCTTTACCACTGAGCGATCTCACTGGCCCAGATACTTGTGTTGTTACAATTTTAAGGGTAAACAGACTTAAAGAAAACTAATTTATTTACAGTCACAAGGAGGTGAGCACTCATTCATTATTCACCAAATTGTCCCTGAAACCTGAACTGTGCCTGCAGTGATGGATGTGGATTTGGGGCTCCTGTGCAACCTTCTCTGAAGGGGCCAGATTAGTGTTTGGTCATGATGAAAGCCTCATTTTCCTTCTCTATGAATTAGAGTGAACTCCTGGATAATCCTGCTTCTGCTGCAGTATACTCTGAAGACAGAATCACATAATCCAACAACATTTTTAACATAGATCCTTGCTACGGCTATTAATTCTTACAACTAATAGAGGTAGGAAAACCTGAAAAGAATAATGACAACCAAGTGAAAGATACTGCAGACCTCGGCAGGTGCATAAACTCTTTAATGTCGATAAAGCATGCAATCAATATACAGCCATACCATCCAATCCAATCTGATAAAACACACAATTATTCAGTTGTATGAAGGGAAGTGAGTGATACAGGAAGATCAGCCTCATCACCTTCCCTGGAGGAAAGTATTTCTCCACTATTTGTGGCCCCATGAGTCACCTGCTGTTGGCAATATTACTTGACTGAGATACTCTTTAATAAATCTTTACCACCATTCTCACACCAGAATTGAGACCCACCTAGGTCCTCTCTACTACTCTGAGGACTCTAGCTCTACATCCTCCTTCTTACTCACTAATTAGCAATTATCTCTCTGCCTGTCCCAAGGAAAGGAAGGTCCATTTCTAGGTGAATTGATCTAACCTAAAGTCTCCTGAAGTTGGTGGAAAATGAGTCCTTTTTGCATCTGAGGAAATCAACCACCTTCAAAATGAAGTCATCAGGATGGTGTCGGGGCTGTCGCATATGGCAAGAAAGTTCACTTGATTCTCACTAGGTCAGGACCAAATCCTGCCTGCACATGGGCCATGAGGAACTTACATAGACATACATGGTACAGGTTGCTTCTATGAACCTGGGTCCTCACTTGCAAAATGTGAAGAATCTCACCTTCCTCACAATTCTGCTATGAAGACTGAGAGAAAATCACGTGAGTAAAAGCCCTAGCACCATGTTTACAGCACAATCAGTCCCACAAAAATATAATTTTCCTCCACATTCCTTCGCCCCAGTTCTTGAGGGTGTCTGGAAGAGTGTTAGAGCTTTTTGGAATAATAAAGCTCAGAGAAGAGCAGGAAGATGAAGAACAGAGAACAGCAGGAACTGAGCAATCATCCTCAGAGTCCCTAAGGAACACAGAACTAGGCCACAATGATGGAGGTTTGGGGGAGGGGCCGCAAGGAAGGACTGGGGTAGTACAGAAGTTGTGTTCATCATACAGAGAACTTCTTTGTATTTAACTGCTTTAATAATTTTCTGTAGAAAGTACTTTTCATCTACAGGTTATGGCCTTATGAGTAAGTCTGCTCATTGGTCAATTCATTTCCAAAGGATAATGCAAGTGTAACGGTCAGTTTGCATTGTTTGGGCAGATGTGCATAATGTAGATGTTCACAATCCTACAGAGGAAGAAATATAAGCATCTTTCCACCCACCCCTGGACATTGTCCTAATTAAAGGATGTGGCTTTGTCTTAAGAGACCAAGATTTCTAGGAACGTTCCATTTGCCTCCAGATCATCACATCATAGAGTACTCATTAAATGGTGAATGAGTAACTGAATGAATGAATGAATGAATGAATGAATGAATGAATATGAGGCTGATAACTGAATGAACAGTAATTACTATCCCTTCTGGTACATGTTCTTTTCATGCTGAGTTTGTCCATTTTCATCATTTATCATGGAGTTCCTTAGCAAAAAATGCCAGCAGTTAAGAACACTGGCTGTTCTTGCAGCAGAACGGGCTTCAAATCCCAGCACCCACATGGCAGTTAACAACTGTCTGTAACTCCAGTTCCAGGAGATCCAACAGCCTCTTCTGTTCTCTGCGGGCATTGCACAACATGGGTGCACTTACTTACATGCAGGCAATATACTCACACACATAAAATAAAAATAATACATAAATATTTTTTTAATGCCAGTCCTCCCTTTTCTTCATAACGAGACCCCAAATTCCTGAACTTGGAGTTAAAAGACTAAATTTCCTGGCCTCTCTTAAAGGTGGGTGTGGCTGTGACTAAGGCTGGCCAATGAGATTGAAGTGTAAAGTGGTACTCCAGGAATTTTCCTTTAAAGCAAGACATAGGGGTCCTTTCGTCTCCTGTACTTTTTGTTATCTGGAGTATAGCAGGTGGAGGTCCAGCCACTACCTTGGATTATAGATACAAGGACCACTCCCCATGGATGGAAATGTCAGAAGCTACAAGGTCCTGGGGAGCTGCTGTTCCAGAGCCGGACACTCCCATACATCACATCGTTTATGCAGTGTTCAAGCTCTGCCAGAAGGGACTATGCTGATCTTAATGGATTCTGCTCCTAAAACTCATTCTAGTTTTTCTGGTGTAACAACCCAGTCCCCAGTGACTCACAGTTCTACCCCTAGCACTGCAGTCAGGACAGATAACCTTTCCCCGAATAATTAGCAGCTGGATTAATTAGTCACAAAGTCGATGCTTACTGCAAGGCTGCATTTTGCATTTTTACTTTTACAACTTCTCCATCACATTTTCCCTAATAAGATCTTCTCGTTAACCCACCTCTGATCTCTACTCCAGAGCTGCCCAGTGCCTTCAGAGCGCCTCTCTACACTGCTGCCTTCACAAATCCCTAGATCAAGACCCTCTCTCTCTCTCTCTCTCTCTCTCTCTCTCTCTCTCTCTCTCTCTCTCTGTTTCTCCCACCTCCATCTCAGCCACTGCTTCTTCTTGGAAGATCTCACAAATGCCAATTCACACTTGCTTCTCATTCGAGGACCCAAGAATGCTACTGTTGTTGGATGGAGATTTCATTATGATGGTGACTCAGCTGCAACTCAAAAATGAACATTTACCACCACAGAACCAAACTTGATGGGAATCCAGGGTGTAGGTCTGACATACCAAACCCAAGAACGTGACATTTTATTCAAGCATAGCCTCTAACAGTTTACAGAAACATCAGGATAATTTTATTTCCCTGGCTATTTCTGATGAGACATAATAATAGTGTCAATTTCAAAAGAAGCCTGTTCTGCATCTTGGAACTTAATTTTGCTTCTGAATTGAAGAAGAAAAGACTTTTTCACATGTAAACCCTTTTGTATGCCTGAAGATTCCCATGTTATTTGCATCATTTTTCTACTAAGCAACACTCCATATAAGGCTGTCTTTACTTCCCGAAAATCAGAAACTGTCACTTAGGGAACCTCTGAGGAACAATTCTGGTGCCAGTGACCACATTCTACATGTCCCGCCTGGCTATTGACCTCCCTCAACTTGTTCCTGCCTATCATTCCACCACCAACGTGCCACAGACCCAGACCTTGGGAGCCCTCAGCAAAAAAGAAACTTACCTTCTGTGACTGGAGAAATGGCTCAGTGGTTAAGAGCACTGGCTGCTCTTTCGGAGGACCTGGATTCGGTTCCCAGCACATACATGACAGCTAACAACCATTCTTAATTCAAGTTCCATGGTATCCAACACCCTCTTCTGGACTATGTAGGCATTGCATACACATGGTGCACTTACATGCATGCAAGCAAAACATTCACATAAAAAGTAAAAATAAATTTTTAAAAAATTTTAAGAACTCACACTTTCCCATCTCTTCAGTGCATACATAG
>NW_008356473.1:2080766-2081029 GCF_000622305.1 Nannospalax galili | reverse complement strand
ATATATATATATATATGATGTGCTGGATGTTTCCGTGGGTAAAGATGCTTGCCACCATGCCTGACAACCTGGTTTCAATCCCTGGGACCCACATGGAAGAAGGAGAAAACTGACTTCTGCAAGTTGACCTCTGACCTCCATACATGCACCTCAAGTGCATACACACTAGTATAAATGTGATTTTTTAAAATAGATTTTAAAAGATCAATCCAATTACAAGGTCTATATGGTATATTAAATATATGGTATATACAGTATGATAT
>NW_008356473.1:2044659-2080716 GCF_000622305.1 Nannospalax galili | reverse complement strand
ATCTTATATAAAATTAACATAAAGTCCAAGGAAATCTCTGGGGTAAATCTTCCAGAATATTCCACCTCATTTTAGGAAAGAATATGCTTAAGTACATACACACACAAATTTATCCATGGATTTTATTTAATGTTTTACTTGTCTTTTACCAGGTGAAGGGCCTCCATAAGCTACACTGAACTTGGATGACAGTGAGTCCTCCTTAGACTCCTCTAGGAGACTCCTCCTGGGAAGAGCAACTTATGTTCAGGGCACCAAAGGCTGCAGATGCTGGCTAGGTCACACACAGTTTAGACTCTTTCCTTGCAAGTTGATGAAGGAAGCTTTTTTCCTGAAGGACTTGCAACAAAGAGGAGGTTAAGTGAAAGGAATTCCATCCTGTAAAATGAACTGTGCCGAGTTTATTATGTCCTGAAGCATAAATACCGCAAAATAAGCAGCGAACAACCCACCAGCCAAGCCACGCTGGAGCTCTAGTATTAAAGACAATCCCTCCTTACTACAAAACTGACAAAGCCCTTGAATCATCCCAGCTTTGATCCTCTGGCTTTTGCGGAGGCCTGCCTCCTTTATTCTGCTACCCCTCCTCTCTGACCCATGCTGGAGTACTTCCCCAGAGTGAACCACCTCACAACGGAAACCATGGAAATCCCACACAAAAAATTCCCATTCCTGTGTGCAGTTGAGGCACTTAAAAAAAAAAATAGTAACTCTGAAATGCATCCATAGTATCTACTGCGCCTTACTCTCCCTCCTAGAAGTTTCTCGAGGTCTGAACTGGAACACCTCAGTTCATTTGCTTCTCACTAGTTATGTTTTAAGCATCTTTCATTGTCTAATGTTCAGTGATATGCCATCTCTTCATTTGGGGTGTTTATTTTCTGAATTATTTTCAAAAGGAAAATTAACTTGGTCCTTTTAATACATCTTATTAAAAATGAAAACATGTTTACTTCTAAAACCAAATTGCAATTAGATAAAATAAACAAGATGAATGGATAGATGAGTGATGATAGATGACAGATAGACAGACAGATAGATGGATAGATAGATAGATGATAGATAGACATGAAGATGCTTAAAACATAGTGATGATAGATGACAGATAGACAGACAGATAGATGGATAGATAGATAGATGATAGATAGACATGAAGATGATAAATGACGATGATAGATAGATATTAGATGGTAGATGACAATAGACAGACAGACAGATGATAGGCAGATGGATACATTCTTGTAGAATATATTTGGTATTAATTCAAGGAAATGTGAAGTTTTTTTTAACTTAGAGCCAGCATCCTCTTTAAATACAGCAAAGAATCAATTGTTTGACAAAGTAAATCAGTGTTCAGCCTGTTCTCTTCTGGTTGAGAGCCGATGTGCAATCATTTCTCCAACTTCATCCACACACATGAAGTCCGGCCTCCAGTGCACATGGTTGGCTGCTTGTTCTTCATCTTCCTCTTCACCCTCCCATCTGCTTTTCTTGGTGCTCCACTTCTTGGCTAAGAATAACCACCTCTAAGACTATATATTAGGATGAGTTTGGAGTTTTGAGGGGTTCTTTTCATTTTATTTTTCAGTATTTATTTGGTATATTACTTTCCTTATTACTGAACAAAATACCTGACCAAAGTAACCTAAGAAAGAAAGGGTTTATTTTGGCTCACAGTTCAGAGGAACATAGTCTTTCATGGTAGGGAAGGCAGGGAGGCCAGAGCATGAGGTTGACACAGCATCAGTCAAGGCAAAAAAATAAAAGTTCATGCTCAACTTACTTTCTCCTTCTTATTCAGTCTGGGACTTCTGCCCATGGAGAGGTGCTGCCCACTTTTAGAGTGGGCTTACCCACTTCCCCATGGCTATGCTAGGATTTTTGTCTTGATTAAGCTTGCATAGGACTTGTGCATGCTGCCACCATTGCTGTGAATACATATAAGTAACTTAACAGCTTTCTGGAAAGTTTGCTTCCTTGTGGTCATCCACACCTCTGGGTCTTACAATCTTTATCCCCCCTCTTCTGCAATGATACCTGAGTCATGGGAGGTAAAAGTTTGAAATAGGTGTCCTATTCGGGATAAGCACTCTACAGCCTCTTGCTCTCTATACATTGGCCAGTCATGGGCTACTGTGTTTATCACCATCTGTTGCATAAGAAAACTTATCTGGTGAGAGTTGAGAGATGCGTTCATCTTATGTGTAGAGGTTGCATTGAAGATGTGTCACTTAGAGCTAAGTGTCTCACAGACACTTATTCTCTGCATTTGACCAGTTGTGAAACTCTATAATAGTCTCCATCTGTTGCAAAGAGAAGCTTCTTTGATGAGTAGTGAAGGGTATACTTGTCTGTAAATATGAGAATGCATATTTAGAATTGATTTGTTAATTGGAAAATTAATTCCAATAAGACAACTGTTGATTACCCCAAGATAAAGTGCCTGGCATGATGACACATGTCTTTAATCCCAGCACTCAGGAGGCAGAGGCAGGCAAATCTCTGCGAGATAGAGGCCAGTCTGGTCTACATAATGAGTTCCAGGCCAGCTGTGGCTACAGAGGAACCCTGTCTCAAAAAGACCAAAAAATAAAAAATAAAAAAATAAAAAGTGCCACTCCTGAACCAATAGCAATAGTTTTCTGGGCCACTCATTCATTTCAGGCTTTAAAACCGGGTAGGACCATTGATTGGTTTTCTCCCTTGGCAGTTTGCATAATATCCTCTGATACCATGAGAGTTGGTCTTCAGGGAGGAGGCTTCCAGGTCAGTTCCAGATGGATTGCTCCAAGTTCTGTGTCTGAAGTGTGTCCTGTCTTCAGCAATAGAGTCTTACCTTTGAGTTCTGGGAGGCCATCAAGGGCTGTGGCAATAGCCTGAGTTATTTTTGAAGTCTGTTGGACTACCCTGACCAACAACTTGAAGGGAGGTTTCTCCTGACAGGCATTGTTTTTTGTTACAGAGCCTTCAAGTATACACATGCACTTCTATATCTATTATATGTATTTTTCAGTAGGACTTTGAGTTAACACATATCCACTGATTCTTGTAAATGGAAAAGACACAGCGATAGCGTTACTCCAGCCCCTCCTAGACCTGCAGACAGCTCTTCACAAGGCCTTCATTCCATCAGGTAACATGCTCTGTTGCTCCTCAGGTTTAAAGAGATTTGCTAAGGTGGCCAAATGCTCTGATTTACCTAAAGATAAAGGGGTTTACTGGACTTGGTAATTTTTCCTTTTAAAAACAGGCAGTCTAATGCAGACTATGGTAAGTTGATCCTTCTACAATTTGGCTGAATGTCACATCACTTATGCTTAATCCCAGCTATTTTCCCCAGCTATAGAAGATGAGCAACACAATGAATTAAGAAAATTAATCACAATGTTTAAAAGTAATGTTCCCGGGATTGGAGAGATGATTCAGCAGATAAGGGTACTGGCTGCTCTTGCAGAGGACCAGAGTTTGAGTCAAGTCCCAGAACCCACATGGCAGGTAACAACCTCTGTAACTCTTCAGTTCCAGGGGTTCTGACACCCTCTTCTGACCTCTGCAGGTATTGCATGACACAGGGCACTTAAATACCTGCAGGCAATACACTCATACACACAAAAAAAGAAAAATAATAAATACAGTATTTTTAAAGTGATGTTCCCAATTGGACACCTATATCACCCTTCTGCTCCAAAGACTCCAGAAGAGGGGTCAGAAAGATTGTTAGAGCCAGAGTTGGTGGATGACCAGAAGGAAACAGCTTTCCAGAAAGCAGGGAAGTTACTCATATGAACTCACAGCAATGATGACAGCATGCACAAGTATCACGTAAGCTCAAGCCAGAGAAAATTACAACATAGATGTGGAGAAGTGGATGAGATGCTAACCCTACCTGAAGAACTATTGGAAACTGATGGCTTCTGGGAAGGGAAGAGTCAGTCTCTTTTAAGGCTGTAAGTCTTGGTAGGTTAACCAGGCTCCAGTGGATGGAATCACGCTGAAGGACATTTGGGGACACATTAATTTGACTGTGTCTCTCTCTCTCTCTCTCTCTCTCTCTCTCTCTCTCTCTCTCTCTCTCTCTCCCTCTTTCCCCCTCTTTCTCATATGTGTGTGTATATGTATATATGTGTGTGTGTGTGTGTACATAAAATCAGGAGTGGGTAGAAAGGGGTATAGATAGAGGAGGAGATCTAAATATGATCAAAATGCATGAAATTTTTTAAATTCACAGGTAAAGAAAAAAGTAATATCCCAATAACTGAGTTCTTCAGTTTTGATAATTTGAAAATATATTAGTTTCAGGTATCTTTAAATATTTTCAAGTTTTCAAATTGAAAATCTCACAATTTAAAAAATAATTTCCATCTTTATTACTATTCAATTTCAAGTATTACTCCTTTCTGCTGCAATTTTAAGACAGAAATTTCTATCAATGTGATGAAAGACTTTTCAAAAATTGTCTGAGGGCCTAGGGAGATGGCTCAGTGGGCAAAGTGTCTGCCAAATAAGGACTTGAGTTTGAATCCTCAACATCCATCTAAAAGCCAGGCACATCAGCACACAGCTGTAACTTTAGCACTGGGGGAGGGAGAAAAGAGACAGGCAGATCCCTGGAGCTCATTGGCTGGACAGCCTAGCCAAATGGATGAATTCCAGGTTTAGTGAAAGACCCTGTCTCAATAAAAGAACATCCAGTATCATCCATTGGCCTCCACATGCACATGCACACACATGCACACACACACATACACACACACACAAAAAAAACTTACCTCAATTACTTACAAATATTTTTATACCAAAAATGGTGCAATTCCATATTATAGGAAAGTACCATTATGTATGTGTGCTAGTTAGAAAAAAATGTGACACACACGTACTGTAACCAAGGACAGACATCTTAGGAACTATCTCTAAATTCAGAAACTAGAAGGTAATAAATCAAATGTTGGCAGTGTTTCTTCTGAGCAAGCAGAGAGTGAGATTAGGCACTTCCTGCCTTGTTTATATTTTCAGACTTTGTGTAGTACTGAGTATGAATAGGAACAAAGAACAATAAAAAAAGAAAGAAGAAGAAAAGGATCTAGAAGTTAGCAACTTTACAAGTTTGGAAATTCAATTTTCCCCCTTAATTTTCTTATATCCCTTTCTCATGCAATTACTCTTGTCTTTTTACGTGGCCACGATATTATTTTTATAGACACTGTAAAAGAAATTTAGTTCATTTCAGCTAACCTAATCCCAATTTTTGCCTCTTAAGTAATACTCCTCTACCCAGTTATTTAAGCGTTCCAATGAATTGCCTATTACTGGACATATAAGCGATTTCACTTTTCCCTTACTGCAAACAGGGAAACATCAGAGGTACAAAATAACCTATATTGGTACAAAATGCACCAATATTTATTTGGAAGACAGCAATTACTGATTCATCATTTTTCACGGAATCACCATTTTAACACCCTCACTGTGTTGGTCAAGGCTACATCACCAAATAACTTTAGCCAAAGTGTTTTCAGCCAGGTGGTATACAACTGTGAAGTACAAGTCTCAAATTCATTTGGGAGAGGAGAATTGTGGGAATTCCTGAGACTCTGTGGGGCACAGAGGCCTCCCAGCGGCTTCCTTTGCGCAGCTCTCCTCTCCCATTTTCTCTTTCCATACAACATCCCACACTACTGATGGGCACCATGATAGCCCTCAACACACCACTAACTGGGGCATTTATTCTCACTTTTATGTTAAATTTTATATGTTCCAAACATTCTCCTTAGTATTTTCATCCCCCTTCTATTATAGTTTTCAGCTGCCTGTTACCCCGGGGCTGGAGAGATGGCTCAGCGGTTAAGAACACTGGTTGCTCTTGCAGAAAACCAGGGTTCGAATCCAGCACCCACATGGCAGCTAACAACTGTCCGTAGCTCCAGTCCCAGGGGATCTGACAGCCTCTTCTGACTTCCGCGGGCATTGCACAACATGGGTGCACTTACCTACATGCAGGCAATATGTGCATACACATAAAAATTTTTTTAATTAAAAAATAAATTAAAAAAAGCTTTCAGCTGCCTGTTACCCTGACTGACATGGTTCAGGAAAATAGACATTGGTTATTTCAACTAAGAAAGCCCAGAGATCAAGCGGCCTTCTCAATACCTTGATTTTATGAAATAGAATGTCATCAAGAATGCAGATCCCACCCACCTGCCCATTCCACAGCCCCACGGTGTCAGTTCTGTACTTAGCAGCTGTTGGCATGGCAGAAAATGGCCACCAACAGCAGCCCAGGAAACACACTCCCTGTATGTACCCCAGCAAAGAGCAGGAACTTGCTCTCCCAGCCAGGGAGCATAAGGCTTCCGTTTAGACTGATTTAGACAACACAGGACATTCATTTTACCTATAACCAAAAACAATGACTGAGAAAATGTTCTGTGTTGACAGGCTTAACTCAGGGTAACTAAACTTTCCCCCAGAGCTGGGCAGGTGGTATTTAAATAGTATCAGAGATCTCCTAGGAGGACAAGGCACACAGAGTAGAAAAGTAACCCAGATCATTCCTACCCATGCATTTCTCTCACGAGATCCCATCCTTCCACACTGATCAAGTTACTGTGTTAGAGGCTGCTCTGCACCTTCACACATTTTGTAGTGGCAATTATAGTATGACAATGGAGAATTCCACATTTCAAGGCCATGAGTCACTCCGCTAAATCTGATATTGTCTTCTTTAATGCAGAATGCAGATTCGTTCAGCACATTATTTAATCTTTCTAAGCTTATCACTGCCACTGTGAACTATCTACATCTTGGAACATTCTCTAAGGGGGTCAATGAAATATCTGACATTCAGCAATATCTTAGCATTAGATTTGCTTATTGATATCAGAAAGTTCATTGGACGTTTTTTAAAAGATTGATCGCTCCAATGGTTCTGAAAACATGTTCTGCAGCCAGCCAACATCAGCATCACTTGAGTACTTACTAGAAATGCAAATATTCAGGCCTTGAAGCTGAGTAATAAACTCTGGGTGTGGGGGCCCAGCAATCTGGGTCTTAACAAGTACTCTCAGTGACATACACAAGCTCTATACCAACCTTACCCCCAACCAAACCACCCTGGTCATCATGCCCAGAAAATATCTTGAACTCATAAGCCAACACTGGTGCTCTTATTCTTCTCCTGAGAGGGGGAGGGGTGGATGGACTCCTTCCACTAGATCTCTATCTCATAGGCTCAACCCCAAAGCCATCCCTCCTGCCTGGGATGCTCAGCCTCTTCTTTGCAGTACTGAATCTCCTGATGTCCAAGGTCTCAGGCCAAATGATACCCTTTGGGAAGACTTTGCCAGACCATTAGGTCTAAAGTACCCCAAGTCTCCATTTGTGTATTTTATTTATTTCTATGTGTCTGAATATTCTGTCTGTATATATATATATGATAGGTAATAAACCCGGATGGGTAAAACCAAGTCACAGACAAGAACTCTGGCGGGATAGAGTTTATTAGGAGAAGAAAGCACATGGGACAATTTCCTTTGGGATAGGAAAGTTGTCAGTCCTCCGGCTGTTGGCTTGGGGTTTTTATGGGGGGGCGGAGTTTTGGGAGGATGCAGAAGGCAGGAAGGTTTTTTTTAAAAAAAAGTTAGGTGGGAGAGAGGGAGCCCAGGGCTTATCAGAACATCTTCTGTTAAAACTGCCATCCCCTTCCATCAGCCAGGATCTGAGTTATGGGGTAAGGAGTCTATACATTGTAAAACTTATCAGGAGGAAATAACTTGTATCAAGACAGTTCCTACATCAATGGATCCAGATTGGAGGAGCCTGTTCTGCTTCCAAGATCGCCAAAGGGGAAGCAGGCTGTCTTTGACCAAAAGGTGCAGAGAGTCTGTTTATCTTGCCTTCAAAGACCAGGGTGCTCATTAACTCAGTTCCTGCATTCTCATTCTTGGGGGGCTTGCAAAACCTTGAGGCCCTGTTGGGGAGGGGGCTGCTGCAGGTCTGAACCCTAACAGTATGTAAGTGCACTCACAACATACAATGCCCACAAAGACCAGAAGAGTGTATCAGATCCCCTGGAACTAGAATTATGGACCATTGTTAGCCCCTATATGAGTACTGGGAACGAAACCAGGTCCTCAGCAAGAGTGGTCAGTGCTCCTAACCACAGCAAGAGCAGTAAGTGCTCCTAACCACTGAGCCATCTTTCCAGTCTGTATCATACTGTTTTAATCATCCTTTTCTTTAGCCTTTGTCACTATCTGTGATTTTTATTTAGTTTATTTATTGTCTACCACTATCCACTGAAATATATGAACCACAAAGACAGAGACCTTGTCTATTCATCAACCCAAACAATGTCTCAAAAACTTGTCACTCAATAAAAACGTGTTGCATGAATGGATGAGAGGACAGAGAACTTTTGTAACGCCAACAGAAGGGCTGACAGCTATATTGTGCCTCCACATGATGCAAGTCTGCACATTATGATCCTAACAGATAATTTCAGAGGTCTCTATTCTGATGTCACAGATTCCAGCTCTAAAAGGCACGGAGGGTGAGACATTCTGATTCTTTCACAAAGGTAAGAAACCAGCTAGCCCAGATGCGCTCACAGTATTTTTCTTTCTTTCTTTCTTTTCAGAATGGGACATAACATTTTATTGGTCTGACCCATGGCAGGCTTAGGCAGAGCTTCCTCATCTTCCCTCGCTCCCGTCTTCCCTCTCCTGGACATTATGACTTGCCCCAGGAGAGAAGAGTGTCCTGGGCAGGGGTGGCAGGCAGAGACAGGGAACAATATACAATAATGGGAGCTGAAGGTGGCTCAGGGCAATGTACAGAAGATGGGACTGTAAGGACATTAGGATAAAAATGTCCATCTAGGCAGAGGGAAGCTGTTACCCATGGTAGACCCCACAACTTGCAAGACTGGGAAGAGTCAGGAGGAAACAGCTTTCTCTCTAGCAGTTCCTACTGAGCCCTTGGATGGTCAGTCTTTCCTGGATGGAATGCTGAGCTTCCTTAATGCTCCTTCCCAAGCAGCTTTTTCTGCTCTGCTCCCTTAGTTTCCTCTCCTGCCGTGTTCTGTTTCTCTAACAGCTGGTTGTGAGTTACTTCCTTGGACTGAAGAAGAACTGTTCTTCCCACACCGTCACACAGGCTAGTCCATCTGCTAAAGTCATAATCTCTGTAAGATGCACATACGCTTGCATTCAGTTAAGCTGTTCAGTCTGTAAGACTGCACGCTTCACTTCCAGATGAGTGTCAATAACTGGCTTGAAGCTCTAGGACAGCCTTCTTGGACTCCAGATTCACAAAGGCTGCCATCTTGGACCACTCTGTCCAGATGTGCTCACTGTTATGTGTCAGCTAGTCAGAACTTGGCCCACGCCTGGGTAGATTCTTTTGCTTAATTACCCTGGCAACTCCAGAGGTTCTTCTGCCTCCATTTGATGCCCCATCTCTTGACTTCTTGATGTCCCAGGAGACAAGAAACAATGTGTTGATTTATTTTATTTATTATTTTTATTTTATGTGTATGAGTATATTGCCTACATTGTGTGCACCTGTGTCATGCAATGCCTGTGGAGGTCAGAAGAAAGAATGGAATCCCCTGAAACCAGAGTTTCAGGCAATTGTTAGCTGCCATCTGGGTGCTGAGAACTGAACCCAGGTTCTCTGCAAGGCAGCCAGTGCTCCTAACCACTGAGCCATCTCTCCAGTCCCACAGTGTTGATTTTGAGCTCTTTCCTCTTTAAGGATATAAGGGAAGTATTAGAGTTCAGCTTCCCTGGATGTGCCTCACAGCACAATTGAAATTGTTAGCGGTTTATCGTACAAGTTCTCCAGATTTTTTCTAGTCTTTATAAATTCGGGACATTCAGATTGCCACTATGATTTTTTTTTAAAGATTCAGAACTGAAGTTGAGGCAAGAAGATCACAAGTTCTGGGCCAGCCTGGGCTACATAAAGAGACATTAGGAATGGATGGAAAGCTGTCCTGTGATCTTGTCTCTGTGTGCTAAAACTATTGTTTCTTTCCTGCAGTTAAGCACAGTGGAAATAGCAGTTTTGATGAGATTGTCAACATTGCCTGACAGATGCAGCACCGGTCCTTAGCCAGAGAACTCTCTGGAACGATTAAAGAGATCCTGGGTACTGCACAATCTGCGGGCTGCAATGTGGATGGCCGTCACCCTCATGACATCATAGATGACATCAACAGTGGTGCAGTGGAATGCCCAGCTAGTTAAGCAAGAGAAACTATTTCAGTAAAAGATGATCTGACAACAACAAAAAAAGCAGCCAACATACAACCAAAACTAAAGGCATACTGACTCTATTTTGTACAAAGAAAGGAAAGTGATCAGCTCTGTGAGAACATATGTCCCCACATCCCTGTGGGCTCTTTCAAGTTTCCATTTACAATAACAGCAGTGTTCATTCTTCCAAGTTCCTTCAGCTCAGTCAAGGCACTACATACACTGTTTGAGACACTCTTTTTAAAATAGCTATATCTGACTTCCTGGAAAGAAGAATTCTCAAACATATCAAGAGGAATCAGAACAAGCAAGTATTAGTAGTAACTAATATAGTCTTCCATAAAGAGTTTCTTCACGCACAATGTGGCCATGAGAAGGCATCACTTACAGGCCGTGGAACTGGCCAAGGAGTACAAACTGCTGCTCTGAAATTCATCAGTGCTTTGCACAGAGGCCACACCTACCACAGGCTCTTTCCAGACACTGGCTGAGTTTGGCCAGAATCGTCACCTAGTTCCTAAAAGATACGAGAACAAGATTCTTCCATTGGCTGGCTTTTACTGGCAACTGTCTACCTTGCCAAACCTTCCTTGGATCGCTCAGTCACTTAGGACTCTTCCTACAGCGTTCCTACCTGTCTGCATTCTGATTATACTTCAATCATAGTTTTGCAGCTCTGCCAGCCTGGTCTAGCACCCACTCCAATGCCTCTAACAAGTATCCACCCTAAAGAAATCGTTGGCAGCCCACTGCCGAAGGATCCAGACTAACATAGTAAACGGTAAGTAGAAGACACCAATTTTTTAATGAACACTCACATCTATAATCACATCTAACTCCTTACATAATAGGTTACACAAAAAGGAAATTGATTACCATTGTCTGAAAGAGGAAATGGCTTGAATGTCTTGGCCAATATTAATTACCTTGCTGTTTCAGTAGCTTTTCCATTTCCAAGTCTTAAGGGTTTCGTTTCTTTCAAGCAAAGTTGAATTTTATATCTCTTTTTATTATTATGTTTACTATTAACAACTTATAAAGTAGGCCTCGTGTAAGAGGATTGCATGTATTTAACTTTTTAGTTAATCCTCACCACAACTCCGAAAGGTAGGCATGACTCCTTTCTCTCATGGAGGAAATACTGTCAAGAAATTATATAATGAGCCAGGTTGTGGTGGTACACACTTTAATCCCAGCACCCAGGAGGTAGAGGCAGGCAGATCTCTGTGAGCTTGAGGTCAGCCTTGTCTACATAGTGAGTTTCAGGTCAGCTGAGGTTATAGGAAGACCCTGTCTGAAAGGGAAAAAGAATAATATCCCACAGCCTACTCACTCACATATTGCATCACGCAGCCAGGCCCAACACCACAAACTCCTTACCATAGTGCTGTTAACACTGAGAATAATAACTCAGATGTGTGAAACTTTACCAAGCAGCCATCAATTAGGAAGTGAAATAGATGTCCCCTGGCAAGTCCCCAAGCAGGGGACTACAAAAGGCCAGAGTTAGGGAAAGACTCAAGTTGATAGGACCTCAAAACACACAGGCAAGATGAGTTTCCTCTTTCCCCTCATGCTTAATCCCAAAGGGAAGAGTTGCATGTGGTTCTCTCTACACCAACGATCTCAATCTTTTTAAAAAAGAGTGACAAGAAAGTTTTTGCTTTAAGAGATTACCAACAAATACGTAATGAAATAACTCTTAAATTATTAGGAGATGAAACCCAGCTCCTCAGTACCTACGAGCCATGGGATGGGAAAGAAAACAATTGGCAAAGTTCTCAGTGATTCAGCTCTGAGCCATGTTTCCAGAAAGCTTCATGTCCCCTCACGCTCTGTTTCACGTGATGTTTCCACAGTATAACATACCTACCTGCTGCCATGCCCTTCTGTGCAGTGACCCAGCCTAAGTCTTGTGACCCTTCCTCTAAGTCTTACTCACTCCTCAAGGACTCAGTTCAACCACCACATAGTTCAAAAAATTTTGTTCAACACCTAGCTGAGAATACCTAGGGGACCCCTCTGCGGACCTCTTTAACTGCAGTGTTAACATCACCTCAAAGTTCCCCACACTATGCTGAAATGATCTCGAATGAGCCCCTTTTTTCTAACATCAGCCACACCATATCACTCTGTCCCATAGACTACTTCCAGAGGCATCCCACAACACGTAAGAGAGTAGATGCCAGCTGCAGGCTCTGCCTCCAAGGTCCTAAATGGCCAGGTCCTGACTTGTCTCTCCAAATTGGCCCTGTCACCCTTGATTGCTAACCCTGCCATGCCTAGCCCTTTCACATCCTCAGACTACTTCCTCAGCTCTAAACCAAAGTGCTCCTTTTAATTCTCCAGGACTTTTTTGAACGGATGTTGCCTTCGTATAGCTGCCATCCACCACTTGCAGAATCACTGCCGTTCTCTCTCACTGCTTCTTATTCTTTTTCTTCATTGCAGTTTCCAAATTTTATGAGTAAGATATTCACGTGTTTGTCACTTCGGTCTCTGCTGTGGTAGAAAGCACATCCTCGAGTCTTCAAGTTACTGTGAGCAAGCTTATTAAAGAATATACTTGTGAGATGCCTCTGCCCCATTGTGTCCTTAAATTGGCCAAAGGAATGAAGCAAAGACCAGGAAGGATGGTAAAAGAGAGTTACAGAACAGCAGTCATTGATAAAAATTCAATATTACTGTTCATTCCTATAATGTCCTGTGTTGGTTAAACTCTGAATGTGTTTAAAATTTTGAGTTCTAGCTAAGGCAGAAAATCAGTCAACGGTCCAACCCAGCTCTAAAGCCTAATAACCACAAGCCCGGCACAGAAAATGATCTCTATTTGTACAGTAGTGGCACTTTTATCTATGTGATTGGGCTGGATAGCTTTAGTATCAACTTGACATACCTGGGTTGAGGGAGCCTCAATTGGGGAATTGCCTTCATTGGACTGGCCTGTGGCCCATGTCCATGGGACACCTTCTTGATTATTGAGTGATATGGGAGGGCCCAGCCCACTGTGGATGGTGCCACCCGGGTAGGTGGGCCTGTGTTGCATAAGAAAGCAGGCTGAGCAGGGGCCAGGGGAGCAAGCCAGTAAGCAGCGTTCCTCCATGGCCTGTGCTCCAGCTCCTGCCTCCAGGTTCCTGCCCTGAGTTCCTACCTTGGGCTCCCTGAGGAACTGTGACCTGGGAGATGTAAAACAAATAAACCCTTTCCTCCCCAAGTTAGTAGTGGTCAGAGTGTTTTGTCACAGCAGTGGTGAAACAAACTAGGACAGCGATAATCAACAGCTATCTAATTGGACTTAAAGCCCTCTCAATGAGAGGAAACTCATGGGCATCATTGTAAATATAGCCAAATACACATGGCTGGAGAGGCCATAGATCCCAGAGAAAACCCAATCTCTGGCATAGTTCTAGACAAATGAAATTTCTTACTGTATGCTAAATATAGATCCTTATATTTATAGACAAGTGTACTGTACACTCATCAAAGAAAGTTCTTTTTTTAACAGATGGAGACCATTACAAAGTTCTACAACTAATCATACACAGAGAATATATGTCTAGAGATGCCCAGTTCTAAGTGACACATCAATAGTAAAACCTCTATACCTAAGGCTCATGGAACAGGGGGTAGAGAGAATACTGAGACATCCCTCAACTCTTACCAGCAAAGCTTCCTCGTACAACACAGTGTGATGCACACAGAAGATCACAACTGATTAAGTTTTAGGAAGTAAGAGACTGTAGAGTGCATGTCCTGGATAGGACTCTTGTATTAAATTTCACCCACTCACCTTCACGTAATGGTCCCAGCTCAGGGACCACTACAAAAGAGAAGGCAGAAAGATTGTAAGAGCCAGGGTTGGTGCGTGAACACAAGGAAACAGAGGCTTTCAGGCCTCTGGGAACTTGCTCATATGAACTTGCAACAATGGCAAGTTCATGCCAGCACAATCAGACAAAAACCCAGCATAGAACAGGGGAAATGGGCAGCAGGCCCCACCCTAGCCAGAGAACTATTGGCAACTGATTACTTCTGGATTAGGGAGAGTAGCTCTTCTTTAATGGAGTGACTCTAGATAGGTTGACTAGACTCCAGTGGATGAACTTGCACCAAGGCATATCTGGGTACAAATATTTGACTGGATAGGACTTAACATATATGACAAAATGCATGAAATCCGGTGGAAAAGGTATGGGACGGTATAGGTGGGGGAGGAGGGTCTAAATTTGGTTAAGATCTATTATAGGACATGCACAAAAACTGAATAAAATCTTTTTTAAAATATAAAAATGTAATTTCTCAAAAAAAAATTTTGAGTTCTATTCATAGGAAGAATTTATTATCTCTACCTTGCAAAAAAAAGTGAAGCTAAGTGACGTTCCCAAAAGCAAGATAATGAGTTAAACAGGGATCTTGGTCTTGACCCTGAATTGCTTTCTTTTATACCCCCTCATGCTCCCACAGGATTTGAGTTGGCTTTGAAAGACACAGACAGTTACACAACTTAGAGTGCCCACAAAAACAAAACAAGTCAGTTGCTCAGGAGAAGCACAACTGTTCCTAGTATAAGGTCTGAAAGAAACTTTTCCCTCGCGTCCTCACAAAGGGCAGCAAAACCACATCCTCTGACCCATCCTCTAGGACGTGCAGCAGTGGGGATCCCAGGGTTCTCTGGGATGGTCTATCTCCATCAAAAAAAATCTAGAGATTCTGGAGGACTCTGACCACAGGGTATCCTGTATGCTGAACTCCAAGAATTCAATTTCTTCCATTCAGTAACAATAAATAGGAAGAGGCAAGAAACAAGAGCACAGTCAGTGTCATGGGACTAAAACTCCATACATTCTATCTGTCAGATGACCTGGGAGAGGATGCGTTAGCTAGCATGAAGGTTAGGCTGCTATGACAAAGAGACTCCAAATTTCAGTGGTTTAGATGAAACTAAAGTTTATTTCTCTCTCATGAAATAGGTTGACTATAAAAAGGTCAAAGACAGGAGGTAGCTCTGTCCACAGGTCAACTGGAGATCCAGGTTGGTAGTGTGCCTTTGCAAACTCAACATGTAGCTTCTTCTGAGTCTAGGGCAGCTGCCCTGGTTGTCACCAACCAGAGTGAAGAAACTTACCAACTTAGAGTCAAGGAAAGAAGGAGTGAGTGAAAGCCCAACTACTTCCTTATAAAACTATCTGAAACTTGGGACTTGAGAGCCAGCTCAGTAGTTAAGAGCACTGGCTGCTCTTGCAGAGGACCGGGGTTTGGTTCCCAACACCCACATGGCAGCTAACAACCATTCATAACTCCAGGTCCAGGGGATCTGATGCCCTCTTCTGACCTCCACAGACATTGCATGACACAGGTGCACTTACATACATGCAGTCAATATACTCACACACATAAAATAGAAATAAGTAAAATATTTTTAAAATATCTGAAACTTTATACACTAATTCTGTTTGCATCCCATTGACCAAAATTGAGTGATATTGCCACACCTCGCTGAAAATAAATCTGGGAAGTGAAATCTCTACCTAGGAAGCCTCATAGCCACCTAAAATTCAAGGATGTATTTTGTTACCAGGAAGAACAGGGAGGTAGGTTAAGAGGGACTGTAAGAATCCGCTCCAAGGTGTCGATACCTGGTTGAACAGAATTGTCCTGAGAATGAGTACCAGCCCATGAGACAGAAGGAAGTGAGGGATATACCTATTATCACAAGTTCCAGTTTTCTACATTAATGTTTTCCGTCCAGTGCAGGATCCATCCCAAAGCTCTGTTCACATGCACAGCTGTGTTCAGGTGAGCCAGGAAAAAATTTAAAGCTGTTGTTTTCGTATACCAATGATAATTGTAAAAGAGTCAAGAGAGCATCCAGACATTAAACACATCAAAATACCAATAATTATAAAAGAATCAAGAGAGCGTCCAGACATTAAAACACGTCAAGATAGCAATGATAATTGTAAAAGAATCAAGAGAGCATCCAGACATTAAAATATGTCAAGATAAAGAATCAAGAGAGCATCCAGACATTAAAATATGTCAAGATAAACTAACTGCAATATGTAAGTGAAGGTAGATTAGTAAGGAGCTGGCTACATTGGATTCGTAACTGTAAACTCAGTAAATGTTGGCAAGCTTTTATCAAAATCCAGCGGTTTGTTCTGGGATAGTTGGTTTCAGGCCCATCTTTCTGGCAGCCATTAGATGACGGCGTTGGTTTGTTCACTGAGCCATTCTTGGTTTGAAGCAAAATGATGAGGTCAGCATATTGTTGAGTGGGGCGGAAAGTGCACACCTATAATATCCAAATGGTATGCACAGCATTATCATTCATGTTTGTAAAAATGGAGCATTGAGATTATCCTCACTGCTAGAAATCACATACCTCCCCATGAAACTGTTGCCACCTCTGCTGACTTTCATGATTGTTTTGAGGTTTAGTTTCTGTGTAAGCATTAGTCTATATGAGATACAGAGTTCCTCTCCCCAGCAAACAATTTCTGTCCATGGAGTCAATGTTTAAGAAAAAGTTTGTTTAGTGCTGGGAAGATAGCTTAGTCAATGAAGTGCTTGCCTTGCAAGCATGAGGACCTGCATTAGATCACCAGCATCTACATAAAAAGTCACTGGGCACCTGTAATCACAGTGCTGAGGAAGTAGAGACAGGTGGACCCTTGGGGTCACTAGCCAGCCAGGCTAGACTATTAGGTACATTCCAAGCCAGCACAAGATCCTGTCTTTAAAAAAAAAAAAAAAAAAGGTGGACACACAAACACACACACACACACACACACACCCCACACACACATTTTTAAGTTATAAGTCTTAGTTTATGCTCTCTCTTTATCTCTGTCTGTGTGTCTGTCACTTCTCCCTCCCTCCCCCCCACCACCTTCCTCTACAAGGGGTAAAGAATACAACAATGGTCAACCATGTTTGAAACCTACAGTTGGTTTGATCCAAGAAGTCCACATATGCACTTTGTCAAACAGGTACTTATTTAGACAACTTGGCAAACATACGGGTTGTAGTTCAAGAGAAATAGACGGCTTCTCTGTTGAATGTGCAGTAGATTACACTCTGTCAGTAGGCATGCTTCCAAGTTCTAGAAGGAAAAGGCAATGGCAACCCTGAGTAATTTGCCTTAAACATAAATTGATGTTCTTCCAGCTGTGATTTTTCCCAACTGTTCATATGTACTTGTGCAAAACACGGATACCTAAAGAATGATGCTCCCAACAGAGCTGGGCTCTATGCAGACACAATCGGGTCAGGCGAGAAAGAAAAGGCAAATCGTATTGCCCCTGTGTGCAGGGGCAATACTGTAGCACGTATCTTTGGTTTCACACTTGATCTTCACAATGATCTTGTGAGTCAGGGATTGTTATCACCTTTTTAGAAATAGGGAACCTGAATCATAGGCTATGAAATGACCTGCCCTAGGTCACAGAGAAACAGGGATCTAGTTGACTATGCACTGTGAGCACTTTTAAATGAACCACACTGCTGAGCTAGGATTTTACTTACTCACCTCTTACTCTGGACACCACAATGCTGACTGTAAACAGTGTTTGGATCTACCCAGTGCAGAGAGAGGTACCACAAGGGCCCTTCTAGTCAACACTGTGAGAATGTAATCTCCATGAATATAAAGACATGTCACCATATTCACAGATACATGAGGAGTTTAAAATGGTGTCTTCAGCCTTCCACAAACGTCATTCTTTATGAATGAATTAATGAGAACAACTGCATTTTGTAATAAGGATGGTACACTATTTCCTGAGAAATTTCATTACCTCTGCCTTGGTCCTATCTCTTTATACAAAGTCTCTTGCAACATGTTTCCTAGAGGTCTACATCTGTCTGTATCATTATTATCATGACTTCCTGTTTCTTTGTGCACACACTATGCCCCTGATCCTGTTATGAGTTCTTTTGTGTATTACCTCATCTAATCTCATAATAACTGCACAAAGAAGGTGCTTACTTCATTCATAAGAAAACTAAGATTTTGAATGATACAGTCACTTGACTTTATAATTCAAAGAACTTAACTCCAAATTGCACAATTCTAAGGACCAGTGGTGAATCTAACAAATTTGACATTTGAAACAGATTTGTAAAATTTATGTCTCTATACCACACAAATATTTTTAACAATTACCATGAAATAATCATGTTTAGTCATTCTTCACTCAAAAAACAGTAATTCAAAGAAAGAATAAATTCCAAGGCTGTTTTTCAACATCAGTAAAAATATTTCATATATACACTAAGACTTCTACATAAAGTGGGGCGTGGTGGCACATGCCTTTAATCCCAGCGCTTGGGAGGCAGAAGCAGGTAGATCTCTGTGAATTTGAGACCAGCCTCATCTACATAATGAGTTCTAGGCCAGCTGGGGCTACAGGGAGACTCTGTCTCAAAAATATCCAATTAATTAATTAATTCTATTTTTTAAAAAAGACCAAAGAAAGAAAAGACTTGCACATATCACCCCAAAAGAGTCCACTTCAGTTCACATTGTCTCACTGTTTTACATTTTAAAGATGAGTAAAGTCAACACACAGTCATGCAGATTGACAGAATTGGTGTAGCTCAATTGTATTTCCCCATCTCACCATCGCTGTACTTTCATAAGTGCACACATGGGAACAGGAAGAGTGTTACTAACATAAAGTACATTTGGAACACGCACGAGCAATATCCAGTCATTATAGACTCTCAAACCCAGCACAGTATGGCTGAGTCCCTGTGTACTGAGCACCAACTTTATCCCTGGGAATTCTCTGAGCAAAGCTCTGTATGGAAGCCAACCTTGATGGTGACCGTTACAGGATGAGGTATGGAAATGTGCTCACCTGAAGCTTGTATATTACTAGCAATTGTCCTAGCAGTACTTTAAAACTTAGAACAACAAGTGATTTTCTCCGGATATATTTTAGCATTAGCATGGTTTTGAATTGCCAAGACATGATACAAACAAAAAGCAGACTCACTTTTAGGGAGTTAAGGTTGTTTGTTTCTTAATTCTCTGCAGGTGATACACCTTGTCCTCAGAGGCACCTGAGCTGACTCCTCCCACCCCAGCACCATCAGAGCAACCACCGTCACCAGCAGCCACGTAGAGAAGCCATGGCCAAGACTGCTCCCCATCTTCTGGTTTTGCTTGCGCTCACTATTCTCAAACTCAGCCATGCTGTTTAGCTCTTTTATTTGTCCTGTAAACACGTGCAGATCTTTAAGTGGAAGGAAAGATAGTGCTCCACCAAGGTGGGGCCCTGTAAGACATCGCTGTTTTCAGAAAGAAAGAACAATTCCTGACCTCAGCTATTACTCACCACTAGAAAAAGCTGCTTCGGTGTGGCCCAAGTGAAAAAAAGAGCACTGACTAGAGTGAAAATTTCCTACCATTCTGTTGTATCCGTACCACAAGCCCTTTACTTGTGAGTCATGTGCACAAGCTAGAGTAATTTAGAAAAGCAGCAAAATCATTATATTCATTATTTCCACATAGAAAAAAAATCATCCTCATTAATTTCCTTTGCTAATTACCGAACAGTATCTCAGAATCCACCGGAAAATATAGCATAACATAAAACACAAAACACTTACGTCATTGCAGAGAAGAGAAAGGGTATGAATGAAAAGAGATTTAGAATGACTCAAATGAATCAGAATGGCTTCATGGGAAAAATAAATTCACTTACATTTCTTTGTAAATTTTGTGATTTCCTGTAATGTGCATATGCATATCACAGATATGAGGGGAAATTCCCAGTGTTTGTATGGCTTCAATAAGTATTTCATGAATCAATAAATTTGTAAGGTAAATATTATTTCTACTGAGTCAGAATGCTTCGTCATCTCCTATTCTTCCTCCTAAAGTGATTCACCTAAATTACAGTCAAATTATAATATTTGTCCTTAGGGAAATTTAATCTCTTGATAATCTTCTTTACTAATCTTCAATAATCCCCACAGTAAATTGAGATAGTTAACAGGTTATTAACTTTCCTGTTTGGGAAATGGCAATATTGAGCTATGGTGGCCAGAGTATTTCCCTTGAATTCCTCAGGGTGGGTACAAGAAACAAGGCAAGGATGGATCCCTGAGACCTGTTGTCACCAAATAAATAAAGCTAAGGAGTCAGAACCCCAAGGATGGGAGGCATTCAAAGGCAATATAATGTCTCCACTGCAGCCTTCAGTCCCTATGGGCAGTGTCTCCAAGAGTGTCAAGCTTACCTCCTCCTGAGTTCCAAAATCCTATTTTGGGACATCTGTGATATCTTAGTTTCTTTTCCTGTTGCTGTGATAAAGTGCCCTGACAAAAGTAACCCAAGAGAAACAGGATTTCTTTTTGCTCGCTATTCAAGGTACAGCCCATCATGGTGGCAAAGTCAAGGCAGCAGGAGCTTAAAGCAGCTGGCCACATCACATTCACAGTCAGAAGAGAACAATGAATGCATGCTATTGCTCAGGCCCCCTCTCCACACTTACGCAGTTTGGGATCCCCTGTTCAGGGAATGGAGATGCTCACAATTAAGATGGGTCTTCCCATATCAATTAATATAATCAAGATATCTCCCACAGGTGTTCCCAGAAGCCCATCTCCCAGATGACTCTAGATTCTGTGAAGCTGACAATAAGCACTAGTCAGTATGTGCAGCTATTAAATATTTTTCCTTGTGTTGATCTGAGTCTTGTGGCCTTCTCATCAACTAGTCTTTGGCCCAGTTCTTCCAACCATGCTCAGGTGACCTCAACTCAAATCCTCTCATCACTCTGACCATCTCACTGGTCTTACAGTAACTTCCCCACTCAGAAGAAAGCCTTCATGGTTAAAGTCATACCTGCTAATTAATTGGACATTAATAGCTTGTCCTTACTTTTCTTTACCTATTTCCTTCCTCAGCAGCAAATAAAACCTATCAGAAAATCTCCACTCTGGATCTTCTGGGCCATCAGCTTTCCAATCATTTTTTAGCAATCAAAGTGACCCTGTGATTAAGGTGTCACAGTTTACACAGCGTAATAAAGAGCATAAAATGCAATGTGGTTTTTCAGGTGAAGCGTCAGTCATAGGCCACCACTACACTGAAAAGAAGATAATTTCTTTCCTTAAAAAGAAACACGGAGGCTGGAGAGATGGCCCAGAGGTTAAGAGCACTGGCTGCTCTTGCAGAGGACTTAGGTTCAGTTCCCAGAACCCACATGCAGCTAACAGCCATCTATAACTCCAGTTCCAGAGGATACAACACCCTCTTCTGATCACCACAGATTTTGCATGCATATGGTACACTTACATACATGGAAGTAAAACATACATATAAGTGAAAATAAATAAGTAAATAAATTTTAAAAAAATATTATGTGACTATTTATTGGGTAATCCTAGAGGAATGTTAATAAAATTGAAAAAGGGAAAAATAGATCTTTAATTGTGTATATATGTATATTATAAATATAATTATAATTTCAGATTCATCATGTTAAATCTTATAAGTTTTATCTATATTTTTCATGGTCCTTACCACTATTTTTATTGTACATATATAATATATATAATATCCTTCTAAATAAATAATAACTCCTTCTCTAGCATAAAGTTGTTTAACTTCCAAAATGTTTCTGATATAAACAACCATACCACAAGCATCTTAATGCATATAGTCTTTTCTAATTCTCTAGAAAAATATTCCTTTATACAAAGTACTATTGTCCTCGTTTTAAGCATTATTAGATCATAAAGAATAAGTAATTTTGACCCAAAAAATATTTTGACCATGGATATCATTTTTGATGAACTGGCCAGCCTTATGAGTTAGGAAGATCTGTTCTTTACTAGAGTCTACTATGTGAAGACTCTAGGGGATTTAAGAATAGAGATATATTTGACCCTCAGTGGAACCAGAAAAAAAGAACTCTGTTTTATCTGCATGGTAAAGAAGGCAGAGGTTTATAGAAAACACATGACCATCTGCAACGATTCAGCTAGAAAACTTGAGGAACAGTGTCATCCAGTTAGAGGTTGAGGACTTGACCCCAAGTCTATTTGACTTTGAACCCAAGCCTCCCCTCATCAGCAATACCCAAGAATGATAGCATGACCATCCTGCCGTCCAGAAGGAATAACAAGACATACACTTCGAACACCACAAGCTTCAATAAACATTGATTAAACTGAAGAGATAGATGCTCTGCCTCCTTGGACCCATTGGGTCCCTTTCATCTTGAAGCTTCTGGTGTCCTTGCTGCTTGTATGTTATGTATAATCTCATAGCCTCAGCCTTCCTGTGATTCTACATGGAGTAGCAAGGTGAGATGTGATGTTTTGTAACTGAAATGTAGGGGAGAAATGGTAGAGTCAGGAGACAGAAAACAGTGTGCCCAGCAACAGGAACCTCTATCTTATCTGCTGGTTCAGGAGGCATTAAGATTGAAGGCAGAGACAGAAATGAGGAAAAAGAACTTAAAATGTCTGGATATTTACTTAAACCTACCATAAACAAACCAGGTATGCAACATCTTTGCATAACACTGTTACTAATAAATGTATGAGTAATGTGATTGCATCTTGAATTTTGCAAAATAAAACAATAGAGACAGTCCCTGCCCTTGAGAGTCTCCTGGTATGAACACCACAATAATAATGCAAAATGGTCTTGGGAGGCAAGCCTGGCCAGGTAGAAAGATGGTATGCCCAACACTGGAAAAGAAGCTCATTCAGGGAGAGCTCAGTTTCTGTTAGTGAAAGTTCAAGAATGTCCCAAAAATCCAAGCTCCAACTTTAATTCCTGTCTGTGATATAGGACTAATTATAAGCACTAATGGAGACTGTGGTAAATGAGTATTAGTGAAATAAGGAATGGAGAAACAGCTCCGTAAACCATGAAGAAATATGCAAATAAATTAAAATAAGACCTGAAGATTTGAAGTCAGATTCCCATTAAAATTTAACACTCAATCAGTCAACTGATGGTCCTCATACGTTCCTTCACTTCCATCATTATCTCTCTATTAATATTCATTAAGCATCTGCCTACTACAAGCCACCCACATGTACATGCACTAACTTTAATCCTCCCTAAAACCTGCCCCATAACAACCATTATTCCCAATACATAGATAAGGACTTATGATGCTAATGAAGATGATAATAGATATAAACGTTTCTTAGTCTGTTCTTAGTATTTCTTTCAACGTATCTCTACCAGAATGTTGGGTTTGAGGATCAAGATCACAATACAATTCAATAATTCTTTTCAGTAGTTCATTCAATCAGCCAACATTGATTAAGTGCCTACCAGATGCTAGGATGGTTCCAGGAACTCTGTTAATGAGAGAAGGGAGGGTTTTGCTCTTTCAGAGCCCACACTCAAGATGGTAACAGATAGTAAATGGGTAAACAAATACATCAACATGATACTTCCAAATAATGACAGATGCTATGAAGAAAATTTAAATGAATATTTAAATGATGACAAAGTGAGTAAATGATGTCTGAATAAATAAAATTATCATGTACTTTATCAGAAAGCTTTTCATTTTCTTCAATAGAACTTAGAGTCTGTCCAATGCCATTCATGTTAACACTTCTGCCAAAGACCAACGTCCCAAGGGCCCAGGTAAATGCTTCCTGTTATCAAGGTAGTGACATGCTATTGAAAAGGAGTCATATAGGTTGGAAGCACGCATGTCAGCCATAGATTCTCTAAGACATCCTTAGCCATGTATATATACCTCTTCTCAGGTTGACCACCAGTCTGAGGTGGTGTCATAAAATGAAGATCATTCTAGAAAAATTCCAGTCTGCACGTTTCACAGTTCTAGCATGTCCAAAGTCCATGATTGTCAGGTAGGATATGGTCCAGAATCTGCATGCTTCCTACAAGGTACACAGTAGTATAGCTATTTTAATGTCAGACATAAGACGAAAGGCCCTGGGAATCCACATGAAAGGGAGATAATTACCATGTAAGAATATCATCCTAGGTTTTCTCCTACAAAATCTTCATGGAGTCTTGGCCAAGACTTCTTAGCTTATTACCACTGAAAATTAATTTGTTTTCACTGATTATGCTGTGAAGCATAATATGTACTGTAATCTTGTGTGGTTTGCTAATTATCAGAATAGATTCCATAACATCAAGTACAGCTCCTTGGCTATGACATCCATGAAACCCCCTGGTATGATGCCAAATGAGAGCCAAAGATAATGTAATAAATACTTTGATAGGAATAATTCAACTTCCCCACTTGCAAAAGAAAGGTTCTCTCAATAAACATCCCTCTTTGACAGTCTACTTCTCTTCCAGGTGGGGAAGACAAATAGCAACAGCATAGTATTTGGACCTGAAGTAGGAGACCTACTTTGAAGCACATCTTCGCTGTTTCCTGGGTGAATAATCCTCTGTAAGCTACTTATCCTCTTCAAGACTCTATTTCCTCATATGTCAAATGGAGAAAATACCTATGAAGCAGCACTCCTGTGGGGATTAAATAAAGGGACAGGCATACATCATAAAGGCCAGAATATCACATCCTGGTTGTGGTTACTACTGAGAAGTGCTTGTTTCAATCAGGATAAGATGAGATGTGTCAATCTGGGAGTTTCAGCAACTCACTGAAATTTATTTTTGACCCTAATAAAGAGATTTCAGCCTTCTAATATTAAATTTTCTAGCAGAAAGGAGAAGGCATTTTCTGAGCTCTATTGCACTGCTAGCATTTAAGGTACCTCTACTCCAAGTTAGGTGTCATTGTTATAGGTAGATATTTGAATCCAGAGGGTACCACCTGGGATTTCCAGGTTTTTTGTCCATGAACAAAGACTTGGAGACACACAGATAGGAACAGAAATCAAGATCACTTACTAAGGAAGAAAAAGGCACTTCTAAGGCTGAAAGTGGGCTCAAGCTTCATAATGTTCAAAAACTCAGTTGTTCTAGGCCACAAGAATTGTTTACCTTTATGGTTCATTTACGCAGTGCCTGCCTTCTCCTGTGTTTGTGTATCGTGAGCTTTTTCCATGAATGTATTTAGCCCTTGGTGAGGATTTGCAGTCTTTCTGTCACGGTACCTTTTGTATGTTAATCTTGATGCCTCTCTGCTGCCACATCACAAGGATCTTCATAAGCACTGAACAAACATTTTATTTGTCCACTCATTCATTCCCTTTTCCACCTTTCATTTGACATCTGTATGGTCATTTGATAAGTCTATTCTGAATCCAGTACTGGGCAGAACAGTTCAAGGACTGGGTTCGCCGTCCATGAAGGGAGACAAATAATTTAGTAATTGCAGTGCATTGTTATGGGGGCAATAACAGTAAGAACAACAATAATGATAACTATAAAAGTTACAGTGACTGGAAAATCTTCTGTCTGTAAGCAGCAAACAGTATCTCTGGCTGATTTAACCAGAAAAAGAATTTGCTGGGGAGGGGAACTGCTCACAGAATGGCTAAGAAACTTGGATAACCACTGAAGGAAATGAACAAGAACTAAAAGAAGCCACCCAGCTGGACCACAACCAAAATCCCACTACAGCAAAGGTCTGGTGAGGACACCGGACTGGTCTACTTTCATGGTTGCTTGGAATGACAAGCTGTACTTGGTGATGCCAGATTCAACATAACAAGCCCCCAGGTAGTATGGTGAGATGCAACTGACTCTGGTGATGGGCATCTGATAAGCGATGCTCACACCCCACAGTGGAGAGAATAAAATGTCCTGTCTCCTCTCCGCTTTCATGCTGGGCATAGGTGTGACTTCCTCTCAACACATCCTAAAGGAATCCTTGGAACATAAGAACAGGTTTCAGACCCCAAGCAGCCAAACATCTACTGAGCACCTCTCTTGTGCCAGACATTGTGCCAAGCAACTCACATGCAAGATCTCTTAGGACCCTCCCAAGAGCCTTTGCTACCTGACCGATACTGACAAGCTGAGGCTTGGTGGGCAGAAGAAACTTATACAAGGCTGCACAACTAATAAGTGGTAAAGCCTTGACTTAGACTCAGGTTTCTTTTTTTTAAATTCGATGTTTGTGAATCTTAATACATCTTGATCACATCTAGCCGCCCCCCATCTGCAGCCCCCCATAGTCCCCCTCTAGACTTCATGCATCTGTCATACGGCCTATCGAGCCAAGTTTTTGTCCCCAAATGTCCCTTGGCATGAGTCCATCCCCTGGATCCTAGCCAACCTATCTAGGGTCACACCCTTAAAGAAAACCAATTCTCCCTCTCCCAGTAGTCATCAATCGTCACAGTTCCTTAACCAAGGTTGGGGCCTCTTACCCACTTCCTCACTTTTAAGCTGGGTTTTTGTCTGGTTTGAGCTTGCATGGGTAAACTCAGTTTTTGACAACTGCATCATGCTCTGTGAACAGAGTGCAGATTAGATATTGCAGAGATGTGTGCAAGAATGGAGGGTGGGACAAGGGGTCAGGAGGAGGTCCCAAGGAGAGATAGCAAACATCTGAATAAAGGGTATGAGACACACTCGGATTTCTTAGTCACAGAGGTCTTTCATAGAGTACAGTAAGAGAAAGGAATACAGAAAGACAGCCTGTGAATGAGAACTCAGTGCCCAGCCCAGATTCGTATTTGTCCCTGGAACGGAATTTCAGAAGTTATCCCAAGTCATTCTAAATTATAAAGTTTGCCAATATCAAATCTCAGGCATCAAGCATGGCACTGGTATGGGTAAATCCCTTTGTCTTTCACTGAGAAAATAAACAGATCCTTACAATTACAGTACCTCTTCCAGGGCTGATCCCACCTTATCCCTAGAATCCACACTGGGAATTTCCTATGGACTCTTACCTAACCTCTTCCCCCTCAAAGAGGGCCATGGACTCTTCTATCTGAAACCCAATGTCTGTCAGCTTAAAAGGTAAAAGAATTCTCCTGAGCACACAAATCCTAGGTAATATGCTCACTCCAATAGGCCTTTCCTTTGACCTCTGAGAAGCCAGTAGTTTCTTCATCTTCTAGAACAGAATGGTAGTTCATTTTTGGTCACTGATTCTCCAGAGTGGATCTCTGCTGCTCCTACTGGTCAACATCTTAAGCCAAATTTCCTCAAGCTCATGCAGGGGGCATTAAGACCCAGGCAAGACTACGGACAGACTTTCAACAGTCTTTCGCTGTTAGAAATACCAGCTTAACCTCCACTACACTAATAAGTTGGCACTAACTTAATTACTCTACCTTGATCAAGCATAAGTCAAATAGAATTTACAAGGAAGCAAGACCCCCAAAAGCTAAGTCACAGCTCCCCTGGCATAGCTGAGCCTTTACTTTCCTGTTTTCCATTTTCTTTTGTACAAACAATATCTCTACAACCAATTTGTTCAGAGGGCATCCACTAGAGCTTCCTAAGTCTCTTCTACTGGCAGTGAGAGAAATCCATTCCCAACACTTGCTCAAGGCCACCTGGTGAGTCAGCGGTAAAGACAAAATGTCCAGCATGCAAGGTGCGGCTGCTCCAGACGACAGGCCATCTGTCATGTTTCTCCTTGGTTCATTCATTTTCAAGAGCCAGAATCATGATGTCATTCATGACAAGACCTCATTGGTGGCAACAAGCACCTTACAAAGCCTTCCATGCAAAAGGTGAAAAATGTCAGTTCCCATGAAAAGAGACACACTTCATAGAGCCCAGTCATCCCCAGAGCCTTGCGTACCATGAGGCCAGAGGCCAGGAAGGTGTGCATTCTGTGTGGAATGTCTGAACTTGCCAGATCTCAGGGAAGTTGGATTTCTCCCAAGGAGAATCTTGCCCTGACTCTTGATAACTGTCAGCACATCTCACAAAGGCAGAAACTCTTGAAATGGAGATGCCATGCAGCCGGGAACCATTAAGCTAAAACTCAAGCTGCTGAAGGAAACTGGAGCCTGAGTGACTCTTCTCTGAACTGTATCCTGGGAACGTGGAAGAAGAATGCCATTAATGTGAGCCTGCCCTAGGCCTGGCTCAGCGCACATCATTTCACAGAGGGAGTTCAGTATAGCATATTGTCTCATTGACGTTTTGGACTACATTATTGTTATGAGGATCTGTCCTGAGCATTGTAAGATGCTTACCAGCGCCCCTGGCCTCTACTCCCTCAGTACCATGCCTAGTGGCTATGACAATACTGTTTCACCATTGCCAAAAGTGCTCTGGAAGACAAAGCCCTCCCCACTGGAGAACCAGTACAAAAGTGGATGAGAGAGTAGGCTCTAGAATCAGTCAGTTATCATGGGCACTTAGCAGACATCCTAATTCCTCTGTAACCCTAATGGAGCTAATACCCTCTATAGAGACATTAGGAGAATTAAATGAGACAGCACTCAGGAAGCCCACAGGATCAGGTTTGACTAGTAGAAATCCAGCCTTCAAATACACATTATTCTCATTTTTCAGAAAAGGAAAGTGAATCTCAGAGATGTAAGAAAATCCCACAGCAGTGAGCAGCCACCCTGGGAGATGAGGATGGCTCTGCATGGTTCTCAGCAAGTTTCTGAGCCACTTTATTAACAGGTGATTGGCTCCGTCCCGGACTCTGTAGCCAAAGAGGCAACAAGAGAAAAATCTGTGTGCTCAAGGATCTCCAAATCCAACAAGGTAAGCGGGCACACCGCCTCACTGGTTCAGTAATGCCTGCTCCAGGCAATGCAGGGAAATTCATAGAGTGATGGGGGCTCGGGGATGAGCACCTAACACAGCCCAGTTTGTCCGGTGAGGACACCCAAGCAGCGTCCCCAGACTCCAAAGCTCTTCCCACCTTACCACACTGCTTAATTCATCAAGAGAATGCTGAGCAGTTTTACTGACAGTGTTTACAATAGTGCCCCTGATCCTGAGCTTTGCAGACAGCCTGAGCTGGGACACCAGCCTCTACTATTTGTAGAAAGAGAGGAAATCATGAAGCCTCACACAACCTGAGTCAAATCTCTTCACTCAGAAGCACAGGATGAGCTGGGGCAAAACAGGCCTGTAGTCCTGCAATCAAGGTATCTTCCCCGGTGTGGTGAAAGAGGTTAGCACACCCAGGTTGCCAGCATGGGTCTCTCTGCTCAGTGTCAAAGGCAATTAACTTACTCAGCATGAATAAGCAATGAGGGTGAGTAAGTTAAAACCCAAAGTGCCACGACAGCTGGTCCTTTTCCTTGAAGAAGCCAATTGCCTAAGAAGGGACAATGATCCCCACGACAGACGAAAGGGTTTCTTTCACAAGCAGAGCTTTTTTAACAGCTCTATATGTCATGTTGTGAGCACACTGCTAAAGGCACACGTTCACATTTCCTCTGCTTGCATTAAACACCCGCATCACGGCTGCGTCACTGCTGGCCTTCACAGAGCCCCAGCTGCTTGGGTCTGCCTCACGTGACAGCATCCAGCCCCTGCTAATACAACGGGGAGGCCCAAACCACATACCAGTCCTTTGGGAACAATATTTAGAGACGTTGTTATCCATCTCTGATAGAGAGTGCAGGACTTAGTTCAGGAGGACAAGTACCCCCAGGAAGAAGTAGAAGTCCAAACACTTCGCCCATCCCCACAACTATAGCATGAGTCTTTAGACATGGTCACATGACTCTGAAGTTCAAGATTAAACACCACCACCAAAGACCACCCTTTCTTCTTTTCATTCATTTCGCTAATTCACTCAACAAATATTTATCGTCCACTCTTTAACAGCTTTGTTACCAGAGGCTGGGTATGTAGGGGTGAATGAAAGTTCTTACAGACTTTAACAGTCCCCTGTATGCAGTCATGGGATTTGGAAACCACTTTTGATGACAAACCCATTCTTTTTCCTGGCAAAGATGCAAGTACAGTCCCACAACTGGAACAGATACCCAATAAGCCTCAAAAGTTTGCTGGACAACAAAATGGAACGAGAATTGAGTGACTCCCCAACTCTACAGTTTTACAGCCCCCTGGCCCACCCTAGCCCTCTGTACCCACTTATTTATTTATGTTTCTGTTTCCCCAACTGGAATTCTGAATTCTTTGAGATCAGGCCAGGTGTCACTCACCTTGGTTTCCTAGGGCTCAGCCTGGGAACTGGAACTCTCTCAACGTTTGCTAAATGAATGAAGCAAGGGATAAACCCCAATTAGCCTGGGAGCTTGCCTAGTGCTCTCAGAGTCCATAGAATGCCTGTGACAGCCTGCAGTACGCCCCTGGCCTGAAAAGGGGGGGGGGGGGGCCTTGCCCGTCAATACCTTTCATGTCAGCAGAATCCTGTGTGTATAGCTTCCTTCAGGGAAGTCATCTCTTTCTAGAAGCACCTCCCTATGCCCTAGAAGAGGGCAAGAGAGACTGAGAGGGAGAACAGCACAGCAGGGCCTCTCTGGGGCTGGGAGACACACAGGGAAGTGCTGTCCCCTGCCCAGGAACACTGGTCAGCTGATACTACCAATAAGCAGCTCAGAGATTTTGCTCAACTGGAAATCCTCAGGCAGCCGAACACTAGCAGGTTTGGCCTCATTTGGCCTCTTGAAGGACCAAGTCAGACTGTATATTTACTTGGGAATGGGAAGCCTAAAGCATGAAAAAATATATTCTATATGCTGAAATTACATTGTTCAAAAGAAAGATAGAAATGAGGCTTTCCTATCATTTTCTAGCTCTCAAGGAATGAAATTCCCTTTGCATCAGTTTGAGCTTTGCTTAGGGACTTTCCCTTAAGAACATACTATATGGAAGAGGGAGCTTCAGAATACAGTGAAAGTGAGGACATTCAGGGGCTACAGTAAAGAAGGAGGGGGGGAGGAGGAGGGGGGGAGGAGGAGGAGGAGGAGGAGGAGGAGGAGGAATGGGTGAAGAAGAGGAGGAGGAACAGAAGCAGGAAAGGAAAAAGAGGAAGAAGAGGAGGACAGGAGAAGGGGGAAGAGAAGGAGAAGTGGGGAGGAGGGGGAGGAGGAAGAAGAGGGGCGGAAGAGGAAGAATGGGTGAAGAAGAAGGGAGGAACAGAAGCAGGAAAGGAAAAGGAAGAGGAAAAGGAGGAGAAGAGAAGGGGAAGAGAAGGAAGGAGGGGAAGGAGGAGATGTGGGGAAGAGGAGGAGGAGCAAGAAGCAGAAGAGGAAAGGCAGGAGGAGGAACCGGGGGAGGGGGAGAATCTGACAGTAATTGAGACTGGGCCATCCATGAGCAGCAGGAGGCCCCCCTGACTTAACACTGTGGTCCAGGAGCTGGTGCCAGCCTTACTCATGACTTGGATACAAGGACAGAGTGCCTAAGCAAGCTCACCCTTGCCCTCAGTGTTCAATGACTTAGAGTCTCCCACCCCGTACAGAGGAGAGGAGAAGAAGATGAGTCCCCCAGTCCAGCCACCTACCCACTGCTATCCGGCACAGGAGCACACAGGGCAGGAGTAGCTCTGGGGGAAAGTTATGGGGCCATGCAAAGACTCAGGTGCCCCCTGCAGAGAGGACCTCAGGCTCTGGAGATGAGTTTGGACTTGTAGGAGTGCAAGGAACCTTCCAGAAACTTGTTAGATGTTCAAAACAACAGAACTGAACTGCACAGAAGAAGGTAGTAGGAAATAAAACCAATGAGGAACACAGAGGTCAGAGACTAATGAGTCTCAACCAATTATCTAAAGCAGGGGCCTTTTAGCTTTTGAAGTCAGGAGCTTTTTGTGATTCTGACCAAGCACTGGGGCTTCTTCCTAGAAAATTCTCTGGATGTATATATGTATCTCTGTCTCTCTTGACTCTCTGTCTGTCTCCCTCTCTGTGTGTGTCTGTCTTTCACACACAAACGGATACACACAGTTCTGCCTTCTGAATCAGCATTCTCAGATTTCAGGGTAAGTGTCCCTGCTGTAGGCAATAGGGTGCTATAGATGATTTGCACCAAGAAACATATATTAAAAAAGCAAAGGCCAGACATGGTACTTTAATCCCAGTACTCAGGGGGCAGAGGCAGGTGAATCTCTGTGAGATTGAAGCCAATCTGATCTCCATAGCAAGTTCCAGGCCAGCTAGAGCTACAGAGAGACCCTGTCTCCAAAAGAACAGTGGGGGAAGCAGGATTGCAGATACATATAACATAACCTCGACGACGTTGCGTTATGATAAGTAATAGACCAGACACAGAAATAAAGGTGCTGTATGAGCTCACTTACATGTGGAACCTACAAAAGTCAAATACAAATATGTGAAAGCAGAGAGGAGCACGGTGGTTACCACAGGCGGAGAAACAGTATGCTAGTAAAAGCATAATGGCATATGAACATAGAATGGCAAGTCTAGAGCTCTAACACTTCATGATGATTACCGTCAATAATACAATATTAGATGCTCGAAATTTGCTAAGTTGATCTTCAGTGATTGCCCCTCGAGAATGTGGACCATATGAAGGATAATTATGTTAAGTAGTTTGAATGTAGCAACCAATTCACAATGTGTATTATACCAAGGCATCGTGGAGCATGCCTTAAATATTTGTAATTTTTTAAAGAGAGATGGCAGGGGAGCAGAAAAAAAAAAAAAGAAAGAAAAAACTTTGAGGCCAAACAGACTTGGATATGAGAGCCTGCCATGCCTCTTGCTAACTGTCAGACCTCAGGTCATCTGGCTCATGACCAAGTGGGTTTCTTATGGTGAAATGATCAAAGTACTTAAGACTGAGTAATTCTGGTCTGAAATATTTGGGCACACCAGACCCATTTAAGATTCACGGATTGTTCTTCAGATTCGGGAGTGTTTACATATATAATGAGATGTCTTGGGCTTTATGAAAATATTACTGAAATTTATTTTTGCGGCACATGCACCTTGTATGCGTGGCCTGGAGGTGGTCTTATCCAGGAGGTGGTCTCATCCAGTATTTATAGTGTGCCATGTTCTAACTTCAACTCATCACATGAGGGCAGGTGAAGAATTTCCTACTTGGTGTCTCATGTCAGCATTCCAAGTCTCAGATTTTAGATTTGGGATTTTCGGATTAGGAATTCTCAGCCTCTAGCTCCTACCACTAGAGCAAAGAGTAAATGGCATAAAGGATTAAGCAGCACAGATCCCAAAGTACTTGGCGAGCACATGGTGGAGACTTAAATGAACACAGCTCTAGTGGGTGCAGCAAGGAGCAGGCCATCATCATGTGGAGCAAGGGGTCCTGGCTCCTCAGACAAAGTGAGCCCTTGGGAGGCATGAGCTCCAGCTTCCTTTCCACACCACTGGTGCCAGCACTTCCTGGGCCAGAAACTCGGGATTGGTCAGGAACTGACTGACAAAGTGGTTCAACCATAGTGTTTCCAAACAGATGACCCAACCACGTTATGCATAAGATTTAAACTTGGCAGCCACAGGCCTATTCTTCAGGTTGTGAAAGCAATATTCAAATAGCTGATGAGGCAGATTCCCAATTGAATGACACAAAGCTCCACTGAAGATACCGACCGTAGATACAGCATGGACACCTCATCGTGTATTACTCAGTGGGAAGGATAAAAGCCATTTGAGGCCACTCTGTTTACAGAGCACAGATTCAAGTTCTGGACTGCAGTAGGCACTCAAGAATCTCATTCAATTGACAAATGAGTAAAATGAAAGTTTTCAATGGACTTTTCAAAGTGACAAAGAAAATATTAAAGATGTGCCTCAGGGCTTCTGCATCCATCCCAGTCCACCCATTCTGCAGGTGTGAAAATGGACACTAAATAGGCAGCAATATCCACAAGGACTCAGTACTTGCTATGGATTGAGTTGTGTCCCCTCCAGTCCTTATGTTGAAGTCCTAATCTGTAGTATCTTAATGTGACCTATCTTCATAAGTACTCAAGTCAATATGAGGCCCCTCGGGTGGCTGTATCCAACATGACCAATGTCCTTAAACTGGGGGCATTTAGAGATGAATACACATCGAGACGGCACCATGAGCAGACAAAGGCAGAGGTGGATGAAGGCAATGCTTCCATGGACCAACCAGTCTCAAAAGTTATATCAAACATCAGAAGCTAGACTGGGAACACAGAGCAGGCCCTCTCTTACAGCCCTGGAAGTAATCTACTCTGGTGGTATGAGCCTTGGCCTTCCAGGTTCCAGAAATGTGAGACAAGAAATCTTCCCAATTTAAGCCACCCAGTTTGTGCCATTTTGTTATGGGAGCTACAGGGACTAATACAGTGCTCTCTTGGTCATACTTTCACTGCCTCTGAAGAACACAGAAAATTATTTTAGGTGACTTTTAATTGGAAATACTAATAACCTTCATCTTCCCAAGATGGTCAGAAAGGGGATTTGAAGGGGAGATGTGCAATGATAAGGAGCAAATTCGGGGCCTCACACATGCTAGGCAAGTGCTCTACCACTAAGCATGCCCCCGGCCTTTAGACACAGAATTTGATTATTCATTCTTTTTACTAGTATGTCATAGGTGCTCATGAAATACTACCAGCATCACATCTCCATCTTTGGTGCTGATGGATGCATATCAGCCCCAGGGGCAGAATCCACTCAGAGTATCTTGCATATGATGACATTGGTTTTTGTTTTGTTTTATTTCGTTTTTTTGCTCAGAATTCTCTGGGGACAGCCATGTGGGTGAATTTACTCTGCCCAGGAGAGTCAAGAAAGATTTCACAGAAAATATGACAGAAAAATTCTTGAGAGGATTGGAAGTCTCCCAAGCCAGGAAAGTAGGAAGATAAGGGTATTCTAGGAAATCAAACTTTCTGTGCTAAACCCTGGAGTCCCAAAGGCAGGGCCTCACCAAGGCAGCAGAGAGCTGGGCCAGGGAGTGAAGGGAGGAAGAAGAGGGCTGAGTTTATTATAGGTGTTCCTGTGCACAGGTGCCATGGGCAATAGTGTGATTTGACCATTTTTCATGATGATCACTCTAGGGAGAGATCAGGAAGCCAAGCAGCAAAGCACCCTTGCCACTGCACTAGGAAGAGACAAGAGCCTAACCCAGAGCAAGTTGTAGAGGGACTGAGTGGACCCCCACACATTCCTACTGCCAGCTTGTTAGGCTGTGTTAATCCAGTCACCACAAGACGTAGGGAAACCCAAGAGGAGGTGTCTCTGCTCTACGAGCTATACTCCCAATGTCTTCTTTCTGTCAATAAGTAAAAGGCTGGGGTGATGGCTCCATTAGTAAAGTGCTTACTTTGCAAGCATGAAGACCTGAGTTGGATCCCCAGAACCCACATAAAAAATTACCAGGTATGATGGTTCACACTTGTAATCTCAGCTCAGAAGAGGCAGAGACAAGGGGATCCCTGGGACTCACTGACCAGTCAGTCTAGCTTAGTTCGTGAGCTCCCAGCCAGTAAGACGCTGTGTTTAGAAATAAAAGCACCTGAGCAATGACGTCCAAGGTTATTCTTTGGCCTCCACATGCACATACACACATGTGAGCACACATTTGTCCACAGTGTGCAGCCTCAACCACACATGCACAGACAGATGATAGAAAGATGACGATGATGAAGACAGATAGATAGATAGACAATAGATAGATGATAGATAGATAGATAGATAGATAGATAGATAGATGATAGATAGATAGATGGATGGACAGACAACAGATAGGCCGATAGATGATAGATGATCGATAGATGATAGATGATAGATAGATAGATAGATGATAGATAGATAGGGACTACAGGGAGACCCTGTCTCAAAAAGACAAATAAATAATAGATAGATAGATAGATAGATAGATAGATAGATAGATAGATAGATATGGATTGATAGATCATAGAAGATAGATGATGGAAGACAGATAGATAGATAGACAGACAGACAGACAGACAGACAGACAGACAGACAGATAGATAGATAG
>NW_008356473.1:1998846-2044649 GCF_000622305.1 Nannospalax galili | reverse complement strand
ATAGATAGATAGATAGATAGATAATAGATAGATAGATGATAGATAGATAGAGGGAAACAGAGAGATGGAGAGGTATACCTATTGAGTTGTTACCTGTCTTAAGAAATGTAGAGAGGACCACACAAAGACATCCTGAACCTAGAAGTTACTAGGGACCAAAGGTAATGAGGGTGGCATTCCCTTTGAAGCTGTTGTACACCAAACTCAGCCTGCCTCAGCTTGGGCAGGTGACCAACAGACCCCTGCCAGACCAGAGTACTCTAGACCAACCTGCCCTGTTGTGCCTCCCTGGGTAGATTAGGGGCATCACTGAGTCCACAAGAGGAAACAGGGACATCAGGGCTCCAGGCTGTGGTAGATAGATGCATGAGGAGATTATGAGGTCAGGAGGGTTGGAGTGGTCACCACCCTGTCACACCCAGTCCTACAGCTCAGGATCCTTGGACATATGGGACCTAAACAGCCATCCAGTCCAGAACACCAGCATGAGGACCAGAGGTCTCCACAACCTTTCTTCAGCTGCTGCACACTCACCCTACATGCCCTCAGGAAGTGGGGAGCACCCCCTCTGGTAGCTTTCAGACAGCTCTTTCCAGTAAGCACTTCCGCTGAGCCCTATTTGCCTCCCTGAGCCACCCACACTAAGTACCCATAGGATAAAGCCTCAACTCGTCCATCCCTAGACTCCCTTCCAGTAACACTCGTGTACCACCCTCTCTTCTGGTGATGAAAGCCCTCTGGTTGTCCAGTCTCTCTCCATTCAGCATCACCTCTCTCATGCTCCTCTGGATTCCTGCTAAGGTCAGAATAGCTTCCTGTTTATCTCAAGAATTTTGTGTTGGAAGGAATCTCACTCTTTCTTCATCACTCTCACAGACTACCTGACAGAAGCTACTTAAGAGAGGAAAGATTTACTCGGGTCCACAGTTTCACATGCTAGGCAAGGGCTGTCAAAACACCATGGAGGCAAGGGCATGGCAGTGTAGGCTCACAGTGCCGCTTGTTCACATCTTGGGGAGTCAGGCAAAGATTGGAACCAGAAGCAGTCCAGGCTCGAACCCTCAAAGGCCCACCCCTTGTGGCCTATGTCCACCAGCTCTGTCTCATGTCCCAAAGGTTCCACAACCTTCCAAAACAGCAAATGTTCAAAACATGAGCCTGTGGGGGACAGTTCACATTCAAACCATGCCACACTCCACACATTAAAACCATGTTCCAATCCCCTGTGTTCTCCAGGATACAAGCACACAACTCCCTCTTTGCATGTCATGGCAGCTCTGCGTATTCCAAAGACATATCTGGTCTTTTAGTATAAAATGCATGAAGTGGGAGAGTGGAATATAGAGGAAAGGGAAGAAGCATGTTTTGAGAAAGCAGGAAAGGGTCCTGAATGAGGGTGAAGAATGCCCCCCTTCCTTTGTTGTTCTTCTAAGTGTGAGCCCAAGGCTGTCACTGGCCCGATTTGGAAACTTTGAAAATCAGATCCTGTGATGCAGTGAGTTGGGGCCAATGGAAATCTCATGTGTTTAGCATGTAATGTTCTGAATCTCAGGGGAACACACCCCGGGGGGGGTCTGTAGCACAATTTAATCGGGTGAAGATGAAATTATCAGAAATTTTCTTTCTGACTAATTTCTTATCTTTAAATTTCCATCTTTTGCGTGTACCAAAGATACTAAACCCATTTTATATTAATCATAAATATTGATAGTGAAGCAAATATTAAGATGTGTGCTCAGTCACAGAGACTGAAAGAGTGCTGCTCTGGATGGCAGTGTGACAGCCCACACTTACATTCTACTGGCACTAGGTGGTTAGAGGAGGGTGTGACTACACAGAGCAAGGCATCAGCTGTAAATATCATTCTGTGAAGGATCTTCTGACCCTTGGTAGTGTGTTGTGAAGAGCTGTTGTTTAAGCTGCATTAACAGTGACAAGTGATCTAGAATGAGAAAGGAGATAGTTGGACTTGCTCTTACTGGCTCAGACTACTCCAGAGAACTGTATTCCATGTTGGAAGTTACATTCCAAGAATGTGTCTTTTCAGAGGGAAATGACAAAAGATGTCCAGGCCATTTGACTCCCCATTAGCAGAGAAGCATTAGATGGAACAGAGGATGTCCAGTCTGCCTGGGGTGTGAGATACCTAGAAGACAGTTCCATCTTGAAGAATGATTCTTGAAGAATCATCTTGGAAGAAAAATAGATTGGTTGATGTGACCCAAGAGTTATAGAGTCAGTGAGTAGAGTTATAGACAAGAAAATTTATACCTAATCTGCAGAACGTTGAAGTATAGCTTCCTCTAGAGAAAACTTCCTGTCACTAGAGGTGTGCAAACGCTCAAGGCAACTTCATTTGAAGGTACTACAGAGCTACAGATGGGTTATTGATCTGGAACATGAGTTCACACACCTGACTGGTGGTCTGTAGGGTGATTTTAGGTGGTATACAAATGGATGTTTTATTTTAGTAGTTATATGATGAACTCATGCATGTCCTTGATTCAAATGAGGCCAAACTTCTTTAAATCTATATTTTTAAAAATCTTCAAGGGGCTGGAGAAATGGCTCAGCAGTTAAGAGTGCATACTGCTCTTGCAAAGGACCAGAGTTCAGTTCCCAGTACCCAAGTCAGGCAGCTCACAACCACATGTAATTCTGGCTCCAGGGGATCTGACACCTTCTTCTGGCCTCTGCTGTCACCTTCACTCATATGCACATAACACAGGCACAAAATCAAAAATAAAATCTTTTTAAAAAATATTTTATTTCTTATTTTTATTTCATATGTATGAGTGTATTGCCTGCACGTATGTGAGTGCACCCATGTCGTGCAATGCTGCGGAGGTCAGAAGAGGGTGTTGGATTCCCCTGGAACTGGAGTTAAGAACAGTTCATAGCTGCCATGTGGGTGCTGGGAATCAAACCCGGGTCCTCTGCAAGAGCAGTCAGTGCTCTTAACTGCTGAGCCATCTCTCCAGCCCCTAAAATAAATCTTTTTAAAGTCATCAAATAACTAGAAGAGACATGCAGATTTGGCAAAGTTCAGGAATGACTGAAGATGAAGAAATGGGAAAGAAATCTCCTCCCTTCCCAGAGATTCTAAGACTGTCAGATCTTCCATTCAAGGCGCTCTCCAACCCAAGCTCACTTTCACTTTCTGTTGACCCTCCAGCAAAATGCAGACCCAACCCCACCTGCTGCCCTACAGTACCTCCAAGGAGTCACCTTGCACGTTTGCACATCTCTAGTGACTGGAAGCTCAGTTCTTATCTCTAAGTAGCTCTCCCAGAAAATTCTGCAGATTGTGCCTAAATTTTCTTGGCCATAATGCCAGCAAAGCACAGCCCCATGCCCCCAGTTGAAGTCACCTGACCTCCAGAATAGCCCATTTTGATACCTTTTCTTTCCTCTTCCCTAGCCAGATACACCTGTCCTGGACCTTTGACAAGCTGATGAAAGTAACAGTTGGATCACTTTTATGCTACAATACTCATCCTCACCTCCATCTTCTGGTGCTCTCTTGTTCAGTGTATTTGAACTTCAAGAGGCATATAACCCCCAGAAGCAAGCAGGTTATGCAGTAAAACAGAACTTTTGGGTGAAACATTTTTTACTCAGGAAGGACTTTGGGATTCCCTCAAATTATTCACAAAGCAGAATCATGTGTTTAGCTCTTCACAATTCACAAAGATTTTCTAGACCTATTTTTTTAACTAATCCTCACAATAACAAAATAAGATAGGTCTTATATTGACTACTATCCCTTAGGATAAGGAAATAGATACTCAGAGAGGTTGCTTAACTTGCTCAATGCCACACAGCTTTCAACAACACACCTAAATCCCTTCATTCCAAACCACTAGCTCAATCCATTATACCACAGTGCCCTCCAGTGTCCCAAGGAAGGGATTCTTACCCAGTCACAAAGGCAATAGATTTTACTTATGTCTTGATTGTGGTGTGGATAGTTAGCCTCAGAATGATTCTCACACTTCTGTCCTTCAAGGAGACAAGCAAGTTCCTCATCTGTCTAATCTGAGAGGCATCTGCCTATCTCCTAACATGGTTCCAAGTGGAAAAACATAAGCAAAAAGATCTGGCACATACATTAGGGGCTCAATCTTGCATACAGAGCCGGTCGGCACACTTCCCTTTCCCATTCAAGATCCTGTAAAGAAAAAGGAGATTTGTAAGAACTAGCTCAACAAACACTAAACTGGAACAGAAATCCCAGGCTTCCACTCCTCACATCTCTGTCTGAAACCTAAGCATGCCTCTGCTTGCTTGTCCTCAAGGAATTTTGTAAAATGAATCATTTTGGTAAAGTTTATCTTCATATAAGGAAAGGCAGAAACCCAGGAATTTGGGGAGAAAAGCAATAAAAGCAATACTATTAAATTCCATTGACTTCTAATGCACAAGGCATCTCAAGCACGTTATCACCATATGTCCCCCAGTCTGCAAGCTGATCCTCATTTGTGATGTTCTGTGCCTCGCTCAGACCACACAGATCACGTGCTGGACACAATGCTCAGTCATATGGCACAATCTGGGGTCAGGAAGAGAAGTTCAGCATAAGTATGGCGTACCCTGCTTGGGCATACAATACTCAGGCCATGACAAAGTCTCAGCCTAAGCGTTCACAGTCTAGAAACAAAGTGGGGGAGGAAGGATGGGTAAGGAAGTGAAACGGGACACGGGGAAAGGGAGCTGCCTGAAGGGTGCTTGCAATTTGGAGGACAGGTTTCCCAAGGAAGGGCATTCAAGTTCAAGTCTCTTCTTTCATTGTTTCTCTCTGTCTTTTCAAAAAAACGTTTTGCTCATTTTTCCACTGAGATTCTACTTTGGCTCTTCCTACTGACTTGTATAACTTTCCATATTGTTACCAGTATCTTCATCATGTTTGCGTGAGCATTTCACCCTACTTTGCTATCTTTTATCTGTGATGATTTGATATGTAAATGTACCAAATTAATAAAGTGAAATCAGGTTTTTAAAGCCTTCCCATTCTGTCTGCGATCCTTCGCCCACCCGCCTCAAACCTTCCACACCTTGTCTGGACCTGGTGGCTCACCGTTCCCACCCATCCCCATGAGATGGCCCAGCCTGCTTTCCTTCCCCTCTGATCCTAATCCAACCCATCCCTCCTCCCTCCTCCACGTCTTCCTCTGGCCATGAATCACAGGGCCCACTCAGAGCCTCCTTCTCTCTTGAAAAACTCAAAATGGTTTATTTATTCAAGACTCTCCCTCCACCCCCAGTCTTCTCTGTCCTCATAGGACAGACAGCAAAGTGAGGAAAGTGCCAGGCCCAGCAGAGGACAGAGAGCGAGTGCGCGTCTGGGATTCATGATTCAAAAAGGATGAGTGAGAGAGGCTGTGGTGGGTGTGGGAACAACAAAGGCACGAAGGGAAGGATTAAATGAACCAAGCCAATCTTAACCTTCAAGGTGCTGCTGCTCTGGTATGTTCCCGAAATAGGGTTGAGCTTATGGCTGGTTCTTACTTGTTAGTAACCAGTTTATCCATCCCTTCTCTTAAGTCCTTCTTCATTAATCTTCTTAAAGAAAGCAACCTTACTCTGCCAGATTTGCTGGCCTGGTGTCAAAAACCTGTTCTTCCACTAAGATCGCAGAGAAGCGCGTCTATAGAGATCTTCGCAGGGAGCGTCATGTAGAATGAGGAAACAGTTGCCCCCCCTACAGCGTTGGGAAACACACACTGGTGAAGATTCAGATGCTAAAGAATCAATTAGCTGCACCCTGCTTGCTCAGTCATTCACGTTTGTTTTTTGTTTGTTTTTTTTGCCTTTAACATAAAGTATGTCTTGACTGTGATCCAGACCTGAGCTGGGTGCTTCAAATATGAGCAAGAATGTGTGGTTGAACACATGCTCAAAAATCTGCAACTTTTGAAATCGGTGGTATCATGAAGATCCCAAGAGCACGTTTGGGGAATTTCCAAAGAGAGAAACTGACTTCTCAGGTTCGCTTTACTTTCAGGGACTGTGTCTTGCTCATCACAAGGTTTGGCTCATAGGAGGCAGTCACAGGCACATGATGAACAAGTAACTAGGATCATTGAGAATAAGGAGGAGTCACCAGACAGAAAGGAGAAAGAAGGTTCATGACAGGAAGCAAGGGCCAATATGAAAATGCCCAGCATAAGACCGTAAAGGGGCATACGTGTGTTTCTGATGGGGTGTGGCTCTCGCAAACACAGAAGATGAGGCTAAAGAGGGAAACTGGCTCAATATGCCATGCTAAGATGTTGGAACTTGATCTTGGGAACAAAGGGTAGGTTTACTAATGGGGATCAGACATAGTGGTGGCCTTGCAGATAGTGCTTGCAGATAGCAATTGAAAATATGCTCTCCTGAATCCCAGTAAGCTGGGGATGTTTTTCTTTTTCCATCAGAAGAGTTCAGCATGGCAGTTTATGGGAATGGCCTAGTAAGTGAACTCAATTTATAAGGATTGGGATGTCCAGGTAGGTGTCTCCCCAGACACTTGATCTTGAACTCGCTTATTTAAAGGTCTCTTAAAAAAAAAAAAAAAAAAAAAAAAAAAAAAAAACCTGGAAACTCAGTTGTTCACTTTACCCTCCAAGTGAATTTGAAACAGCTCTGCTGACTAGTTCCTCTGAGTCTTAGGTTGTAAAGTACCAAAGGTACAGAATAAACAGGAAGCACACCACTGGGACTTGTAAACTGCCAGGCACCTCCTGAGCGCTATGCACTAAGACAGTAAGTTCCTGTACTGTAGCCAGAAGACAAATAGCAGGTTGCTCTGTTTTCTTTGTCTTTATTCCTTTTCTCCCATTTTGATAAAACTCAGTATTTGAAAAACTATGTCAATATTATAAACTTGGATCCAATCCTAGCTCTCCAACTTACTATGAGGCATCAATCAAATCACTTTAAAGTATGAGAAATTCGGTTATATCATCTATCTATAAATAATAATATGCTGATATGAATGTTACAGGAATCGTCAGAAAGGGGGTCTGGCACTCAGTAGGTCCTCTACACACCTGATTGCCTTCCTAGCCCCTCCCAGAATCCTGGGAGAGAACCAAGTCAAGCCTGGCTTATGGTGCTCAGTGCTGCCTCCTTATAGCCTCAGGTTGCAGGTACCCTGAAAGGAAGAGCTTGTCTACATTATCAAACAGTGATGTGTCATTTCCTAGTGACTGGAAAGGGCAAAAACAATAGCCAACAAATAGATAGAGTTAAGTGTTGACTCCTTGGCCTGGAGCACCACCCCCCACATTCTGCCTCTCCCTGCCTACAGGAATCAGGCCAGCACCACCTCACACCCACACACAGCAGAAATGCCTGCTCCATGTGCCCTCCTGCTTGGCTGCACTGTGATTTTCCAGCAGTGCCTGCCCCTCTTCCTTCACGGATCCAATCACTCATGCTCCAAGACTCAGCCCAGGCACCAGAAAGAGAACGCTCATCTTTAACCAGCATGCTTGCCCCGTGTTCCTTTTGGTTCTCGATAGCTCATTATATGCCATGTTGCCCTGAAACTCTGGTTTTCCATCTGTCCCCCAAATGATTTCCAAGATTCTCAAGACCAGAATCCATGACTTGGGCATCCTCTGATCCAATGCCCTTCACAGCAGTGGGGCCAAGGTGGGCATGGTCCCAGGAGAGTTTTGAAGAGAGCTAGCTACAGCATGAAGAGGGTCCTAGAAAATTCCTGTCATTTGTTACTGAAAGGGACCTCCATGAACCACCTCTCTCTGTATTTAGGCCCAAGCAGTTTTCTTCCCCTTAGGTCTTTCTGGCCCAGGAACTTACTTTGAGCCAACAGCATATAAACACAGGACCTATGCATAACTTCCAAAACCAGACCATAAAGCCTTGCATATTCCACTTGGGTTTCTAGCAACACATCCTGTAGGTCAGTGATTCTCAACTGGAGAAGGTTTGGCTCCCCAGGAATATCTGACAATGTCTAGAGACATTTTGGGCTGATAGAGGTCAGACATGTGACTAACTATACTGCAATGCACAGAATAGTCCTCCACTACACAGTAGCCTAAAATGTCAGTAGTGCGGAGTTTGAGAAATCCTGTTCAGAAGGAAGCTAGATATCATGTGGGAAGTCCTGCTCGCCTCTGACCACCATGCTCACAAGAAGAGTAAGTGAGTTGCGTGAAGAGAAGACCTGACCATGAAGTTGAGGCATCAGACCTGTGAAGCCAAAGAATTTGACAATTCAAATGACTCTAGCCCCTGCCACCCTCAGACAGCAGCCGTGGGACACCTCAAATGAGAACTAATTGTAAATGACAATGCTGAATTGTGTTGGGTGTAGTTGTTATGCACAATAGATAACCAAGGCAACTTGATTCTGATGTTTACAGAGTTCTCCCCTTTCTATCCCTCTCTTTTTCACCCTGTAATAATACATCTTCCTCCTAATGAAAGTCTAGGATACAAGATTTGTAATGCAAACTAGTCAGCTGGTTTCCCAGGGGCTTTAGATAGATGCAAATTCCATGATAGTTGTTTTAGTCCAGCTGGGACCACAGGAATCCTGCAGCAATTTATAAGTGAGCAGCAGGGCCATTTCCATTTTATTTAGGAGGAAAGCAAAACAGGAAAAGTCAGGCTGCTGCTATTGCTCCTCAGATCATATGAAAGGCCTCAGGAACTGAATGGGCCCCAGTGAAAAGCTTCTGCCAGAGATCAGGGGTGGGCTTTAGTGGAGAATTAATCAGTGCAAGAGAATTCATGTATGACATCAGACCATACTACAGTATCTGTGGCTTCCAAATCCATACTGATGGGGGAACATCGATGTAGTTCAATGACAGAGCACTTATTTACCATGCAAAGGGCCCTAAGTTTGACCCCAAGCACCACACATGCATACACACACACACACACACACACACACACACACACACACACACACACACACACACACACACACACACACACACACAATACTGATTTAACACCTGACTCAATTCAGTAAGTCTGTCTTGAACATTTGTTCTGAACTTTAGAATAAATCCATTGAAAGACTCAAGGGATGAAATGATCAAATTCTGCTTGAAGGGGTTCACTTTTTAATAAGAGAGACTAATGTATCAATAACAAGCTATATACCAAAATAAAATTGGTGCAAAAGTGTAGTGCAGGTAAGGCTGAGAGCTTGCATGTGTATGTTAATGAAGGGCTCTTCCTCAATGGTAACCATGCACATGCTATATATAGTCTAGATTTTCTTGCCACAGAAACCCAAGAACGTGAAGTTTACGACTCAGCATATAATTCATTCAGACATAGAATATTGTCTAACACTAAGTAGGTCAATGACTGTTAAAAGAGAGATACAGTCCCCCAAACTAACAAACAGCAAGTTGCTTTTAACCTTCATATTGGGATTTCCTTCTGTTACTGAGGTATAACTAGCCAATCAAATTATATAGATTTTAGATATAGAGAACGCTTTGGTATACATATACATTACCAAATGATAATCCACAATCAAGCTAATTAGCATATCTTCCTCTCACATAGTTGCCTTTATGTGCATTTGTTGTGCTGAGAACACTGGAGATCAACTCAACAAATTCCATTATACAATCCAGTATTAACTGATAACTACAGTTACCAGGCTCTACAAAGTTACTAACTTTATAACTACAAGTATGTAACCATTGGCCAGAATCTTCCCATAATCCCACCTCCATCCCCTAACTATGACTCTTCTGCTCTGGCTTTCTTCAAGTTCAGCTTTTTTGGCTCTCGTCATATGAGTTAACATAGTCTTCTGAGAATGCATAAATCTCGTGCTTTCTAATTTTAAGAATAAGGAAACCATTTTCTGTAAAAGAGGAGAAACCCAGAAGTTGAAATTTTCATTTCACTTTTCTTCATCTTCCTAAATAAGAAACGCTAGAGATGCTTCATGCCACAGCTTTCAAAATGGAACTTGGGGTCTTTTCATCAATATGGCACCAAAAGAAAAGAAGGGAGTTCCTGCATCCTCCAAAGCTAAAGGTAAAGCAAAGGCTCTGAACACCAAACGGCAGTGCTGAAAAGCACCCACCCACCTACAGTCACAAGATGAAACTCAGGCCACCCCTCGCCTTCCAATGGCACAAGAGCCTGAAGTTCTACAGGCAGCCCAAATGCCCCCAGAGAGACAAGCTTGACTGTGGCACCATCTTCAAGTTCCCCTGACCACCAAGTCAGCCATGAAGATGGAAGACAGCAACACATGTGTGCTCACTGTGCTTGTCAAGGCCAACAAGCACCAGATCAAACAAGCCATGAAGAAGCTCTGTGGCCTTGATGTGGCCAAAGACAGTGCCCTGATAAGGTGTGAATGAGAGAAGAAAGCTTATGTTTGGCTGGCTCTGATTATGATGCTTTGGGTGTTGCTGACAAACCTGGATCTAAACTGAGCCTACCCAGATAATTCTAAATATGTGCATTATTTCACTATAAAACGGGGTAACAATGCACCTAGTAGACACCACTGTTTAACAAATAAGAAGCCCAGTACCAGGAATGAAGTACCTCTTTAGAAGTTGTTGACCAGTGAGATCCCATAGACCCCTCTTGGTTACTATTACAGGCCCTAGTTCTTGGTTATCTTCCAGAGGTTGACAGCAGGATCATATTGCTGAAGACAACACATACTTGAGGCATAGAACGGGAGAAATCAAGCCAGTACTGACCTTGAAGCTTCATCCCTACTGGATAGCTTTCATAATGCTGGAAGGTTCCATGCATACTATCAGAGCAGAAAAGCAATCATCAGTCTCATCCAGCTGTGAACCCTGCGAGGTACAATAACAATTATCCTGGCAAGACATGTCCACTGATACAATAGTGGCACAAATGTCATAGAAGTAACTGATCACTTTCTGATTGGATGCAAAGCCTATTCCAGAAGATGGAACCCATACCTAGCACCACTTTCAGGGCCAAGAACCTGTGACTGACAGGTCACAGGCCCTAAGGGAGAACCTACTGCTATTCTGCTAAATGCACATAGTGTTAACCGACCCCTAATGACTTACCATTATACCCATAGATTAGTGCCACTCTCAGACCTCATCAGAGAAACTTTTTGCAGTTTATGGCAGTTCACACAGATATCCACAACTAGTCAAGGTGCAGAGAAGAAGAGACTGAAGAATGTTCATCCCTAGATGGGAAGTCTAGATCACACTCATCCCCAAAGGCTCAAGGATCATCATGGAAGAAGGAATGGAAAGATTGTAAGAGTCAGGGGTGGTCGATGACAACAGCAAAACAGTATTTTCAAGACACAACAGAGCAGGTGCATATATGAACTCAAAACAGTTGTGACGGTGTGCACAAAACACGTGCAAGCTCAAGCCAGACAAAATACCAACATGAAGAGGAGAGGTAGGCACAAAGTTCTCCCCTTAGCTGAGGAGCTACCGATAGCTCCTACTGATAGAGGGAGAGTCAGTTCTCTTTAACAGTGTGGCTTCTGGTAGGTCAACCATACTCCAGTGGATGACCACACACCCAAGAGTATGGTCAGCACAAATTGGACTCCATGTTTTGTTTTTTTTTTTCAATAAGGACACAAATTTGGATGGGTAGGAAATAGGGGATGGATCCAGCAAGAGTTGGCGGGGGTGGGGGCAGTGACATGATCAAAATACAATGTATAAAATTCTACAAGAATTAATAAAAATATAAATAAATAAGTAAATAAATAGTTTTTTAATGGAACTTTGGAGCTTGAGATTAGCTCAATGGAATGAGGAAAGTCAGTCAGGGTGAGCTAGGTCATACTGCAATAACAAACAGCTTTGGACTCTCAGCTGATATAAATAGCACCATTTACCTCGTACCTACCCAGTCTGTCCAGGATAGTTTAGCAGAACTTAAGAGCCCAGCTGGCACAGGTTCTTTTCAAGCAAGCCTCTACTTCATCACAGCAAGAGATGTACAAACTGGTGAGAACTGATAGACTTCCCTTGCCCAAAGCTAGTCACATGACTAAAAAAATAAAAACAACAAAGAGAGAGAGAGAGAGAGAGAGAGAGAGAGAGAGACTACAGCCTTACTATGTGCCTGAAAGGGAGAAACCAGAAATATTTGAATGGTACTAATGACTACCTCAAGGAGTCATAGCTTAAATTCAGAAGAACGTCTTCCTGGAGCATCAGTTCAGCTTGATGGCTGGCCATTCAAAGCACTGATTTAGTATTCAAACAAGCATAGAATGGCTCAAGTTCAAAACCTGCAAAAACTTTTTATTAAGACTGGAAGGGAATTTTAAGCTTCTAGATCCTTAGAATGATACTTTTTAAAGTCCCATTGGTCACTATACTTTGCTGTCTTTAGAGTTTCCATGCAGAAAACTATTTAAGACTCACCAGTTTAGGATATTTCCTTTACAAGAACTGTAAGAAATAGATATGTGAGGATAGTGAAAGGTAAGCAGCAGATAATGTTCTCAATTTCTTGACAGGTAAGCCAGAAAATAAAGTGCAGTAGCATCACTTTTCATTTTTTGGTCAAGAACAACAACAAAGAAGCAAACAATCAGAATTATGGACCCGCCCCCCCCAGGGCCAGCATCCTCCAGCAGATGTGCTGAATGGATAAGGAGACCATTTATAAAAGAACAAACATTCTTTCTCTACAGGATCTTGCTGTGACATTCAGGCTGACCTTGAATTCATGGCAATCCTCCTGCCTTAATTTCCTGAGTACTAGGATTATAGGTGTGAACCACTACGTATAGTTTTAAACATGGTATTCTCATGCCAAGTGCTGATTACCTGGACCAGTGAAAATTGGTTACCTTCTATATGTAAATAAGACCCAGTTCAGAGATAGAATTGGAGAATTGAAAGACTGGTAATAGATACACACAGAGTACTTATTATATGTCAGCCACCATTCTAAGTCACTTTCCTATAGCAGTCCATTAAATGCCCAAAGTTGCCCTATATGACAGGTTCTATTAGCCCCGTTTTATTGATAAGGAAACTGGGGTACAGAGATTAGCATATCCAAAGTCACTTCCCAATTGGGGGTCAGATTCGAACTCAGGAAATCTGCCTTAATATCCTCACTGTTACATGCAAGCTGTCCCTCCTCCACTTAAACAACTGTGGTTCACTAGAAATCCTATGTGGTCACTGAGCTCTGGCCAGTGCTAGTACTTGCTCGGTTCCTGACTAAGTTTACTAAGTTAAGGCAGGCAGGCCGTGCTCTCAGTTTCAGCCCCATTAAGGAGCCTCCCTTCAATCATCCAGGGAGGCCTTGCCTCTTCTGAGGACACTGCTGGACCAAATCCCATAACCAAGGCAGTCAAGTCCAGCCTGGCATGGACACACAGAGCCAGTAGGGTTTTCTAGGGGAAGATTGGCATTTTCTCCAACTTAGTTCCCAATGATTGATGGAGACCCCAAAGTACCACACACTTCATTAACTGGAAGAGATGACTTCAACATGGAAAAATCTTAGGGGGTGTAACCCTAGCTGCCCACCCTTTCCATGAAAGCACTGGGAAAGTGAACTGAATATGGCCCAAGGAATGATCCTTCCATTAAAAATAATAAAAGAAAAAACTTTTCATTGGTGCTATTAGAAGCTGCTAGTGTCAAAATATTTTTATTTGGGGAATATTGGCTTAGCATCTAACACATACCATACAAGATCCTCACTACTATAACCACCACCCCCACCACCATCCCTGCCCCACAACAGCCAGGAATTATACTAGAATCTGTGTTTCCACAACAGACTTGGGCTGTTCATCCGAAGTTCACAGCTTGCCATAGGACCAAAGAAAATGTAACAGGGACACTGGTAGCCAGGAGTCATCTCTAAGGAGACACACAGATCAGCAGTGAGGCAGTGTGTATGTGTGTGTGTGTGTGTGTGTGTGTGTGTGTGTGTGTGATCATGGAGGTGCATGTGTGTATAAGAATGCATGTGCACAGGCATGTGGAGACCAAATTTCAATCTCAGGTGTTGTTCCTCAGGTGTCATACATGGAGACAGGCTGGATTACAAGTGTAATCCACAACACACACCAGCTTTTGCATGGGTTCTGGGGATCAAACTCAGGCCCTCATGCTCACGTAGCAAGTACTTTAGCAGGTGAGCCATCTCCCCAGCCCTAACTGTGAGGCTAAAGCAAAGGCAGGTGACATCCACAAGTCTGCTAGAAGGAGCACTAGGGATGGAAATAGAAAAGCTGCCACTAGGATTGCACACCCCATTGTGCAGGGACCAGGCTAGACCTTGAGAATGGAGGGGTCAAAGTCACCCTGCCTGATGATATTCCATTCCATTCCTGATTTTCTTTCTCTACAAACAATGGGGAGCCCTCTAAAATATGTGCTGGGTGGAACTGAGTTTGTGAGGTGTCCTCTGGTACATCCACTCCATGGACCATCTCTGACTGCTGGAGACTGGGGACAGCTGTGATGCCAGGTTTCCTTGCCCTTCAAAGAGGGGAAATAATGATCACTAATTCAGTGGCATTATCTCAAAGTTAAACAGCGGTATCCACTTGATTTTGAGTTCCTTGAAGGTGGGATGGATGGATGGATGGATGAAATAGATACTTATTGTAAGCCCAACATTGCTCTAGATGGTCTATAATTATCTTATTAGAAAGAAAGGAGCAAAATGCAATTCTGCTGGACACAAACCCAGGTCATCCAAGTTCATTCCTTGTTCCTTTTTTTCTCCACATCATGCAGCCAATTTTTGAAAACTGGGGTGGGTTTTTAGGCAGGAATTGGAAGGGGTCAGGGGTCATGACTATGGCTTATTTCAACTAACATCTTCCAAAGGGCCTTATGCCAATTTAACTGATCACCTTGCTCGTTAATTCATGTACTCATCTCTGGTTCTCTGAGTCCCTAATCTGTCCTGGGCCCTATGTCCCAGGGGACAAAGAGTTGGTGCCCTCTGCTCTGCCCTGGAGGAGCTCATCCTCCAGGTGCCACCTCGTAGAATTCTAGACAAAAACACCACAGCCCATGCCAAGACTCCAAATTACGAGCATGTTCTAAGAAGCAGCTGGAGTGGAGTTTTATTTTTCATTTCCTCGGCACACACGTCTCTCCGCATTTAGCTGATACGCTCTAAAGAAAAAGCTTTGACACCTGGGGGTACATTTTTTAAAAATGTGTGGACCATATGCACACCTAACAAGCAGCAGGGCCAGGAAGAAATTGCTACAATGAGGCTTGGTACCAGCCAGCATTTCTTTTTAATTCCTTAACATCTTGCCTACAAATCGCATCCTCGAGCACTTCAGAGAGTTGAATAACCCTCAAATGCTTACGGCTTATTTCATTATGCTTCATTTGGAGCTCAAAAGGAAGAAGGACTGGATGTCAGGAACAGTTTAACAGCATCAGGGTTGTTTACGCTGAAGAGTATTCAATGCATTGATTTTGTATTTCTTTTTTTTAACCAAGATCATGTTTTTCTCTGAAAGCAGTCTTGTGATTGCCTCACAAGTATGTGTCCTGACCTCTCATGAGCCCATCTGCCATTGCTTGACCGCTTATTATTACTTTATTTTAAGGCAAAGAAAGAATTTGAGGGCAGTCCTGTGGCTGGTACAGTAGAAAATGTCCTGTTCTGTGACCAGGGGAGTCGAGCTTTAACCCTCTACTGTTCCTCTACTATGTGGCTTTACACAAGTCATTGCACTTTTCCAAGCTTCAGGTGCCTCGTTTGTTTAGATGCAACGGAGGTGGTGATGTCCACCTCCAAGGGACTGTACTGCTTACAAAGCCCTGCCGAGTGCATTATTTCAGAGACATCAAGTCAAGCCTGACATGGAATCATACCTCCAATTTGTGAACTGTGAGATCAGGTCCAAGTTAAATAATCTCACTGAATTCCAAGTTCCTCACATGTTATTCAGCTCTCTGTTACTGGGACAAAACACTTGAGATAATCAACTTTAAAAAGCAAGAAAGTGGGGGGTTTTGGCTCTTTATTTCAAAGGTGTCAGTTCACAATCACTTTGTTTTAGGCCTGTGACAGCATAAAGCATCATGGTGTGGACCTTGTGGTAGAGAACATCCATGAGGCAAAGAAAGAGAGAGGAGGAAAGAGCCAGGGCCCCAATATCTCCTTCAAAGGTATGTTTTAAGTGACCTAACTTTTTTCCACTATGCCCCGCCTCCTAAAGTTCCCCCCACTTTCCAATAGCACTACAGGCCTTCAAGATATGGGCTTCTGGAGGACATTCAAAACCCAAACTTGGAGATAAGAACATCAGAGCAAGTCTAAGGCTCAAATGAGGTGAAGGATCTAAAATTCTCTTTTTAAAAAAATATTTTATTATTTTTCTTTTATGTGTATGTAAGTGCACCTGTGGTGTGCAATGCTTACAAAGGACAGAAGAAGACATCAGATCCCCTGGAATTGGAGTTATGGATAACAAGCTGCCATGTGGGTGTTGGGATTTGAACCCAGGTATTCTGCAAGAGCAGCCAGTGCTCTTAACTGCTGAGCCATCTCTCCAGTCCCTAAAATTCCCTTTTTAATAGAAGTTATATATAACTGTTTAGATTTAACTCTCCCTCCACCATACTTCCCACTATATTTTCTTTATTTTCCTCCTGTTACCCCAAAGAAACAAGTACAGGGCAAAAGTACAAGCTGTGATCCCCTGAGCAAGGCAGCTCAGAGAAGTCTCTTCATGTCTTCTGCTTCCAGCCAAAGTGTGCCCCTCCTTTAGAGCAGCCACCATATCATGTGGTACAGATGTCATGATTATTGTCATCATCATCATCATCATCATCATCATCATCATCATCTGCTGTAGGGTGGTCTTGGAGATTCTGAATCTCATGGCACCACAATTCAAAACCACTTTCTAATGATAACTAGGGTCTTTAGAGCTTTGGTGGGTTGAACTGAATGTAGCAGTCCCATAAACAGCTAACATCTGCAGAGTACCTTACAAAGAGCTTGTGCAAAGCATCCATTACCCCATTCACGCCTCAGAGGAGCCCACTTTACAGATAAGAAACTGGAGGTCAGAGAGTTAAAGTGACTTGCCCCAAGTCACACAGTGCAATGGTTGATCTTCACAGTCAATTTGATTACATTTAGAATCACCTAGGAGCTATACCTCTAGGCATGTCTGTGGGGGTGTGTTTAGAGAGGATTAACCAAAATGGGAAGACCCATCCTGAAGAGCTTAACACCATTCCATGCACTGGGGACCAAGAATAAAAGGAGAAGAAGAAGAAAGCTAGATGTATACCAGCATCGCCCACACTGGGCTCCCTAATCCTGGAGATCTGAGGATTGCCAAGCCCACTCTCCTGCCCCCGTGCCTTCCTTGCCATGATAGACTCTACCCTCAAATTTTGAGCCAAAATAAATCTTTCCTCCTCTAAGTTGTACTTGTCAGGTATTTATTTGGTCACAGCACTGATAAAAGCAACTAATATATACAATGAGTGACACACTACAGATGTGCCCAGGTTTGGGGATTCTAGATCAGGGAATTCTGGATTTGAATTCCTCACTCAGCCCTGGCATAATGCAGAGGGTCTCATTCTAAAGGAACTTGCCCTTGCTCTACTTCCTAGGGGCCCCTCATTTGAGGAGAAGGATCCCACACAACTAGCACTTTTCCTCCCCTCCAAGGAAAACTAAGAGGTGGAAGTTGAGAAAAACTAGTTTTCCGACTACTTCTTTTCTTCAAGTTTTATTTTCCTGCAAGCACTAAAAACAGCATTTTGGTCTACAATGCCAGTATGGTCCTAACATGTACATGCCTGGAAGGTTTTGGCTTCCTGTTTGTTAACTGTTTGGATTCATACTCAAGTGGCTAACTTCTGAGGCTAGGCCCAAGACCATTTACCCATCTTTGTTATACACAGAACTCAACTCTTTCTTACTTTACAAAGCTAAATGACCACAGCTTGCACAGGCACGTGTTAAACTCACGTGTATTTTTATGTATTGTTATCAGAAACCAAAGTTGCCATCAGGATGATTGGAAAAGCTATTGTAAAAAAATGGTGGCACACGCCTTTAATCCCAGCACTGGGGAGGCAGAGGCAGGCAGATCTCTGTGAGTTCAAGGCCAGCCTGGTCTACATAGTGAGTTCCAGGACAGCTGGGGCTACAGGGAGACCCTGTCTCAAAAAGAAAAAAAAAATTGCATATAAGGACAGAAGGAGCTACCTTCTTTCTCCTAAGTGTTTTACTTAGCCTTAGCCTGAGTCACGTCTAAGTAGCAGGAACTTATTGTTCCTAGACCTGGAGGCTGAAATGTTCAATATCAAGTTTCCATCAGATCTGGGGTCTGGCAGGGGCCTGCTCCTCAGAGATGATGGCTCTGAGTCCTCACATGGCAGAAGAGAGAAGACAGCTCCCTTCAAGGTTTTGTTTTGTGTGTTTTTTTTTAAAAAAAAAAAAAAAAGCTTTTATTTTACTTTTATTTATTATTTTTATTCTATGTGTATGTGTGTATTGCCTGCATGTAGGTAAGTGCACCCGTGTCGTGCAATGCCCATGGAGGTTAGAAGAGGCTGATGGATTCCCTGGGACTGGAGTTATGGACAGTTATTAGCTGCCATGTGGGTGTTGGGATTCAAACCTGGGTCTTCTTCAAGACAAACCAGTGTTCTTAACCACTGAGCCATCTCTCCAGCCCCATTGTTTTGTGGTTTTTTGTTTTTTGCAGGGTCTCCCTAGCTCCATCCCACCTGCAAGTCACTACGTGGACCAGGCTGGCCTCGATGTCACAGAGAACCACTTGCCTTTGCCTCCCAAGGGAATACACATGGCAATAATTGCTAGAAAGGATGTGGGGAAAGGGGACCTCAAAACACTGTTGGTGGAAGTGTAAACCAGTTTAGCCATTTTGGAAATCAATATAGAGGTTCCTCAAAAATTAGAACTAGAACTGCCTATGACCCAGCTATACCATTCCTGGGCATATACCCAAAAGACTTTGTGTCCTAATTACAGAGATACTTGCACATCCATGTTCGCCGTCACTCTATTCACAATAACCAGGAAAAGGAATCAACCTTGATGTCCATCAACAGGTGAATGGCCAGCATCTATTGAATATTAAGTTAAAACATATGAATTTGGGGAGACATTAGGATTCAGACCATAACACAGAGCTCATCCCATGTATCAGCTTCTGTAAGAGGTCATCAGCCCTCATAGTATAAGAGGCCACTACTCCCTCCTCGGGTAAAGAGAATCAGATGAAGCAAGGCTGAGTAGCCTTCCCAGCATCCATGGGATGAAGATTCAAAACCAGCCTTGTCTGATTACAAAATCTCAGCTTTCAACACCAATATATATATGTGTGTGTGTGCTCTTCTAGAACCTGAGCCCTGTACTTCTCCCAGGGGTACCTCTACTTCTAGCTAGTTATACATAGGATAGAAAGAAGTCTGTTTCTGGGGAAAGGTGGTTAGATAAGCTGAGAACTAGGTGGAAGAGAAGAAGGAGGGGAGTCAAGTGTATTAGATACTTGTACATTGCTATGGCCAAAACACCTGATAAAAACAACCAAGGGAGGAAAGACTTTAGCTCACAGTTTCAGAGAGTTTCCATCCATCATGGATCATAGCTGGTAAGACATAATGGAAAGGCTCAGTCCTTTGCAGCAAGAGCATCTATGTGACACCATCTGTTTACATGGTGGCAGACCAGGAAACAGAGAGCACACTTGGAACGAGGGGCTGGGTATAACCTTCAAAGGCCCACCACAGTGATATACTTCTGCCAGCTAGGTTCTACTTCCTAAAGGCTTCATAGGCTCAAAACATCCAGGTCAGGTGTCTGTTTCCCGACGGCATCCTCTCCTATCATTTCTGAAGTCAGGTCAGAGGGATAAAACTTACTCAAATACATAACCCTGGATAATTTTGCAGAGTTGTACAAAGGCTAATAATTATGTCTGGGTCATCTGAAACCAGACACCAAGATAGGATTACATATGTTAGAAATGTATTTGGGGAGACAGCAGGTGAGTCAGGTAAAGCTGGGCAAGCCATTAGACCACAACACAGGTTTAACCTTGAATGAATTAAAGAGGGAGGCAGGGTGAGGAAGGTCTGGGTGGAAGTATCTCAGATGACATGTGAACCTAAGGAAAGTTTGCGGGAAATATTCAAGCCAAAGTAGCCAAGTGGCCCAACAGATTTCGTTGTGCCCAGGAACAGGCCTCCTTGGTATTTCTTCCAGAGTCAGCCACTGGCTGGGAACAGCCCATGAGAAGTGGGGCTTTGGGGTGACTACAGTGGTGGGCTTCAGAGCAGCTGGGGCTCTGGTCGATCACAACCTCTAGTATCTGAGAGGTTTATTCTCATGACTGCTGCGGTAACTGCATACAGCAACATGGAAAACATTCAGAACGCTTCCATAATATCCGCAGGTTTATTTATGAACCTAGTTGAGCATTTTGAAACTTTTTTCTAAACACCAAAGTGGCCAATTTAGTAAAATAAATTCCCTTGGAAAATATATGAGTTCATCCAGGCATGGTGGCGCACCCCTTTAATCCCAGCACTGGGAAAGCAGAGACAGATCTCTGTGAGATCAAGGCCAGCCTAGTCTACATAGAGAATTCCAGGACAGCTGGGGCTACAGGAAGACTATGTCTCAAAAAAACAAAAAATTTAAAAAAGTTATATATAATATATATAAATAATTATATATATATGAGTTCAGCATGAAAGATGTCATTACATCAGCCAAAACTCAACTTAGACAAGCAGACAAAATATACATAGCAACAGAGCTCTACACTGGGTGTCTCCTTTCCAACCCTAACAAGCACAAATGGAGTATTTGTGTTTCTAGTGCATATGAATTGCTAGTTCACTGGACAATTGCAAAGTGTTATGATGACAGACAAACCTTAAAGTAACCCTCAACTCTTGATGGTCCCATTCTTAAATAATCCCCTTCCTGAATGCGAGTGGGAAAAGTGACTTGCTTCTCATCAACAGAACATGGCAAAGGTTATAAGATACAATTCCCAGGATTATATGACAGTATGGAAGATTTCCCCTTGGATTCCCTCTTGCCTCCTACGATCCTTAAAAGAGTAAACTATGTTATAAGCTGTCTATGGAGACAGCTGCATGTGGGGCATTATGGACAGCATAAAGAAACAGAGAAACAATACCTGCTCTTCCTAACGGCCACAAGGTAATGAATCCTGCCAGCAGGTCAATGATCTGGGGCAGAGGGGGGGTTTCAGATGATATCCTCTGAATGTAGCTTTACCGGATCATGAACAGAGAAACCACTCACCTAGGACGTAACATATGACCCACATAAATTGTAAGATAATAAAGGTGTGGCTTTTAAACCAAGATTGTCCTGATTTGTTTCCCAGAAATACGCAACTACTACAGTCATGAAAATGCTCTGTATTGAGCATTGTTCTGGGCACAGAGAGCACACTAACCTGATTAGGCCACTGAGCCAACCCTAGGTGGGAAAAATGGGAGGCGAACAAATTAAGCAGAAACAATAGCTACATGGAAACCACAACAGAATTAGCAAAGCACTGTGACCAGTGTAAGAACAAACCCCTGGGTGTGCCGCTTCAGAAGAGTATTTCTGCCCTTGGGAGTTAGTGATGTCTTACTGACCCAATCTCTGAGCATGGAGGTCTTAATACAATAAAATCATTTCACATTTGCAGAACATCTTTGCATACGTCAGTTTTAAAACTGTTTTCTCCTTGTGGTGCTGGAAATAGAACCCAGGGCCTTGCACACGATAGGCAAGTACTCCATTATTAAGCTACATCCCTAACCCTTGGGTTTGGGCACAGAGCGTCTCTATATAGCTCAGACTGGTTTTGGACTCACCCTGTAAGCCCAGCCTGTCCTCAAACTATGATCCTCCAGCCTTCACCTTCCTAGTGCTGGGAATACAGGGTGTGCCACCAAACCTGGTTTCACATTCATTTTTCTTCAAGTGCATATTTAAATTCTAAGTTAAGGGAAACAGTTTCTTCATCGTGAAAGAATGCTGTAATAAGGAATATTTTTACATTGCATTTTCTCCTCTGCCAGCTTAGCAAAAGACAGGCACACCTGTGCCTCTCTCTTACGTAGGGTATGAAATAATCGTTTGTGTGCAAGACACAGAAGAATAAAACAGCTGTCGGCAACGTCACTGAGGAAGGGTTCCCTCCCCACTGCCAGTCTCCATAGCGACTGCCAAGCCAAAACCTGCAAACAGTTACCAAAATTGCCTTACACGTCCCTGTAAACTTTCAAGGAGGGAATCCTTGTTGATGATCTCTTGGTTGTCATGGTTTCTGTTTCTCCCGTGATCCTGGATCTCTCTAAACGTGTCTGCGCGTGCATGTGGATATAGTGACGTATGCGCTGAGCCCAACGCACACAGCCCCTTGCTCTTGGTGGGAGCCAAAAACATGCTTGAGGAGTGACGAGTGTGGTCTTCATGATGAAAGTGATATAGTCATCCTCACCCCAGCAAAATAAAAGTCTGCAGCTGCTCACAAGATCAGCTGAAAAATTCCTTCAGATCGATTGAAGGGAATGTTGGTGTGACCGGGTCTTCCCAGAGTAGAATACATCTGCAGGCACTAAAACTCCTTTTACATTTTGGATGGGACAAGACAATAACTGACAATGGATTAATCGATTCTGCGCCGTTTCCAAAGACAGTAAGTCACCTTTGGACCAGAAAACCATGTGCATATTCCTGACCCTGTTCTCAATGACTAACTTTTGCAATCTCAACGTGTAGCTCTCCCATCCAGGATACAGGAAGCATGAACACGGCAGTCAACACCAGACTTGTTCCTAAATGCTATGGTTGTGATTTCTTGTCTGATGCTGATGTGGGAGCCCTGGGTGTTTCTCAAACCCTATCATGAATGCAAATTCCCCTGCAGGTCTTGTGACTGTACAGCTTCTGAGTCAGTGGGTGAGGCTTGAAATCCTACAGTTGTAACATGCCCTTAGGTGGTGCTGATGATGCAGGTCCAGGACACTGAGCTGCAGGGTTTTGAAGAGTCCTCACTGCAACTGGGACATGTAAGGATTATAGCAAGAATTCTCGGTAATGACATAATGTATGTAACAGCCCCCCCACACACCATACCTTGCATGGATCAAATACTTGATAAAACACTATCATCACTTTTACAAAGTGTTTCCATCCTCATTAACTCATTGGCCTGCCTTTTTAAGTAGTTAGGGCAGAGATTGGGTATTGAGTCCATTTGAAAGATAAGGAAATGGAATTTTGGAGAGATGAAATAGTTTGATCAAATTTATGAAGCTGATGGGGCAGAGTCAGGAACTAAACCTTGGTCTTCAAATTCCCAGTCCTGTGTTCTTTCCAACACACCATGATGTGAACCCTCATATCCACATTAGGAATGTCACTTAATTGATTCAAGATGAAAACTATCTCATTGTACTTTAGAAAGCCAGGAAACCCTGAAATCAAAACCTGGTACACATACTACTCTGTAGAAAGAAGAAAAAAAAATTCTATAGACCAATCTCAAAACATTGAGACAAAAATTTTAAATACAATATTATCAAATCAAATCCAGCCGCGCATCTGAAGAATAATACAGAATGATGAAGTGGAACATATTCCAAGAATGCAGGACAGTTTAATATAAGGAAATCTATTAGCATAATTCATCACATCAACAGGTCAAAGGAGAAAAACCATATGATCATCACAAAAGATGCCAAAAAAGACATTTGATAAAATTCAATAGTCATTCAAGATTTAAAAGAAAAGAAAGGAAAAAAACCCACGTGGAAGTTGAAACCTTCAACACATTTCTTCACCATTAAAAAAAATATATAGCTTCCTGAAAGCAACTGTCAATAATCCAGTCCAATTAACTGAAAGACAGGAGGAAGAAGACCTGGGCCTGCCAATCCTTATTTTTATTTTTTAACTTTGTTTAAGAAGTTTTAATCAATGTGATAGAACAGGAAAGCTAAATAAGGGGTAGAAGTAGTTTAAGGGAGGAAATAAGATTATAATTGTGTGCAGATGTTAAGATTTTTCTCTTTAAAAAAACAAAACAAAACAAAATAAAATATGGGCTGGAGAGATGGCTCAGCAGTTAAGAACACAGGTTGTTCTTGCAGAAGACCCAGGTTTGAATCCTGGGACCCACATGGAGGCTAACAACTGTCCACATAACTCCAGTTCCAGGGGATCCGATGGCCTCTGCTGTCCTTCGGGGGCATGGCATGATACAGGTGCCCTTGCATGCAGTCAATACACACATACACATAAAAATAATAAATAAAAATTTTAAATTATTTATTCTAGATCTACTACAAAGAATTGACTCTTTAAGGGGCTGGGGGAGTGGTTCCATGAGTAAGGCTCTTGACATGCAAGTCTGAGGACCTGAGTTTGAATCCCCAGAGCCCACATGAAGCTAGATGCAGTAGCCTGTCTCTATAATCCCAGCGCTTGTATAGTGGAATGGGAGGTGGGGAAAGGAGACTCTTCAGAAGTTCTCGAGCCAGCTTAGCCTGGCATACACAGCCCTGAACAACAAAGGCATCCTATCTCAAGCAAGCTGGAAAGCAAAGACCGACAGCCAAGCTTATTCTCTGATCCCTACAGGCTTCCCAAGGCACGCTTGCACCATGTACTCACACACAGGAACACATCCACATGAAATACATACACTATACACATGTAAAAAGAAAGGAATTGACACATTAGAAAACAGAATTTACGAAAGACCCAATTCAAACTAAAAAAGCAAAAAATAAATAAAAATAAAAAATTAAGATACCTGCTAACAAACTTAAGAAGTAATGTTCATTAAACTTTACAATTTTACAGTGTGACATAAAGAAAGAACTGGGTAAAAGGAAATAAATCCCGTGCTCCTGAATGGGAAATCTTCACATGAATTTATAGAATTCATGCTTTTTCAGTCAAAATTACATTGGTATTCTTGGAACTTGGGAAAACATTCTAAAGTTCAGCTAGGAAAATAAATGCATGAGAACCATCAAGAAAATATTGGAAATGAAGAATAATGTGGATAAATTTGCTCTACCAGATTTAAAATGTACTATAAGCCCACAATAGACAAAATATCGGTGTAAAGGTGCCAGAAGAGAAAGAGAGATCAAAGAATCAGAATATAAAGCTCAGAAAGGGCCACAAATATAGGTATCTAATAATTTATTAAACTGCAAAGGTAGGATTTAGGTTCCATGGGAAATTCTGTTGGACTAATGTATTAAGTACGTGACAGCATAGTTCGGCCATGCATCATAAACCAAAATAAACTAAAGGCGGATTGAAGAGTTAATGTTTTAAAGAAACCATAAAAGAAATATATGTGTATATACATGTTATATATACATGTGTGTGCGTATGTGTGTGTGTGTTCATATTAAAAAAAGTCAGAAAACTCAAAGAGAAACCCTGATATATGGAAATACCAGAAAATAAAGAACTTTTATACTGAGGAGAGAAAAAGCAAATGCAAATAACAAGCTAGAAAACCTAAATAAAACATGCAAGATAGTAAAGGAAGTCATTAATACGTGAACAAGATTTATAAGGCAGTAGGAAAATGACCAGCTTTATATTATATAATGGAGCGCCTCGGTGGAGTCCATTTCCAAACCAAGAAATATAGTCAACAAACTCAGGAACAAATGTCCAACTTTACTGTTAATCAAAATGAAAGCCGTAGATAGGCTGTTTCCCATAAAGTTGGTAAAGTCCATAACTCAGTGAGGGAGTTGAGAAACTGATGCTCTTATATACTGCTTGGAACTTAAATTGGTATATACTTTCAGAAAGGCAATTAGCAATTCTTAATTTCTAAGAAGTCTTAAAATGAGAAGACCAACTTCAGCCAAGCAATTCCATCTCTGCAGACTTATTAACTCCACAAATATTACAAAATACAAACATGTATGAGGCATATACATAGGAATTTATTTTATAACATTTAAATATTTTATTTGTTATATTTTATGTGTATGAGTATATTGCCTACATATATGTAAGTGCACCTGTGTCTTGCGAAACCCACAGACACCAGAAGAGGGCGTCAGATCTCCTGCACCTGGAGTTATAGATGGTTGTAAGCTGCCATGTGGGTGCTGGGAATTGAACCCAGGTCCTCTGGAAGAACAGTGGGGGTTTTTTTGTTGGTGGTGGTGGTGGTGGGTTTTTTTTTTTTTTTTTTTTTTGGTCTTTTTGAGACAGGATCTCCCTGTAGCCCCAGCTGACCTGGAACTTGCTATGTAGGCCAGGCTGGCCTCGAACTCATAGAAATCTGCCTGCCTCTGCCTTCCAAATGCTGGGATTAAAGGTGTATGCCACCACGCCCAGCCCAGTAAGGAGCCATCTTTTCAACCCCTATAATATCATTTATAATATAAAATAATGCTTTAAAATAGGAAATTGGTTGATGTATTCAATGGACTTCAATGAAGCCATTGATTCTCTGAATCAATCTATTTTTTAACCTAAAAATAGAATTTATGATAAAGGGGGAAAAACTAGGCATGAAAGAATATGCACTGTTTGACAGCATTCTGATGAAACATAATTGAAAACTAGAATTTCTATTGTATGTGATCTGGTGGTTTGGGAGGTGTTTTGTTTTTTTGTTTTGTTTTGTCTTGGTTTGTTTGTTTTCATTTCTTGTTCTGTCTCTTGTTGGTACATCGAGCATGAATTGCATTTGTAACAAGTACAAAAATGGTGTGTGCACATGTCTTGCTTTAATGAGGCAACTGGGAACCTTTGTTGGATTCAGACGGGTGGAGTGAAGCCAGTTAAATGAGGCTTAGGGAAATTTGTTCTCTCTGCTTAGAGTGGGTTAGGTCAAAAAAGATGACCTGAAAGGGAGGCGATTTGCACTGGAATTCTGCTGTCTTGCAGCAGTATGAGATCTTCAGGGTACTTAGGACATCACCTGGAGACACCGCTAAGCAGGTAAAACCAGGGAACTGGCTGAAAGTGGGACATCAGGAAGAGTGACAGAGACATAAAAAAGGGACTATGGTGCCCAGTGAGGGGGCGTTGAGGCTTAGGGACAAAGGGCTGGTAATGCAAATCCATATCAAAGTGAAGTTGCCCAGACGTTGAGGCAGATCATCCCCATGAGAAAATAGCCACACAAGGTGGAACAGGAAATGAGAATGTTCTCAGGGCAGAAGGTGTCAATAGGATAGGGACTCAGTTTCTCTAAAATGCATTGTCCTCTCCATGCAAGTGGCTCTTTGCAGTTTACAAAAGCTGCTGTCTTCATTGACCTCACCTGACCCTCACAGGTGATCTGGAGAGACAGGCATGACAGTCCTCCCTCCACTGGACAGATATAACTGAGGCAACTTAAGCCCCTCTCCTCAGGCCTCTAGAAAATGGCTGACTCAGATAGGAACCCAGGACTGTTATCTTCCAGTCCAAAATTTCTTTCACCTCTATCACTCCGTACCAGTAGTTGTTGAAGTAAAATAGGAAGATAAGTTTGCATTTGAAAAAAAAAAAAGAGGCTAGAAATGTATGTATCTCAATGGTAGAGTGATTGCTTAGTATGTGGAATACCCTGGGTTCAATGCAAACATAGACATGGGCAAGTAGGTAAGAAACCCCAATGCTACCTCAGGAACTATTGGCAACCACTGGTTGGTGGAAATGGAAGATTCGGTCTCGATTAAGAGTGGGACTCTTGGTAGGCTGACCAGGCTCCAGTGGATGAACTCACACCAAAGGGCATTTGGAGCACAAACCTGGCTCTACAGGTATAGGAAAGTATGCTTTCAGCAATTAGCAAGTTCAGGAAATCTGGTGGAGGCATAGTGAGAGGGTGTAATAGGGAAGAGGATCTAACTATGATCAAAATATATTGTATGACATTCACAAAAATTCAATACAACAGGGAAAAGAGGAAAATACAGACATGCAGACTGAAGCTCTCAGAGTTATCAGGTCCAGTGCACCGAGACTACACAAATGAAAAAGAATCTGGGAAGCTCCAGTGAGATTTACAGTGTAAAGAGTGGAGAGAAGAGAAACTCAGAGTGAATGTGTCCATTCAGTAGACAGTGACTGTGACTGTCAGGAAAGTCCAGATTTGATCACGATAACAATCCAAGCAACTAGGTGTCTTCAAACAACAGATGCTTTTGTTTCTTTCTGGATCATACTACAAGGTGATCACAGGATTCCAGGACAGCTTTCTGCTCATCACAGCTGTGCAGCCTAGCAAGAAACCAGGATCGTCTACAACTTTGACAGTCATTGTTCCCAAAAGACTGCGCTTCCTACCACAGAGATGTCTGTCGGCACATTCATGTTGATTGCTGCTGTAGTCAAAACAGGAAGGAAATGCAACCAGCCTGGACACCCATCAACAAACAGATGCTCCAGGGCATCTGCCACCCTTTTCTGACCTCTGTGCCTACACACAACACACACATATACACATAAATAATAAATTAATAAATAAAATGTCTTAAAAAATGACAGTGACTTGAGTAAACATCTTAAGATGAGAACTGACTGGCTACTGACAACTTAGTTATTGATTTTGTTTTGAGTCTCAATTCTTTTCTGATACTCTCTCTTCTGTGCTAGAATAGGGACCAGGAACACACACACACATACACACACACACACACACACACACACACACACACACAAGCACTCACGCGCACACACTTTTTTAAAGTTCTCCTGCTTAGATAAGGTCTTCTCTTGAAAGACCTACCCTATATAAAATTGTAGTGAGAAGTCATAGACATGGCTTATTTTCTTAGGCTGGCTCGTCACCTCTCTGCTTGGATCTCCCCTCCCCGCCAGCTTCCTCCGAGGACTGCCATTCTTCCCAAGTGTTGAGTCATGCCTCTCCCCACTGCTGAGCACAGAGGGTCAGCACTGCAGTGGACACAGGGGTTCTTCGTTGCTGCTTGTAGTTCTGCACCTTTCTGGCTCCTGGTAGCTGGGCCAGACCTGGGGCTGGTGGCTGAGAACAGAGATGACCTGTCGCTTCCATCTCAGGGCATCTCACTGTTGGTATCAGTCTCTCAGATTGTCTTTCCTTTTGTTTCTCCAATTCCTTCTCACACTAAATCTTTATTTTTTATTCTTTATTTTTATTTTACATGTATGAATATTTTGTCTGCACCATGTGTATGTAATACCCACAGAGCCAAAAGAGAGCATCTGATCCCCTGGAACTGGAGTTACAGGCCATTGTGAGCCACCATGTGGGTGCTGGGAATCAAACTCTGGTTCTCTACAAGAGCAGCAAGTGCTCTTAACCATCGCATCATCTCTCCAGCCACCAGTATTATTTTTTTAAAGTGTGCATGGGACACACAGCTTTAGCCTAACCCAGCTCCAACTCCAAGTTCTGCACATTCCATCAGCTCCATTCAGAATGAATGGCTTTTCTCATGAACACTGAGCAAAAAAAAAAAATCCTCTCTGTGTCCCAGGTGAAAGTATTTGGTGTTCTTGGTAAATCCTCTGAAACTCCTAAATGGGAGTGACTATAAGACACACGTGGAAGACATGTATCTTTCTGGTTCAGAAAGCTGGAGCTGGGAGCTTTACGTATGCAAGTGTTTCCTGCCCACACCAGTGATGAGGGTGACTTCAACATACCAGACGCCTCTAATAAGGTAAAGTGTGGGGAAGCCTGGAACTAGCAGCCTTTCGATAAATGCTCTCTTCCTTGTTTTCATTTAGCATCTCAGATTTTAGCGTATCTGCCACAGGCAAGATTCCAGATGTTCAAGGCACATATAGAAGACCTCAGATTTCATTTTATGAAGCTCATATCTGGGCCTTGGGCTGTAACTTCAGTAAAGAAGGTGTCAGATTTTTTTAATGTAATTTCTTTTGCATATTGTACCTCCTTCAAAAGCCAAATTACTAGTTATAAAATAACCCTTTCTACAGGCTGGCCACATATCATGTGACCATTAAACCATCTGAGAATGGAGTTCAAAGGTATTTTGGCGAGTTATAAGTTTGAGGCATCTGTCAGCTGGGCAGGTTCAAGAGGAAAACTGACAGCCTATTAGAGATCCATAGCCCATCCTCAGAGTCAAACTAGGAACAAAAGCATCTGCAGTGAGGACCTAATTTATCATTGGAAAAGATAGCAAATGCGTTATTAATGAAAGAATAAATCACTCTCAGGCAAGGAATGACTTCATTTTCTCTTGGGGGTGCTCAGCTTAATACTTTTTTCCTGCAAAGTGTACCCTCGGGCAGCTCATGAGAGTCAGAGGAGAGAGACCAGACACATGCCTCTGCAGGCCTACAGCATCTACAGCACCATTCTGCAAGTAGACAAGGATGCTCCCAGGCTCCCTGTCCATCAGAGAAGTCTGCCCATCCTGGTGAGCCATGGCCTGGAAGAATGCTGTCTTCACCTAGACCTTTGACCTCTTCTAATTATAACGGGAGCTGTCTAGCTATAGACTCACACATACTCGTCACACATGGGCTTCCTAAAACTGAGCCATGAATCATGGAGGACCAGAAAGAGCCAGGACTGGGAAGCATCGCATTGGGAGAGGAGGACAGGTACTACAGGAAGATCTTCTACTAACAGAAGCTTCACAGAGGACAAATGAATCACAGTGAAACTGCCCTAAAGGACTTAGTGGAGAGGGCATGGGAATGAGACTGCCAAGGGCAAAGGGAACACAGGTTAGAGCTCTAGATCAGCATTAATTCAGCTGGGCTGCTTTGGGAATGTTGCTTGGCTTCTCTGAGCCTCTGCCTACATGTATGTAAGTCAGGGATACTGATCATCATCACAGGGTTAGAATGAAGATGACTAAGGTAATATATGTGAAACTCAAAATTCTTGTATGAATGTCAGTCATTATGATTATAGGTTTCATTCATTATTTCACAAAACATTTACTGAGTGATTTGCATAGGCCAAACCCTAAAATGGCAGCACAGGAATAAACGTGCCAAAAATAACAAGACAAAAGCCCTGCCATCTAGAAGTACTAAATCTAGAGGGTTAGACAGACAAGGAAATGCTGTGGGAACAACACAAGACCAGGACTGACTGGGAGGGAGAGCAGCTGTTCTTGACTAGATCACACTTATGCTGGGGGCGTAGCCAGAGAGCAGTGTGGCTAACATCCTGTATGTGACCACCCAGGCTGTCTCCCAACCAGAAAGGCAGGCAGGGTCGAAGTGTGAGGGCTTTGGAAGCCATGGTAAGAACACAGATTTCATACTAAGACACGCATGACTTTATAAGCGCCCTGTACACAGAGGCACAGTTCACAGCACATCCTGAGAAGCTTTAAGATACTAAGGAAGCTCATCTAGAAGTTTCCAGGGTTCTTTTCATTTCTATATCAGATACTTTCAGTGCACATCAGTACAATAAAAGCTCTCTGAGTCCTGCAGAAAAGAAGTCATTTACTTAAGGTCATCACATTTGCTTGATTGTTTTTCAAAGAATACCTAACACTCAATGACCCGCAGTGTAGACAGTGCAACAGTAGCATGTTGGTCAAAGAAACTCCAGCATACCGTCATAGCCATGACCTGCTTCCATTCCTTGTCTGGCCTCCCTGTCACTTGTCCTCAAGCACTCAGACCTCCATAACTGCAAACTACCTGTGGCTCCCGAAACACACCTTGCTATTCCATGCCTCCTTCGATTTATGGTTTGTTCAGTATGCCTGGAATGTTCTTCTCTTTCTTGCTTGTGGAACTCCTGGATCTTCAAATCCAGTTCAAGAATGAATGGCCTCCTTCGGGAAATCCTGAATCAGTCTCTTGCCTTCCCCCTACCCCCAAATCCTATCCCCTCCTCTGTATTGCTTACCTTTTAGTTAATTCTGTCATTGCTCATATCATATTGTTTACATCAACTATTTTAATACCACTCTATATCTAGCCAGCACTAACACCTCATTAATGACATTTAAGTGGATAAATGCATTCATCCATCTATTACTTTTATCTGTAAGAAAAACCATACTATGAGCTCTACTCCCTATTGAAGTGCAGGCTAATCTCTCCCATTTGCCAGTAAGAAGACAAAAGGTACTTAATTAGGGGAAATCCAAGGTAAGGTAAGAAGGCGTTTCTGGGCTTTGATCCTATGTTGAAAGACGCAAGCTTCGTTGACTAATTTCAGGCAAGGTGCATGCAGTTGCAACATTTTGGTGCACTGAACTCCTATCTTGTCAAGCCATCCTTTAGCTGCAAGAGAGATCATCACCAAAGCGGTGTCAGGTGTGTTTCTGCCTTCCTGCCATGTGACACCAAGGTCACACTGAGTGAAGAGCAGCAGGAAGTATGTCTCATGATTACTGAGGCCAGGGATTCTCAAGCTTAAGTGTACATCAGAGCCACCTGGAGGGCTTGTTAAAACACAGGTGGCTGGGCCCCGCCCTGGAGTGGCTGATTCAGTGGGTCTGAGGTGGGGCCTGAGAACCTGCATTCCAATCAGTTCCCAGGGGCTACTGATGCTGCTGGTCTCTGGACCGCACTGACAACCACCGATCTGTGTCTCTACGCTCGCATGCTACAATTATAAACACTCTCTGTACCTGTTCCTGCTGCCAGGGAGATGACAAAGACAATCAGCTCTGAACTTGGATTCCAAAGACCAGTCCTGGCATTCTGTCTTCCAATGGTGTGACAAAAAGCAAGTCACAGATCCTCAGAAGGTCCTCACTTCTTCTGCCAAAAAGACAGCAATTATTAGCCTACCACTGTCTACCTTCGCGGGTTTGCTGTGTCAGTACGTACGGTGGGGAAAGAATGTACATCCTTTAAATCCTGAAAGCACTCAAAGAAGGAGAACTTTGACCATAAGAGATAAAACAAACATAGGCAAGGTACAAAAGACTTTAAGGAGTATAGAGCAGGGGGATGATTCACAGCAGAGTTTGGAGTCACCAATCATGTATTAGCAGGTAATCATAATTTGACCTTAACCATTGAATGGTCTTCCTGGGCAGATATGCAAAAATACTTCACCTTTTAGGAAAATACTTCATTGTTGATTTTGTAACGGTATTTATCTGGAATAAAACATAAAAAACAAGAATTTTTTTCTTCTATTTCAAGTCAATTTGATTGTGTCTGATCTCATACACCGGATATTCCATATCGTTAAAGGCTGTTTTTGTTAATAACCCATATAACTTAATACATGATAAATGGGTTATACATTTATTTAACCAACTTTGTCAAAAGAGCAAGGCCTTAGCTATCCAAAGCTTAAAAAGATGGGCTTCTTCTGTGGAATCTGTAGCATCACATTGGTTTAAGTGATGGGAAAACTGAGTGTTTATGGTTTTGCCTTAGGGTGGCTGGTGTTTTTAATTAATCTTCTTGCTTTGAGATCATTGTAGATTCACAGGCCATTCTAAGAAATAATACAGAGAAATCCCACATATACTTTGTCCAATCTCCCTGATGGTAACACCTTGCAAACCCTCAAAAGCAGGATATTGATTGTGATAAAATTTATTGCTCGTATTCCAATTTCTGAAGTGCTTTCATTGTCATTTGGATGTCTAATAAGCTCTATGAATTTTTATCACACACAGGTTGTGTATCGAGATACAGAGCAATTTCATCACCAGGATTCTCTCCTGTTGCCTTTTTTGGACCACAACCTCTTCTTTCCCATTTCTCTTCCCTAATCCTTGTCAACTATTAATCTCCACCTCCATAATTTCATCATTTCAAGAATGGATTTTAAATGGAATCATGCAGTATGTGACTTTGGGGGATTTTATATACAGAACTGCTTGAGAGTCATCTAAGTTGCCTGACTCAAGAGTGGGTTTGAGTATGAAATGTCTCCCCACAGCCACATACATGTGTTTGAACACTTGATCCCTAGCTGGTGATGCTGTTTTGCCAGGTTGTGGAACCCTTTGGATGTGAGACCTAGTGGGTAGATACAGGGCCATAGGGGCAGAGCTTTAGGATAAGAGGCTGGATCTACTTCTGGAAGGACCTCTCTGCTTCCTGGTCTACTGCAAAGATGTAAACAAACCACACCATAAGTTCTCACTGGCATGGAGGGAGCCCCAGCCTCTATGCCTTCCCTGCCAGGATGGACTGTAGCCCCTGAGCAGTGAACCAAAATAAATCCTTCCCCCGTTGAGTTGCTTCAGTCAAGTTTTGGTCACAGCAATGAGAAAACTAATTGATACAGTGGCATTTTTAGTTCTAAGACATATTCTATAGTGGAGAAGTACTGCAGAATCTTTATGTAACCATTCACTTGCTAAATGTGAAAACATCTTTAAAGCATGGGCATGAGGGAGCTGGAGAGATGGTTCAGTTGGGAAAACCGTCTGCAGTTCAAGCATAAAGACCTGAGTTTGAATCCCCTGACCCCATATAAAAGCAGGATACAGTATCACATGTCTGCAATCACTTTGCTCCCTACAAGGAAGTAGGAAGTGGAGACAGGAGGACTCCCCAGACGTTCATGAGCCTGCCTGCTGTTTAAATTTTTTTTATTTATTTCTATTTTATGTGTATGAGTGTTTTGCCTGCATGTATGTAAGTGCACCACATAGCCAGAAGGGGGGCACCTGATCCCCTAGAACTGGAGTTAACAGGCTCTTGTGAACCACCTTGTGGGTACTGGGAACCAAATCCTGGTCCTCTGTAAGAGCAGTCGATGCTCTTAACTACCGATCCATCTCTCCAGCCCCAAACCTGGTGTTTAAAGCAGAAAAACAACAAAGAGATCCTGTCTCAAACAAGGTGGAAGGCAAAAGCAAACACTCCATATTGTCCTCTGACCTTGAGAGAGAGAGAGAGACAGAGACAGAGACAGAGACAGAGAGACACAGAGAGACACAGAAACAGACAGAGAGACAGAGAGAGAGAGAGAGAGAGAGAGAGAGAGAGAGAGAGAGAGAGAGAGAAAGACCCTGTCTGGGTTCTGTTAACTTTGAAATACAGCATTCTGTTTTTCCAACTCTGAGAAACCCAGTTACGGAACTATGTGGCAGACCCCAGGCAGAAAGAAGTCCTCCTAGAAAGATATTTTTTTCTCTTTCTACATTTGCATTGAGACTCCTTCAGATAAGCTTACCCTATTCTTTTTAAAATAAGTTTTTATTTATTCTTTGAGAATTTTATACATGGATACAATGTATTTTGATCATAGCTACCCCTGTTGCCCCCAACTCCTCTTAGACACCCCCACACCAAGTCCCTTTCCTAACTTCATGTCCTCTCTCTTTTTTTTTTTTGTATAACCCATTGAGTCAAATTAGTGCTGCCTGTATACACACAGGTGTAGAGTCATTTGCTGGAGGATGGTTCACTCTGCTCTTACAGCATCTTAGTGAAGGCAAATAGAGCTCAGTCTCCTTTGCCAACACTCCAAGCTGTCCGTTGTCCATACTGTTCCCCAAGTTCAGTTCCTGCAATGACACATGGTCAAGCTCCTAAGGCATTAGAGCTGAGAAGAAATGGTTCCAGGACCTAACGAGATGGCTCAGTGGTTAAGAACACTGGCTGCTCTTGCAGAGGATCCAGGTTCAATTCCCAGCACCCACATAGAAGCTAACAACTGTCTGTAACTCCACTTCCAAGGGAATCCAACGTCCTCTTCTGACCTCCTCGGGCATTGCATGACATGGGTGCGCTTGTATACATGCAGGCAGTATACTCCTACACATAAAATAAAAATAATGACTAAAAATTTTAAAAATAAATGATTCCATGGTAATACAGTTATCAATGTCTTGGTATGAAATGATTGGGACATCTCAGCCAGGGGAATTCTCTCTGCTAGTTATTTATTGTATATTTGGGGGTCCACGGCTTTAATATTCCACACCTATTACCAGCAACTTTGGTTTACAAGTAACAGCCATAAGAACAATAAAACCCAACTCAAAAATGTTATGAATGAGCAGTACCTCACTCAGCAAGAAGAGCTGATATGGAACAGCTCCTGTAACCGCTGATCTAATCACTGCCCACAGGATCATTGCTCATCTGTAGTGCTCACTGCATGGTTTACTTATGCCCTGTGTCCAGTTAGATTGCGATATTTGTCTTTTTCTTTTGAAATATGAAATTTTTACATATGAAGACTCTCAGTGCTGGAGAGATAGCTCAGTAGTTAAGAGCACTGGATACTCTGGCAGAGGACTCCAGCACCTACATGGAGGCTAACAAGCATCTATAACTCCAGTTCCATGGGATTCTACATCTTCTTATATCCATGCAGGTAACACACTCATACATATAAAATAAAAGTAATTAAGAAAGAATCTCAATTATTTTCTATCTTGTGTATTACAAATATTTTCCCAAGTCAATAGCCTCCGTACCCCTCCTTTTCCTGGGCATTGGAATAGATTTTTAAGAAAGGGTCTTGCCAGTGTAGTCCAGGCTGGCTTCAAACTTGTGATCCTCCTGCCTCTGCCTTCTGAGTGCTAAGATTACAGTGTACACCTCCATGCGTGGCTTTGATAATCACTTTTCATTTCTGGTATGTTTTATGATTGTGTATGTATATATGCATATGTGTGTGTGTGTGTGTGTGCATGCACACATGTCAGAGTACATGTGGAGGCCAGCGACAATCTTTGATGTCATTCTTCAGGTGCTTTCCATCTTGTTTCTGGAAACAGTCTTTCACTGGCCTGGAACTTGCAACCTATGGCAGGCTGGCTGGCCAGGAAACCCGGGATCTGCCTATCTCTACCTCCTCAGCACTACTGGCTTCTGGGTTTTTTTTTTTTATATATGTGTTCTGGGAATCAAGTTCAGGTCTTCATGCTTGTATGCCAAGCCCTTTACTGACTGAGCTGTCTCTCCAACCCTGTGATGTTTCTGATATGTAGAAATCTATACTTTTGTTTGTTAAGTGTAAAATTTATCAGTCTTTTTCTTTGAAGTTAAATGTTTAGTTTACTTGCATAGAAAGTATCTATCTATTCTCACTTGACTATACTTTCTTATAATTTCTTCTACAATATATGGTTTCATAACTGATAAAATGTATTAATTCATTCTGAAATTTATCCAGGTGGAAGATGGAGCAGAATTTTTAATTTTTCTGAATGATAGTCAACTATCCCAAAATAGTTTATGGCACATCCTCTCCCCTCTGGATTTGGATGCTCCCTGTGGTATAAACCAAGTTATTATGTAGTTGATTGACTTCTTGACTTCCTGTTCTATTCCATTCATCTCTCAGATTGCCCATGGGCCAGTGCCACACTCTTAGTTATTGTAGCACGGCAGCTTGTTGTATTTCAGACCAAGAAACTCCTTGTACATGCCTCTTCTTTTTTGAGATGTTAGATGTTCTGACTTTTTTTTTTTCCTTAGAAAATCTTTGTGTTTATTCTGACAAACTGTCTCTAAAGTAGTCTCTTGGGTATTAGAATGAACTTCTGAGACAGAGTCTTGCCAGTGTAGTCCAGGCTAGCCTCAAACCTGTACTCCTCCTGCCTCTGCCTCCTGGGTGATGAGTACAGGTGTACACCACCATGCCCGGCTTTGATAGTCACGTCTCAATTCTGTGATGTTTTTGTGTGTATATGTAAATGCATGCATGTGTGTGTTCATGTGTGCTATAAATTCTTTTTCTGAAGTAAAAGTAAATGGCAAAAACTGACATTTCTGTAATAGTAAATCTTCCCACAATGAAATATCTTTATCATTCCACTTACCAAGTTTGTTCTAAGTACCCTCTGATAAGCTTTAATAGTCTTCATATGGAAGGATTACACACAGTCCTTAGTTTCCAGGGTTTGGGCCTTATAGTGTTGTTATTGTCAGAATTAATACATTATAAGTCATGCCTTTTGTTAGCCTCTAGCTAACTATATTTTGCATGGCCATCTTATCCAACTCACTTATGAAAATTAAGTGAAAATTAAAAATAAACTATGGCAGGCTGGAGAGCCTGGCTATTCTTATAGAGGGCCTAGACTCAGTTCCATGATGCCTAACAACCATCTCTAACTCCAGTTTCAGGGGATCCAATGTCCTCTTCTGGCCTCCATGGGAATTGCATGACATGGGTGCACTTACATACCTGCAGTCAAAATACTCATACACATGGAATAAAAATAATTTTTAAAAGCCATCAGAAATCCCCATGGAGCAGATAAATTTTCACAGCTGTGTCCAGCCTACATTATCTCAGAATGTGAACAGACATTGTCCTTTTGGTTTGTGGAAAAGATTAACAAGTTGTGCCTTACACTGGTTAGAAGACTCAGAAAGGCCAGAGCTGAGTTCCAGCCAGGTCCAAAGGAAATAAGGAATATTCTAGAGTGGGAAGAGAGGGACTCTGGATCACAGTGGACAAGACATAAGCAGACCACAGTGTCTAGAGGAATGTGCTCAGCCAAAGGCCAGACTTCAAAATAAACACATACATGGTGTGCCATAAAAGGAAGAGGGATAAGGTGAGGGACACTTGAAAATCAGGTCAGAGACAATAACACTGTGTGGCACAAGAAGATACAAGAGGTGTCCCCAGGAGGCTAACAGTCCTTCAAGAAGAGAGGCTCAAACCTCACAAAAGGTCTAGGGGACCAAACATTTCTGACAATTGGAGCATAATACCCCAAAACGACATCTAAGGATCTGTGGCTGCATTCCAAGTTCAGAGAGGTCTGGGTCAGTGAGCCTGGCCCTGGAGAAGCTGCCAAGGCAGAGGCAGGGCAGGGACAGAGTTTGTTTGGCCTCACAGGACATCCTAGCCAGACAATAGCAGCACCCAACCTCTGGGAGTGACGGTGTCTTCTTACTCCTGCCCTTCCCTGAGTGTGTCCAGGCATGTTGAAGCCATGATGTCAGCTACTGCCAGCGTAACCTGTGACACACAAAGAGCGATGTAACAGGGGAAAGAACAGCTGTGCACGTCACACAGAAGTCCCAGGCACTGTTACTTAAGGCATTGCTGTTCACCAGACAAGAGGGCCACTGCTCACCATGGTAACGACAATCAAAACACCAATTCCTGCTTTCCTGAGCTAGTGTTAAATGATGACTGCACTACACAGAAGAGCAACTTAATCCCACAGTGCACAATAAACAGAGTTGCCAGCTCCAAACTCATGGATGATAGAGAAAAATAACTTGTGAATAGACAAAGTACATTTCTGAGGGTGGACGTATGTAGTTCAAACTAAGAACTTGAGGAGGGAATCTTTCTGCTCAGCTTGAAATCATCGCTGTCTCCAGGCCTCCTTTTTTCCCTCGCCAACACAATTTTTAAGGAGGGATACAGTCAGAACTCTTAAGAAACATGATAAATTTGTTTAAAACCCCAGATATACATATATCTAGCCCTACTGGCAAAATCAGACAGAAAATTAATAGTGACTGAAATATTCATATTTGGAGTAGATCTGATTTTTTTATGTCATCAGGGCAACACAGAATCCATCTTCTCGTTGAAGGGAAGTATTCCTTTCTAAAGGCATGATGCAAGCATAAAACACAAGCTCCCCCGCCCATACACACACCCTTCTCTCTATAGACATCAAAGGCCCTGGTTCCAGGCCCGTGACTGCCCACATTGGTTGAAAAGCCAGGTCACAACTGCTCTGGGCTTGAGCTTCGTCCCTGGGCAAAATCATAGAGACCCTGGGATGCAGCATAAATTTGAGTTCTTGGTTTCAAAACCTGCTCCCTTCTCTATATGAGTTTCAGAATGAGAGACCAGTCTGGAAGACCGGCTCCCAAGGAAGGCAGCTTCGGTCTGCACTTTCACTTTGATTCATCACTGGGTCAAGGGTCCAAGACCAACTTACCCCGTTTCCTACATCACACTCTGAATCTGCATAGAGAGTCCGGTAAGTTGCTGGGCAGGCACTACATTGAGGGCTGCATGGTCAGGTGTCTACCCCTGGCCCAGTCAGCTCTAGTCAAAGGCAAGAGTTACCTGGAACTCATACTGTGGTCCAGTTCAACCCCAGTGATCATTCCCAGAGAATGATGGTTCAATAAGCTTCTCAGGACACCATAGTCTTCCTTGGGCTCTGACACAGCTTACCCTTTGGTTGTCAATTTCTTTCACAGTGTTTATTTCCCTGGCTTGAACATAGAGATGGTAACATCTACAGAGATGTAATGGAGTGCCTGCTCTTGGGTAGCTATTCCATTTTTCTGTCTGTGAAACCTGGATCAAAAACCTAGCCTCTGTAGACGTCCAACATTTCCAGCTGCACAATGAATCTACCTCATAAGAGTATCCTGTGAATTTTTTTAAAAAAAGATGGGAGCCAGTGAGCTGACTCACCAAATAAAGGTACTTTCTATCTAACCTGAAAACCTGAGTTTGATCCTGGGACCCACATGGTAGAAGGAGACAACCGACCCCAGCAAGCTATCCCCTGACATACACACACAAACACACACACACACACACACACACACACTGTAGCATGCACATACATACACACAAATAGGTAAATGATACCTAATCAATGTAATATCAATATTAGTTATCACTATCATCACCATCATCACTCAGGAAGTCCACTTCTACAGCATCAGGTAGACCAGTCAAATTTACTACCCACCCAGCCCAGTCTCCCCTATTTCATTCATTAAACTAAACATGACAAGGCAGGCGTTCATGAATTGAAAAATGTTCACTGTTTCTCTCCATGATCTGAATCCCACCATCCAATGTTGTGAGCAGAGCTAAGTCTGTTCTCACCAAACTCAAATGGAACCTGACATGCTAGAGACAGGGAAGGGCACTGAATGAGACTAAAAGAAAGCCTCCTCCCTCTCCAGTAGGTGCAGGACTGAGATGTCTCAGAATGATATGAAAGAAAAACTAACCACCCAAAATGGAATTCTAATCTTCCTGTGTTAAAAAATTTACTTGGGATCTGGAGAGGTGGCTCATTGGTTAAGAGCATCAACTGCTCTTGCAGAGAACAGAGGTTCAGTTCCCAGCACCCACATGGTGGCTAAGAGCTGTAGGTAACTCTGGTTCTAGGGGAGTCAACACTTTCTTCTGACCGCTGGACTTTGCATGACATGGGTGCACTTACATACATGCAGACAACACACTCATACACATAAATTAAAACCTTTTTTAAAGGAATTTACTTGTATGGAAAGTATCCCTTAAGAATGGGAAAATGTTTCAGGGGAGGTGGTCAATAAGCAATCAAAAGCAAAGTACGTAGGTCTCTATTGTGACTTCGTGGGTTTCAGGGACACTGTAGAGCAATCTGCCTATTGAGCTATTCGCATGGACCCTAAAAGCAGATAACTGGGAAAGAGACGTGGGCAAGGCTACTTAGCACCTTCCTTCAGGTCCTTTGTGGAAAGAACTTTGGAGATAGAATCTAATAACTCTTCAAAGGAGGTTACCGTCTCAATCAGACCAGAAACATTGGGAGCGGCAGTGGCAAGATACCAAAGCAAGGTCACCGCACCAGACCCTGGAGACTGATTTTGAGCCCTGAGCTTACAATGCATCATCTCAGAGACTCTCTGCACATGTAATCCCACATCTGTGCAGTAGGAACAGAATTGAATAGAATCAGTGATTTTCAAGCCTCTCCACCAAGTCCTGCCATCCCTCAGTGCACACTCAAGGGCTACTGTAGGTTCAGGAGGAAAGATTTGAAGAAGTCTTGCCACCACCACCACCACCATCACCACCATCACAAAAACCTCATCCCACTAACTGTTCCAGATAAGACTTTGCTAAGAAAAATCACTCAAGGGGCCAGAGAAATGCCAGTTAAGAGCACTGATTGCTCTCTCACAGGACCTGGGTTCAGTTCCAAGCACACATACGGTGGCTGACAACCATCCCTAACTCCAGTTACAGGGGATCCGATGTCCTCTCTGGCCTCTGCAAGCATTGCCCACACAGATGTACTTGTATGTGTGCAGACAAAACACTCGTACACAAAATAAAAATAAATTTGACAAATTGTAATGAAAGAAAAATCTCTCAGGGCTGGGGATGTAGCTCAGTTAGCAGAGTGCTTGCCTAGCATGCACAAGCCCTGGGTTCGGTCCTCAGTGCTGCATAGATCAGGCATGGAAGAGTCTCTATAATCTCAGCATCTGGGAGGTAGAGGCAGGAGGAGCAGAAGTTACAGGTCATCCTTGGCTTTATAACAAGACCAGCCTGGGTGAGCTGGATAGCTTTAGTATCAACTTGACATACCTGGGTTGAAGAAGCCTCAATTGGGGAATTGCCTCCATTGGACTGGCCTGTGGCCATGTCTGTGGGGCATTTTCTTGACTGTTGAATAATGTGGGAGGCCCCAGCCCACTGTGGGTGGTGCAAGCTGAGCAGGGGCCAGGGGAGCAAGTCAGTAAGCAGCGTTCCTCCATGGCCTGTGCTCCAGCTCCTGCCTCCAGGTTCCTGCCCTGAGTTCCTACCTTGGGCTCCCTGATGAACTGTGACCTGGTAGATATAAGACAAATCAATCCTTTCCTCCCCAAGTTGGTAGTGGGGAGTGTTTTGTCACAGCAATGGAGAGACAAACTAGAACACTGGGTTACATGAGATCTTATCTCAAAAAAAGAGAGAAATAGCTCATTTTTTCCTAGACAAGAATGATAAGATAATGTCCAAATGGATCCCAGTCCTGGCAGCCTATGTCAAGCACAGAAGCAGGAAAGGAGGTAGTGTTAAACCCAAGATCACAATGAAACTTGCCCGATATGCCAAGGCATTTGAACTTTGGCCAGCAGGGAACCATGTAAGGGAAATAATGTGAACAGGTCACTGTGCTGACAGAGTACCCTGAAGAATGGAAGAGGGGAGGATACAGGAGAGGATGTGGGAGGGGAGCCCAGGCAGTGCTATGTCCTCAGTCCCCAAGCAGGAGGTAGGAAGGACAGACAGGGGATCCAGGATGGGGCATGGTTCACTACTCAGTAACCGTACACCCTGCTGTTTTCTTTTGCTTTCCTTTGTCTTCTAAACCTATTCCTGATTTCAAAAAGCAGAGTGAAAATGACTATTTTTCAGCCAATGTTGGTGACGGGTCACTTAACACCAAAGGAACCAAATGACACCATGACAAAGGGTGTGTCAACTTCAGCTAATTAATAGAGGCCATAACATGGTATTTCAGTTACTTTTCAGTTGTTGCCATAAAACACCATGACCAAGGCAACTGGTAGGAGGAAGAGTTTATTTTGCTTATGGTTCCAGAGAGAGAAGAGTCCATCATGGCAAGGGAGGCATCTCCAGAGGCAGCCGGAGCACAAAGCTGAGCAGTCACATCTTCAGACACACACAGGAAGCAGGGGGATGACAAACTGGAAGTGGTGTCAGGCTATGAATGCTCAAAGCCCACACCCAGTGACGTGCTTCCCCCAGCAAAGCCACACCTCCTAACGGCTCCATGACCTTTCCAAACAAAGCCACCAACTGACCAATTGTTCAAATAGTTGAGCTACAAGGGACACGTCATTCAAACCACTACACATGGTCCCTAGCCAGATCATGTCACCAGTCAGATGTCTGTTCTGGACAAATTCCCCTCTCCCTGTGACCTTGTCTTAAGTTCCAGCATCATGCACCTGCTCCTCTGCAATCAGTCACCAACAGGAACCCCCCAGTGCTCCAGGCCAGCAAGCAGTCCACTGGCCTGATGCTCCTAACCTAACCATTAGTTCAGCCAGAGCAGGCAACCCCCACGGGACTTCTCAGTGGATCTTTGAAGGTAGAAAGGCCACAACACAGCCTCTGATTTATCATGTGGCATAAACTCCACATTTGTCTCATGTTCTTGAATCCAACACAAATGAGCAAAAGCTGATACGTAAACTGGAAACCAAAGAAACACCTATTCAAGACAGTCCTCAGCCACTGGGACCAGGTGTGGGACCTGCTGAGGAGCACAGCTATTCCCTGGTCTGTGATAAGGACCTTTTTCTGGAAAGAGCTGCTGGTCACACCACTGGCACCTACTTCACGCCTTCCTTTAAGTCACCTAGCTCTGTGGGTATGCGCACCTGACTGTCCTGTGCCAGGAACACCCTACCCACACTCTGCAGTGTTCAGATTTTCAGATCTTTATGTGTTACTGTTATAATCACTAATATAAATTAATTATACATGTTTGTAGACACTGCTGTGACATCTCCATGTATCATCTCTTGATTGTGTCCACCCTCCCTTCTGCCTTCTCTTGACCCCTCTCTCCCCCTGTTGCCCAGTCCCTTTCCCTTTCCTTAGTGTCACTCTTCTACCTACAGGTCATCAGATCACTTGTGTGTGTGTGTGTGTGTGTGTATACGTGTTCATGTGCCATGTAGGTGCAGGAACGTACACACGTGTGTGCATGGGAAGGTCAGAAGTCGACATCAAGCAACTTCCTCTATTGCACTCTGTCTTATTACTATTATTATTATTATTACTGTATGTGTTTGTGTGTACATGGTGGGAGAGCACACGAGTCATGATACCCATGTGAAAGTCAGAGGACAATTTTGTGGAGTCAGCTCTCTCTCCTTCCACCTTTACCTCTACATGGGTTCCTTGAATCAAACTTGGGTCACCAGGCTTGCACTGCAAGCTCCGTTACCCACTGAGGCATCTCACTGGTCCTACATGTACGTTTTTGAGACAGGTCTCTCACTGAATCTGGAGCTTGCCAGTTCAGCTAGACTGGCTGAACAGCAAGTCTGCTGGCATCCTCCTGTCTCTGCCTCCTCGATCTGAGATCGCAGGCATGCACCATGGCTCCTGACTCTTTGAGGCTGGGGATGGAACTCAGGTCCTCTTGCTTGCATGGAAAGCACTTTACAGACCGAGGCATCCCTGGTAGATTGTTTTTGTAACTTGCTGAACACAGAAATGTGTGAATCATAACTACTTGCAATCCAGCTTCTCCTGTCAGCTTTTCTTCATACAGCACTATAATTGAAGAACCAGGGAATTAAAATGCAGAAGTTCCAGGCACCATTACAATCAACCCACTCACTTTTCTCTTGAAGGAGTAGACCACAGAGCATGAAGATGCGTACTCTAAAGTGGCCCAAGAACAGCAAGAGCTGGCAGTAAGAGGTGACCACAGGTGATGGTTGTGCTCAGTGCTTCACACTATCATGCCTAAGTCTCTCAATGGGTAGACACTAGCATTAGCCCATTTCACAGATGGACAAAGTGAGAGCAGAAATGACTAGTACAAGTCTTTTGGCCTCATAGTGTCAGATGAAATTCTAGACCAGTGACATGTGGGGTCAGGGAGAAATTAGGATGACTATTAGCAGAAACAAAGTGAGTGATAGTAAAAATGTGAAGAAAATGGAACATGTTGCCTTGCTGATAGGAATGAAATGGTATAGTCACTATGCAAAACCACATGGCAATTCAAAAAAAAAAAAAAAAAAAAAAAACTTACCTGCTCCATTAGGGCTCAGCAGGGAAAGGCACCTACTGCCAGTCTAACAATCTGAATTCCACATGATGGAAGGAGAGAACTAATTCCTACAAGTTGTCCTCTGACCTCCACTCAAACATCCACCATGAATACATGCACACATACACATACACCCACACACACACAGAGAACACAGAATAAAATGTGAAAAAAATTAGTATGTGATAGAGGAGGAGGAGGAGGAGGAAGAGGAGGAGGAGGAGGATCCAAAGTTCCACTACAGAGAGATGATCAGCAACTTTAACTTGTCAAGAAAAAACTCCATGTTCAGTGTATGTGCATGTAATCAACAAATGGTATCGTGTGTTGAATGCTGTTTTATGATCTTTTGTTTCCGTCATGTTATTCATGGTAAAAAAA
>NW_008356473.1:1988748-1993748 GCF_000622305.1 Nannospalax galili | reverse complement strand
TGTTGGGCTAAAGTGATGGCTCAGCAGTTAAGAGCACTTACTAATCTTGCAGAGGACCCAAGTTCTATTCTAAGCACCCACATATAACAGCTCAAAACTTCCTGTAACTCCAGCTGCAAGGGATCTGACACCATTTTCTGGCTTCCAAGGGCACCTACACCCAAGTAACATACGCTCACTCAGACACACAGACACATAAATAAACGTTTTTTAACTATTTGTTGAATGTGTAAATGGACTGGAGTAGGTTAAAATTGAAACTTAAGGGGGCTAGAGAGATAGCTCAGCAGTTTATAGCACTGGCTGCTCTAACAGAAGACTTGGGTTTGAATCCCTCTACCCAGGTGGTAGCTAACAACCATCTGTAACTCCAGTTCCAGGATATCTGACTCCCTCTTCTGTCATCCATAGGCACTGTACCACACAGGTGCACTTACATATATGCAGGTATAACACTCATACACATCAAATAAAAATAAATAAAGAATTTTTTAAAAATTGAAATTTAAGTGCTGACTATACTGAGCTTTGTCCCAGTTACCAGCAGTCACATTTGCTTACTTTTCTCAACAAATTAATTTTAAGATTTTAATCAAATACAATGAGGCTAGCCTGGAAAAGGGGAGAAAGTTCAGGATTGCAAAGGACTTGCCCCAAATCTACAGAGATTATACAAAAAGAAAAACACAAACCTGCACACACATTTCCACTCCCAGAGGTGGCACTTTTTATAACTACCAGCTCCAGGCTGGAGTGAGGTAGGGTTCAGAGCACAGCGAGAGAAGGCGTGTGCACTCAGTCCGGGACTGCTGCTGGGGTCTCTTGCACTCTCGATTCAGGTTGGCCTCACACACTCTAGACAATAGTGTTTCAGTTGTTAAATCTCATTCCAAAATGCCTCCCCCGCAGGAAGATCAGCCTGTGCTCAGAAAGTGAAACCAAGGGTTGAGGCCCAGCCCACCCTAGACTTGACCTGGACCACTACAGAAGGTGGCAGGGCCCAAGGCATTAGGGCTCCTTCTCAAAGCAGTAGCGGTCATTTCCTAATTAACAGGGTAGGCTTTGGGAAGCCAGGAGGTCCTGATAAAAGACTTCAAACTAGCATGGCCTCTAAATCTTGAACACTCACACCTAGAGCTTAGGACCCAGAGCTAGACCTTTTCTAAAAGACCATTCCGGGTAGGGCAGGAGAGTGGGGGAAAGAAAAGCTGGGTGTGCTAGAACGCTCCCATTAGACAGACACTCAAAACGAACACCTGGCTGAATACCTCCACATCTGGAGCGCGTCACAAGACTACAATTACATTTGGCCAGGCTGAGCGCACCACAGCTGTTCCCGGGTAAAGGCGGGTAATTAAAAACAGCAGGTTTCCATGGTGCAAAATTGGTTGCTGCTGAACAATTTGTGTGTTTGTCTTCAGATCCAAAGTACTTTAAAAGTGAGTTATGTCTTTGAGGGGACAGGAAGGTGATTTCTTAAGACACCTAAATGGAAAAGTAAAGAATGAAGGGAACTCACTCATTAAGCACGTCCCCTGGGCCAGGCGCCACACCTGCATTTTTTCTTTAATCCTCACCACAGTTCTCTAAGCAGGAATTATTATCCCCCTTCTCCAGACAAGGAGACGGAACACCCATGTTTTCAGATGCTATCACAGAATGCCTGACAGGATGACAGGAAAATGTAGAGGATTCATTTCCTACAGTTCTGGAAGCTGGAGAGTCCATGGCCCTGGGGTCTGCATGTAGCAAGGCTCACCTTGCTGCATCATCCAGTGCCAACAAGAGAGCAAGAGAGATTTGGCAAGACGGCTCAAAAGGTAGGAGCATTTGCCACGAAGTCCGACGACCTGAGCTCACAACCCACAATCTCCACAACCCACATGATGGAAGGTGAGAACCGGCTCCCTCAAGTGAAGTGGGTTCTCTGATCTCTACACAAGTATTGAGGCATGTGTACATGTACACACACACACACATACATACATACACACACACACACCCCAACAGAGAGTGAGAGAGAGAGAAAGAGACAGGCGCACACGCTAAATTTTAAAAAGGAGCACATGAGGGAGAGAGCTGTTCAATGGCTATAAAGTTTCACTTATGCAAGATGAATAAATTCTAAGAGATCTACTATATAACACTAAGTGTGGTTAAGAATACTGTAATGTAAGCTTAAATGTTGTCAGGAGGCTAGATCTCATGTTATCTGCTCAGGAAAGGAGGGAGGGAGGCAAGAATATTAAAGAAAAAAGACAGTGATTTGAAGGGTGCAAGGAAGAAGACCGAGTAAAGACAGAAGCAGAGCACACGAACACTCATCCACCTATCCTGTGATAGCAGCACTAATTCATTTGTGACAGAGCCCTCAGGACCTAGTCACCTCTTATGATGGCTTGCCTGTCACTGCTGCACTGGGGACTAAAGTTCTACACGTCAACCCTTAGAGCACATTTAAACCATAGCAACCAGTGACATGGGCAGAGCAAAGTGGGCCTAGCCAACATTCAACCCAGAGCTGAGTCCAGAGATTTCCTCTCTTCCTTTACCACCAACTCATTGGTCCTAACTCAAAAATTCACCAGAAATGAGAAAAAATAAAGAACGCCAGCATCTTATAGACATGGGGAAGGGGCGGCACCCTGGTCATTTGTTATAAGAGGACAGAGACTAAATAGGCACATACACACATATCCATGATCAGCCAATAGTTACTTGATCAAAAGACAAAGAAAGGGATTAGAAGGTAGTATTTGCGTGAAGGGGCAAGGCCACGCAGACACTGCAGCATACAAGTTCAAGGTGGTTGTCTAACTAAAGAGAGAGACAGTGATCCAGGCTATACTCAGGCATGGATGGAAGAAGAGTCCCAGTCCCAGTGACTGCTGTCTCTGGCTCACTCTATTCACCTAGTCATGAGGCCTCAACCCTCTCCTATGGACGGACGATGGCCTCCACAAAGATACATACATGTCAAATCCCCAGAAACTGTGTGTGTTGCCTTATTTAGGAAAAGAACTTTTTAAGTTTATTTAAACTTAAGAGTCTTGAGATGAAATGAACCTGGAATATCAGGGTGGGCTCAAAATCCAAAGACAAGTGTCTTCATACAAAGCAGAAACAGAATGGTGGGTGCCAGGGCTTGAAGGGGAGGAAATGGGAGCTGCTGCTCAATGAGTATAAAGTTTCAGTTATACAAGATGAGTAACTTCTAGAGATCTGCTATAGAACTCCAAATGTCGTTAAGACTACTATAGGTAAGCTTAAAATGTTGTCAAGAGGCTAGATCTCATGCTATCTGCTCAAAAGGACAGGAGGGAGGGAGGCAAGAAAATTAAAGAAAAAGACAGAATTGAAGGGCTCAAAGAAGAAGACTAAGTGAAGCAGAGACTGAGACTGTGGTGAGGCAGCTTTCAGAGGCAGCAAGAAACCAGGGTCGACTGTCCCCCAGAGCCTTTGGGATACGTAGAGCCTTGCTGACACCTTCACTTTGGGCCTCTGGCTTACAAAACTGTAAGAGAACAAGTCTCTGTTTAATAAATCACCCAGGTCTTAGTAACTTGGTACATCATCCCTAGGAAATTAACAGACTCTCCTTTCAAAGTTTCCCACTGTGCCCCACGGGGCAGAAGATCACATATGAGCATATGAGCAAGTTTTGTCCACCACCCCACAGTGCTCTCTGGTTTCCTGTCCCCTTCTGTGTTGTCCTTTATTGGCTCTTGGGCCTCTAGTGGGTGACAGGTCATGTGACCCTGCCTTCTGCCATCAGGCTGTCAGCACCCACCAAGGAGGGCACAGTAAAATATGACAGAGGCTCTGTCTTCTGAAGCTTCCCAAACTGCCAATACTGCCTCATGCTCCTACTAACAACGCTGCAACTGTCCTCCCCCACTGGAAGAGTTCCAGAGGTGTCCCCCTAGTAGAGATGTTGGTGCTGTCCACTGTGAGGAAACCCCAGGAAACATCCCCATGGGGCCTGACACCACTGGAGCCAGCCTGGCCAAGATTCTTCCTCTTCAGATGCATAGAGGGAACTACTAAATTCCAGCCCCTTTTCCACCAAGATACTAACACATCTGCATTGAAGGAAGGCAGACACTGCTCCCTAGGTCCACACCTCTACTCCCACTGTCAGAGGTGGCTCATCTGCTCTTCTAACAGGTTCATCTCCATAAATAAACTTAGCATTAAGTCCCAAAGCAACTGAGTCTACACTTTCAGTACCAAAGCAAACGGTGACAGGGGTCCCAAATGTCCCTCTCTTCACTGAGTCAGTTGTAAGGACAACCCTCTGTCTTGATCTACCCTTATCAGCTCTAGGGGCCTAAGACCATTAAGATCATTAAATGTTCAAGTCAAAATACTACATAAGTATTTGATCATGAATAAAACTCTACCAGTCTCTAGCTTTTATGTCCCCAAATTATGAACCCACTGACATTAAGAAAAAAAAGTGGTTGGGGCTAAAGAAGTAAGGATCCCTCCATGAGGTAAACTCTGAGAAGGACCATGATGCCCCAGTTGCAAGCTCCACCTCTACTCATCCTTACTGAGATGGTCAGAGCCCTTTACTAGGCCTGTTGTCAGGTAGAAGAACCCCTCCCCACCGCCTCGGGCCACACTCTGTAGCCTACAGCTATTGTAGCCTTGAACTACATGGACATCAAAGAATGACTTTCGAGCAATGAAAAACAGAGATGTTTTCACATACAGCAATTCTCTTCTCAGGATGAGGACTTAAATTTGTAAGAGCTAAAGCTAAGAAGAAAGCTAAAAGAGAGAGAAATCAGGGATTACACTTCCCAGACATTAGGCTTAAGTCCACATAAAAAGTTATTTAGACAATTATTTCTCATTGATGATTTTGTTCCTAATCAGAAAGTGATGCTCGGATGTAAGACTTCAAATCTTGCTCTCTGTCCTAGCTTGTTTCTTCATTGCTGTGACAAAACACTCTGACCACTACCAACTTGGGGAGGAAAGGGCTTATTCAG
>NW_008356473.1:1986719-1988448 GCF_000622305.1 Nannospalax galili | reverse complement strand
AGCTAAGGGAGACAACCCACTATTGTTCTAAAATGATGGATAAATGTTTTCGCCCCCTATCTAGAAGCCTTGGAGAGGGAACTGACACTGATTCTAACCATTCCAACAGCTATCAAAATACCTGAAAGCAAATTCTGAATCCATCACTCTTGAGTCCAGCTTTGTCAGATAAAAGAAAAATGAGGAGGAACTCAATAGTCCAGCCTTGGCAGCCAAAGAAAAATGAGGAGGAACCCAATAGAGGGATGCTTTTGGAAGCCCTGTTAAGATATTCCAATGGACCTCTCATACAAACATTTGAAAATTGCCCTGTTCTAACTTTTTTCTAGTTCCCTGTCTAGAACTTGTAATGGTAATTACTCTTGCCTTTACTTCTCCTTCACATCTCCTATTCACCAGTCAAGGACTTTCTTTTCCCCTTAGAGATAAGAGTTATACAATTTGAGATCCGTTTAGATAGACACTAAAGGGATATCCAAATTCCCTTACCCTGCGTCCCTGTTCAGCATGGAAGAAGCCAGAGCAGTCTGTGTCCCAATTCCCTATCCACAAGTTGGGTAACCTCTTCAGAGAATGGTATGATAAAAATAGGAGGTAGGAATTGGCCAGGCAGTTAGGGTAAAGAGCCCCCAAAGAAAAGCAGCCAGTTTCTTGGCTAAAAGTCACAGTGTCCTTGGGCCTCTTAGCAACATACTCCGTTCCAAAGGCCAAAAAATGTCAAAAGTATTTGGGAGCTTTTATCTAATCCATAAAAGATTTTAGGGTTACCTCTTCAGAGGGGGGGAATGTCAGAGTATCAAAAAGCCTCATTACAAACAAAAAAAGAAAGAAAAAGAAAGAGTACATGAAGTTATCAGAAAAAAGTGATGAGGAGATATGGGAAGAGTTGGAGGGGAGGGGATGGGCATGGATTTGATCAAAACACCTTATATGCATGTATGAAATTCTCAATAATTTCAAAAAAACAAAAAACAAATAAAGAATAAACTTTTTTTAAAAAAAAATGAGAGAAAGAATGAGTTTTAACACTAGATACACCTGAATTTTAAATCCTGGCCTGAACATTATTACTGTTACTTCAGGGAAATTATTTAACCTCTCTGTGCTCCAAGTCCTAACCTCTGAACATGGAGATGAACAACTCTGATCAACCAACAGGGATGTGGTAAGAATTAAACTGCTAAGAAACATGAATCACTGATGGCGGAGTGGCAGGAAGTATAGAATATACTTATTAGCTATGAGCAGTGTCCCATTATTAAACCAAACATATATTTATAACAATCCATTTGCTTTAAGACCTTTCCTGATGTATATTTATCTAACATACAGTTTACTCACCTACAGTGTAGGCCATGGAGGAACGCTGCTTACTGGCTTGCTCCCCTGGCCCCTGCTCAGCCTGCTTTCTTGTGCAACACAGGCCCACCTGCCCAGGGGTGGCACCACCCACAGTGGGCTGGGCCCTCCCACATCACTCATCAAGAAGATGCCCCTCAGACATGGCCACAGGCCAGTCCAATAGAGGAAATTCCCCAATTGAGGCTCCCTCGACCCAGGTGTGTCAAGTTGACACTAAAGCTATCCAGCAGTCTCCAATACTGTAGTACCCACCTGTAGCTAAGGGAGACAACCCACTATTGTTCTAAAATGATGGATAAATGTTTTCTCCCCCTATCTAGAAGCCTTGGAGAGGGAACTGAAACTGATTCTAAGCATTCCAACAGCC
>NW_008356473.1:1947016-1986551 GCF_000622305.1 Nannospalax galili | reverse complement strand
TTCTAGTTCCCTGTCTAGAACTTGTAATGGTAATTACTCTTGCCTTTACTGTAAATAGTTTTAGTATATTTGGTATATTGCATAATTGTAACTCTAATAAAAATATTTTATCACAAGAGCTCTTAAGCAAGAGAGAGAGAGAGAGAGAGAGAGAGAGAGAGAGAGAGAGAGAGAAATCAGAACTGCCCTAGTCCTCAAATCTGAAGACTTTATTGTGGAACTAAGCATATCTGCCTAACCCCTTCTTCCCTTAGGATAAACTTTTCACAGGATGCTCCATGGTGAATTACAAAGGAAATGAGCTCTACATACCACACAAGCTCCCTGTCCAGGTTAGAACCCAGTAGGCCAGGTTTGAAATGAGTGGCTTTCTACACAGTCTCTGGGTGAACACAGGAAACTAACCCCAATTCTGAGCCCCTTCTTCTCACTGAAGGTAACAAGAGGTTGTATTCATTAGGCACCTATTACCTGCCACCTGTGTCAGACATTACCTCACTGGTCATTACCAGTCCTCTAAGAAAGGTTTCATTACTCCTGACTTAACCCACTTCTACTGTGACCCATCTGCCTGTTGGGGACAAGACTGAAGGCAGCCTGAACAGAACATGAAAAAGATTCTGACCAATAAATGTTGGTGGCTAGAACAAGTCATGGGCAGAATGTGTCACAGATTACAAGTTTTCATTCTTTCTCAAAATATGATGCCTCCAAATTAGAGGGCACTGGATCCCCATAACGTCAGCATAGGCTTTCCTGGACTCTTTTCTTTAATAACCAAGCTATTTTTTCCCAAATAGAGAACTCTTTGATTCCAACACAAAAGCTGAGTCTAGCACGTTCTATCAGCAATTGGGTGACTGATGGAGTGGGAAGGAAGGGATGCAGACTCATCAGTGTTGAAAGTTTAACAGCGTATTACCGCAAGAACTCAGCTAAAAGAACAGTATGAGTGGTTCTGAATATTTAGTAAACAGTGCCAGGTAGGAAGTAAAAATTCAGAAGAGACTACAGTTCCCATGGTAACAAGGAGACAAAGTCAAGTAAGCTAGAAAATGAGAGCTTTATGAAAACTTGTCAGAGAAGTGATGACATAAAGAAACCTAAATAAACTAAATTCCAGAAAGTGGCCAACTTTTCCTAGGAGAGAAAGGAAAGCTCCACCATGGACAGGGAAAAGAGCAGCTGAGCACCATGAGCTCTTAAGCCTGGATGTGGGAGCAGAGTGAGAACTCCAGAGTAAGCCAGACCCCACCAGCTAGGCTCATTCCCACAGGTTTCTACCAAGTGCATGAGACAGGATGCTGAAAATGAGGGGTAGGGCTGGAGATGGAAAGAAGCCCATGTGGGGTATAAGAGAGCTTCCCCTCGCACAAGATGGGAGCTTACCAACACCAGAGGGAAGGGCCAAGGAAATGGAGGAAACCCCTTCAGTGGCACCCCAGGACTTCAGGGTAAACAGCAGGGAATTTCTGAAAACAGGAGAAAGCAACAGAACTGAGAAAATTTCCTTCCAGGTTCTGCAGGCCTTTACCAGGTGCACTGCAGTGGGCATTTGAAAGACAGGATAGGGCAGCAGGTCAGGCAGAGATCTCCCAAGGAGCAGAGACCAGCAGCAGAGAAGAGGGAATGTGTGATAAAGGGAATGGGTCTTGGAGGGGAGGGGGTTGGGGGGTGGAGTTCAGTGGCAGAGTGCTTGCCTCGAAGTACAGTGGCACATACCAGTGAGGAAGGAATGAAGGACGGCAAAATAATAAAATAACAAAGGGTGATAGGATTAAGGGCATAATTAAAAAGATTGCGGTATCACGGGTCATGGTGGCACACACACCTTTAATCTCAGCACTCAGGAAGCAGAGGCAGATGGATCTCTATGAGATCAAGGTCAGCCTGGTCTACAGATCGAGTTCCAGGTCAGCTGTGATTGCAGAGAGACTCTATCTCAGGGGAAAAAAAAAAAAGTGTCAAAAGCACAAAGATTAAGAAGGGGTAAATTGTATAAAGGAGTATATGGTGTAAAGCTCTTCTATTGTTTGTGAAGAAGTATAGCGGGTAAAGATAGAAATAAATATTGTCCTCTCCGAAGGCATAGTCCCCAATTGAGAGTAATTTTGCCCAAAAAGGGACATTTGTCTGGAGGTATTTGGGGCTATCAAAACTGGAAAAAAGGGGATGGTACTAAAATTTAGTAAGTACAGATCAACAACACTGCTAAATGTCCTGCAATGCATAGGACAGCCACTCACATACGGTGACGAATTATATCAACACTCCCACAGTTGAAAAACTCCTTTCTAGAATAACCACTCAAAAAATTAACACAAGGGGAGAAGAAAACAATGAGATTACTTCAAAATAATAAGTAAAACTGGAAAAGACCAGGTTTGGTTCCCACGAACCACATGATGGCTAACAACCGTCCGTAACTCAAGTTCCAAGAGATCTGATGCATTCTTCTGGTCTCCATGGGCATTGCATGTATGTGGTGCACTTACATACATGAAGCAAAACACTCATACACATAAAATAAAAATTAATTAATTTTTTTAAAAAATCAATGACAAGACATCTAGAAAATTCTACCAAATATTTGGAAATTAAGTAGTGTAGCTTTCAATATCTCATGAGTAAAAAAAAGAAGTTTTAATAGATCTACAAAATATTTGAAAATAAATGATATAAAAGATATCAAATACAGAAAGTGCTTTTATTTAGATAGATTTAGATAGATTTTATTTAGATTTAGATAGACTTTTATTAGGTCAAAATTGGAAAGCTAATCTTACATGTTGAGGAAAGAAAGACCATCAACGAGCTCAGTAGAAGGAAATAGAAAATAAGAATCTAAAGAGCCAAAAATGGCAAAGATGTTTGCTCCCACTGCTTTAACTCAATATTCTATTAGACATCCTTGGTAACACAAGCAATAAGGCAAGAAAAAAGTAATTAAAAGTTTACAAATTGGAAATGAAATCATAAAAACTAGAGCCATACAAAAGAATAAGAAAAGGAATCACTATATTTATGGAAAACTCTACAAAATCTTTTTTAAAATACTATGCAAATTTAATGTTTTCAGTATACAAGCTCAACTACCAAAATCAATCTGTATGTTAGCATAAATAGTGTAAGATGAAAAATTTAAAGCCAATGTTGATAGAATATGGGGATTGCAGAAGAGCCACAAGCTTTATTAGAGGAGGCCATAAAGGCATAAAATTAATAGAGTGGCCAAACGGCTCTAAATTGTAAAAGCATAAAGTTCCCCAAGTGACCAAATAGCTATAGATTGGCAGTTTGGCCTTGCTCAACCCTTATCAACTGTTTACTCCCTGGACTGAGAGAGAGACTGCTGTGGAGCCCACCCGTTTTCTCTAGGGTCATACATAACACGCCTGCCAAGTCTGAGGAAAAATCTTAAGAAGAAGACCCTCAATCACTCCAAGAACACCAAACCCGGGCACTAATTCAACTCCCCACAAAGTGCAGCTTTGTCTCAAAACTTTCTTGTAAAAAGCCCCAGTTTCTTTGTCTAGTTGTTGATGCTTGGTCCTAGAGCAGCCTCTACCTCTCACTGTGTCTTCTATGAAGATATATTCCTTGCTCATTGCAGGTGTGGCACTGTTTTCTTGTCTCCGACTCTGCTATCTTTCCTTTTATTCTCCAAAAACTAATAAATATGATTTATAATAATTTTAAATATCAAACATCTAGGAATAAATCTAATAAAAAAATAGGCAAGAACTCTACAGTTAAAACTACAAAGCAGTGAATAGAAGAGTAAAAGACTTAGAAGAGCATCAGGTCCTGGGCATGTAGCTTAGATGGTACAGCGTTTGCCTTGTGTACACAAAGCTCTGAGTTGGAACCCCAGCATCCCACAAACTGGGCTTGGTGACTGTGATCATTATTTCAGGTGTCAATTTGGCAGGATTTGGAATCACCTGAGAAGGAAATCTCAATGAGAAATTGTATAAATTCCATTATTCTGTGAGATACATCAGGTCCTGGGCATGTAGCTTAGATGGTACAGCGTTTGCCTTGTGTACACAAAGCTCTGAGTTGGAACCCCAGCATCCCACAAACTGGGCTTGGTGACTGTGATCATTATTTCAGGTGTCAATTTGGCAGGATTTGGAATCACCTGAGAAGGAAATCTCAATGAGAAATTGTATAAATTCCATTATTCTGTGAGATATTTTCTTTCTTGTGTGTGTGTGTGTGTGTGTGTGTGTGTGTGTGTGTGTGTAAACCAATGAGTTTTATTGGGGTTACTTACCAGAGTATGGGTGAGGGGTACTTACAGGAGCAGAAATGACTCCAAGACACTTGCATCATGAAAAGCCCACCCCAGCATGGGTGACAGCTCATGAAGGCTAGAAACCTGGAGTACACCTCACAACCTGCAGACAGCTTGATAGGCTTGGGATTGTCTCTTTCGGGGTGGCTCAGTAGCTCTGAGCCTCTTCCAGGCAGTTGAGCTGGTCTCTGCCTCTTCCCACTGCTTGGCTTGGTTTGAGCTTCTAGGCTGCTCAGCTTGTCTTCGAGCGTCTCTCTGAAGTCCTTGCCGTTTATATAAGCTTTGGGGGGTGGCCTCAGTGAATCTGATCAGTTTTAAGGACTTCCTGAAACTATTGAGTTGTTTACTTCCTGAGTGTAAAGAACTTCCCTGCAGGTTGGAATGTTTTATCTCCCCTCAGAATATTGTGTCTTAATGAGCTTCCCTTTAAAGATGAAAGGTTTTAGAAAGCGTTTTCTTGATTGAATTAATTGAGGTAAGACCTATACTGCATGGGTTGGGATTGATTGAAAGGTACAGAGGGGCCTGGCATGGTGGTACATGCCTTTAATCCTAGCACTTGGGAAACAGAGGCAGGAGGCTGTCTGTGAGTTTGAGGCCAGCCTGGTCTACATAGTGAGTTCCAGTCTAGCTGGGGCTACAGGGAGATGCTGTCTCAAAACGACCAGAAAAGCATTCCTTGCTGTCTGCTTCTTGACTGTGGATACAATGTGACCAGCTGTCTGGAGCTCCTACACATGTGACTTCCCCACAATGATGGACTCAAACAACCAGTAAGCTACAATAAACCCTTTTTATTGGAGCTGGAGAGATGGCTCAGTGGTTAAGAGCACTGCTGCTCTTGCAAAGGACCTGGGTTCAGTTCCCAGCACCCAAATGGTTGATAACAACCATCAGTAACTCCAGGTCCAGGAGATCCAATGCCCTTTTCTGACCTCCATAGGCATTGCACAACACAAGTACACTTACATACATGCAGGTAATACATTCATACACTTAAAAATAAAAAATGGTAATAATAAATAAAGTATTTAATAAATAAAAATAAATCCTTTCTCCCCTAAGTTTCTCTTGTCAGAGTATTTTGTCACAACACCCAGAAAAGAAACTAAGATAATGACACATTCCTGTAATCCCAGGACTTGGGAAGTGGAGGCAGGAGGCTCAGGAATTCAAAATTGTCCCTGACTTCATGGGGAATTGGAGGCCAGCCTGGTCTAGAGATCCTATCTCAAAAAGTAAAAAAGGAAACATATTTCTAACCAAATAACTAGTAATTTTGCTCCTACATATATAGCCAAAATAAATAAAAGCATATATCAACAAAGATATTTGTACAAAAATACATATAGTGATATCACTATATGTATGTGTGAATGTATTTGTGCGCAGGTGAGACAGTCCTAGCTTTCATCAGCTCTTCAGACATTTGTGACTTTTTTCTTGAGATGTAGTCTCAACTATGTAGCCCAGACTACATGATCCTGCTTCAGAGGCTGTCTGAGTTCCAGTATCACAGGCTTATACCACCATGCCCAGCTTCTAGTGACCTTTTGAAAGAAGCTTATAACTAACCTTCATGCTAGCCTTCATACTCTGTCCTTGACAACTTCCAGTGACTTTGACTCTTTCCTACGTTCCAATGAGTCTCATACTGTGTGATCTTGGACAAATTACCCTTATTACTTGCATTCTTCATCTCTAAAATAAAATCATAGACTAATGAAATCTATTGCTCAGGGTTATTATGAGGACAGAATGGCATAACTATAGAAGGAATAAATGCAGGCCTGTGATGTAATACACCAGAGGTCCTATCTCATTAGGGTTTTGGGTTGCGGTTCCAGAGGGAGATTCCATAATAGGTGGGGAGGCACCGCAGCAGGTAGGCCTGGTGGCTAGAGCAGAAAGTTGAGAGATCACATCTTCAACCACGTGCAGAAAACAGAGAGAGCAAACTGGAAGTGGTCTAGGTTATCATTCTCAGATCCTGCCCCCAGTGGCATACTGCTTCCATCAAGGTCACCCCTCCTAAACTTTCCCAAACAGCGCCATTGGCTAGAGACCAGTTGTTCAAATACATGGGCCTGTGAGGGACAGTTCTCATCCAACCCACCACAGTTCTGCTTTTCCTTTATGCTGTCTGTTATGGCTGTATGGGCACCTAACTTCTTCAAGTAGAACTCATAGAGGGCAATATTTTTGAAAACCAACATTGTAATAAAAATTAGCTCAACTCATGCAAACCTAACACAACTGAGCTGGTATTACAGAGGCATGTGAGATAAGTCATGTGATTTCTGGGTTAGATTCTGATCATTTAAATTTTTGACATTTTGCCCTCTGTGGATATTTTGCATTAGTATTCGTTTTTTAAAACTATATTGAATTAAAATATTATTCATCTTAAATACCAAGTTTGTTGAAATTCCCTTAAATTTACACCCAAGATCAGTGTCTCACTCACCCTAGAATTAGCCTTAAATTAGCTGCCAGCATATCTCTATGATTCAATACTGCGTCTCAAGAACTGGGAGTGTAGCTCAGTAATAGAGTCCATGTCTGGTATATGCACAAGGCCCTGGGTTCTATCTCCAGTGCTACAAAAGAAATCTGATTTCTCAGATCCCAAAGCCATTCTACTTTCAAAGATCTGTGAGCCTTGTTCTCTCATCTCCCCATGCCCCCTGGGAAGCAGCAAGGCTCCTTGTTCTGTAGCTGACGAGGGACATTCGTGGACAGAAAACAGGGTAATCATGCCAGCCTCGTTCCTGAAAGGCATTTGAGCAGCCTGATCCCAGGCTCTGGCAAGTACACACATGTGGACCCACACAACAGTGCCTTTGAACAATTCATGGAATGTGACCTAAGGATGACATGTGCCCTCAAAAGCCTCCAGTGTCCAGTGGGCAGGCAGGTGGCACTGGTCTGGGAAGAGCCTAGCTCTGTGTCGACAGCAATAAAAAATACCATCTGTAGCCATTCTAGACAAAGCTAGAGACACACCAAGAATTGGGGTGGCTGTGGTGGCCACTGGCACATCAGACCACAACAGGAGACCACTCCTTCCTGCAAGAAGGTAGCTCCACCCTGGGAGAGGAGATTGCTGAACTAGCTGATGAACACATGACTTAAACAGCAAGTTCATTCCCCACCTGTTCTTTGGGGCTGAAATTTCCCACCTGGGCCTGAGACCTATAAAAGTTTAGGGACAAAAATACTTCCCTAAGTACTGGCCCTCCATTAACACTCTCTAATAAATAAAGTTCTGTTTTATTATCTGGTTTTTAGAGCAGTTTTAGGTTCGTAGCAATATTGAGCAGAAGTTTTGAAGACTTCCCATAAGCCTATGGGGTTTTCTCCAAGCCTAGAGTTGGTGACTGCAGGGGGATACAGCAGAATCCACACGTGCTTCTCCTGAATGGAACCCAGGATAAGGCCGTGCTCTGCCACTTCCTAACCACTTCCTTCTATGAGTAGAAGACCTTTAGGCTTTGATGCTTTGAGTATGTGGTTGTGGTAATAGTGATGGGCAACAGCAGCTCTTTGAAAAACCTGAAATTCATGGCATGCTTACTCATCCATTTACAGGTTATGTCTATTCTCTGAAGATTCCTTGCAAGCTAGGAGCTGCACATCTGGGACCTCACATGATGCCACAACATCATGTAGAGCAGAAACCAAGATTGGAAGGGAAGCAATTGTCCAATGCCAAAAAGTGATTTAAAAAAAAAAGAGCTTCTTAGAAAAAAACCCAAGGTTGTCTCATCCCTAGACAAATGTAATTTCTTACTATGAGCCAAATATGGATCCTTATATTTACAGACAAGTATGCCAGTCATCACTCACCAAAGAAGCTTCTTTTGCAACAAAGGGAGACTATTACAGAATTCCATTACTGGTCACACACAGAGATTGTCTATGAATTGCCCAAACATCTACAATGGAACCTCTATACCTAAGGCTCATGGAACATAGTGGAACAGGAGGTAGAGAGAATATTAATGCATCTCTCAACTCTCGTCAATGAAATTCCCTCATTTAACAGAAGGCCACACACACAAAAGGACACAAATGGCCAAAGCATAGAGAATAAGAGTCTACAGAGTGTGGGTCCTTGGACAGGACCCCTATATTAAACTCCTAAACCCAGGGCTCAGGGACCATTGAGGAAGAGGGTGGAAAGACTGTAAGGGCCAGGGAAGAGGTACATGACCATATCGAAACAGAGTTCTACAGGCTTATGGGACCTTGCTCATATGAACCTACAGCAATGGAGTCAGCATGTACAAAACCCACACAAACTCAAGCAGACAAAACCCAAGCACAGAACTGTGAAAATGGGCAGCAGTCCCAAGTCTTAGCCAAAGAACTATTGGCAGCTGATTACTGCTGGGTGAGGAAGAGCTGATCTTCTCAAAGGGAGGGACTCTAGATAGGCTGACTAGACCACAGTGGATGAACTTGCACCGAGGAAATGTCTGGGGACTTGAACATGACTCGATAGGCCTTAACACAAATGACAGAATGCATGCAATCCAGTGAGGGGCTAAGAGAGGGTGTCAATGAGGAAGTGGGTATAAGGATGATTAAGATGTTCTGTATGAAATACACAAAAATGCAATTAATAAAAAAAAAAAAAAAAAAAGAGAACTTCAACCTGCAATAAAGCGCAAGCTATCCTTGAGCCTCCAGGGCATCTTATTCCAAAGCCTCTATTTATTCTCTCACTGGAAGGTAACGTACTACTAGATCTAAGTGAAAAGCAATGCTTCTTTATGCCCTGCCCTGGTGAGCCACAGATGGTGAAACAATGGAGCTCAGTCTTGGTAGTACTTGCTGATGGTACGCCCAGCCCATCTCTTCTTAGCATGCTGTGGTGGCTACTGTGGGCTCACAGTCACTTCCTTCTCCAGAGAATTCCCTACAGTAGACAGACGCCACCTGGTTCAATAACATATCCCCACCAAGTACCATCAGTCCTCTAGAGGAGTATAATGAGAACCACCTAGAGATAACACAGGACATGGAACTCAAAAGAACAATTATAAACAAGATAAAAGAATTCAGTGAATTTAAAGAACACACAAAAAAGGAATCAAATAATTGAAAGAAGATAGGGATAAACTTCTGAATGAATTCAGAAAAGAGAAATATTGAAGAATGCTCAGGCTGAAATGAAGAAGGAAATGAAACACACAGTAAGCCAATTAGAAACAACAGGAGAAAGCCTCACCAATAGGAAGAATGAAATAGAAAACGGAATATCAAGACTGGAAGATAAAGTGGATGAACTAGACCACTCAAGCAAAGATTATAAAAAATTTAAGAAATCACAAGAATGGAATATGCAGGAATTGACACCATAAAAAGACCAAATTTATGAATCATAGGCATACAGGAAGGAGAAGAATCTCAGGATAATGGTATGGACCAATTATTCCTAAGAGCAAATTCTTTTTTAAAATTTATTATTTTTTATTTTGTGTATATGCGTGTATTGCCTGCATGTAGGTAAGTGCACCCATGTCATTCAGTGCCCGCGGAGGACAGAAGAGGCCATCGGATCCCATGGAACTGGAGTTATGGATATCGTTAGCTGCCATGTGGGTGCTGGGATTCAAACCCTGGTCTTCTGGAAGAACAGCCAGTGTTCTTAACCTCTGAGTCATCTCTCCAGCCCCCTAAGAGCAAATTCTAACATGTCACTTGGGGACCCTACATTCCAAGTTTGAGGGTTTTTTAAATACTTTATTTTTATTTTATGTGTATGAGTGTATTGCCTGCAGATATGTAAGTACACCTGTGTCATGCAATGCCTAAGGAGGTCACAAGAGGGCACTGGATCCCCTGGAAGTGGAGTTACAAATGGTTGTTAGCTGCTATGTGGGTGCTGGAATCAAAACCTGGTCCTCTGCAAGAGCAGCCAGTGCTCCTAACTGCTGAGCCATCTCACCAGTCCCCCAACCCCAAGTTTGATGCCACTGTCTGGTTTTACAGCATCCACAGTCCTCTGGGTGAAATGATGAGGCAGCTAGCCTTGGTATTTAAAACAACCAGCAATCATCTAGTCCCTCTAATGTTTGTGCACTTTTCCTTATGTAACAGAGTCTAAGCCAATGAGTCCTTAATAAATAGTATAATTTGGTAAAACCAGAGTCTTGATACTCCAGTAGCATATCAAGTTTATGAAGGCTAGAGCAGTTTGAAGACCACGGGCTCCAGCATCCCAAAGATCTGGGATCACACCGCACCTCTGCTTCTTGCTGGCTGCCTGTCCCAGATCACTACTGAGACTTCTGTGAGCCTCCTTCTCTCTTCTAAACATTGAGATTCTGATGTCTGCCTTTAAAATTGTTAGAGAGAATTTACTAGGACAAGAGACATAGACTGCTTCGAGCAGAGCCTCACTCAAAGTCTAGGCTCAATAACAGAAGCGGTTATTTAAGTGGAACTGAATTCCTGTGATTCCAGTTTCTCTGCAGTGATTCCAGAGTAGGCACTGAGGGGAGATACTGATCTCCACCACCTTCCTGGTTGCACCTCTCATCTCCCAATTTTCCAATCATTTGTGTCCTTTGAAGGGAAACTTTTGAAAACAGCTACCACCATGTGCTCTAGGAAGTGATATGTGGTTTAGAAACAAATATTGGCTCAGGTGCAGCTGGCTGGGTGGCATCTGAAAAACGCACAGGAAATACATATCCCGGTGTGATCTTCTGAGATGAGAGTCTGTGATCCCTCCACTCCTTGACTTTCAAAGCAAGGAGTTGACATCTGTCCATCCTCCACATGCCTGGGATACCACAGAGATGAGCCGACAGGCGGAGGTCTAGGTTGGAAGGGCTCGGTGTCTCATTTGTATTCAGAGACCAGGAACATGAGGAGGTGGGACAGTCATACCCAATCACACTGTAAGGTCCTCTCTAGACCTCCTGCATGGAACGAGAAACCAAAAGATATTGCTGCAGACCCTGCTCCCTCCTGTCCTCATGGGACAGCCACATGGGAAGCCACATTGACTCTAAGTAAGTTGGTATCTGAAGTCTCAAGTCATCGGCCATCCCCTCAGACTCCCTGTCTACTCATTTCCCAAAGTCCTGTCCTTGAGCTTGTCATGTCTCATCAAGAAGTCATACCTCCTTGAATCTTTAGACCATGACAGCTGCCTTCTGAGGTCTCCCCAGGACTCATGGGAGAGACATACAGACTGTCTCCTATCCTGTCCACAGAACCCATTACAGATTGGATCTAACTGTCCCCCATATATTCATGTGTTGAAGACCTGGTTCCCAGCTACTGGTACTATTTAGGGAGGAGGTGCAAACTTTAGGAGATGGGACCTAGCTGGGGGAAGTGGGGCACTGAGGCTATATCTATTCTCCAGTCCCTCCCTCTCTGCTTTCTGTCTACTTGAGGGGAGAAGCCTCTGCCATATACTCCCCTCATCATGATGCTCTGCCTTCCTTCAGACCCAAAGCAATGGATCCAGCTGACCTTGGACTGGCACCTCTAAAATAGTGAGCAAACTAATCTTTCCTCCTTTTCAACTGTTTCTCTCAGATATCTGTCAAAGCAACAAAAAAGTATGACTAACACAGAGGCTCTTTAAGAACCTCCTGGGGCCTGGTGAGATGGCTCAGTAGATAAAAAACACTTGCCATGCAGACCTGATAACGAGAGTTTGGTCCTGTGATCCAAATGGAGACGGAAGGAAAGAACCAACTCCACATGTCCTCTGATCTCCACACATGTGCTATAGCACCCACATTCACACACGTGCTTCATAAACACATATGCATTCACACAATAAAAATGAAGTTTAAAAAAATAGAACTCTTAAACCAGGAGAATCTCTGGACTGGCTCAGCAGGTGAAGGTGCTTGCCACCAAGCCTGATTGTCCCGCGCTATCGTCTCGCCAGCAAGAACGACGCAGCACACTCAGGATCCTTCTGCAGAAATGCTTTAATGCATCTTGAGAGGGAGAGCATAACGTAGTCATGCATGCCTTTAATCCCAGCACTTGGTAGGCACAATCAGGCAGATCTCAGTGAGTTCCAGGCCAGTTTGTTCTACATAGATCTACATAGGGATTCCAAGGCCAGCTTGGAATGCAGGGACACTCTGTCTCAAAAAGAAATTAAATAAATATAAATAAATAAATAAATAAATAAATAAATAAATAAATAAAATGTAAAAAAATAGAATTCTTGGGAAGCTGTGTCTGTATGTGGGGGTGATAAAGGTGATGGACATGTACATGAGTCAAAAAGCACTCAGTATGCACAAGTCTGGTGCCTTTTATACACTTTCCTATACGTACATTATTCCTCCACAACCATAAATGTTTTTGATGCCATTTGAAACTTGTATACTCAGAAAGAAAAAAAAACATTTTTGGAAGAATAAAAGCCAGGGTGGCATAAAAATAAAAACCAGCAAGAACCATGGACATTCCCTCATACTTAGTGCTTTGGAGCAGAAGGGGCTATACTTGACTGGCAGGGAGAAGGGAAGGCCAATATAGGACATAACAGGAACTTAACTCACTTCTTGGCAATTTAAGTTTTTGACATAAGACGAAAAGCTAAAACAGTAGAATCTACACTAAGCCCTTAAAACTGATCGTCACTTAGACTGTCTAAGCTCAGTTGAAGGAGGCTGTCTTTCCATATTAGCAAAACATGCTTAAAAGATACAAGGAAGGGCTTGGAGAGATGGCTCAGCAGTTAAGAGATGTGGCTGCTCTTGCAGAAGACATGGGTTCAGTTCCCAGCACACACATAGCACTGACAACTGTTTGTAACTTCAGTTCCAGGGGCTCCCACGCCTTCTTCTGGCCTCTTTGGGCATTACACACCATGAGTACACTTACATACATGTAGGCAAAACACTCATACACATAAAATAAATAAAAGAAAAAATTTTTTAAAGATACAAGGAGGCCACACACCTGTATTCCCAGTTATGGAGAAGTTGAAGCCAAAAGTTTGCAAGTTCGAGTTCTGCCTGGATTACATTAGTGAGTTCAAGGCCAGTCTAGATATTTTAGGGAAACTGTCTCAAAGATTAAGGGCTTGTCTTGGAGATAATCAACAACTGTCTAATTGGACTTAAGGCCCACTCAATGGGGGAAAATTCACGTATGGTACTGTAAACATAGCCAAGTACACATGGCTAGAGAGATCATAGAACCTAGAAAAAAGCCTATTTCTGTCACCTCCCTAGATATAATTTCTTACTAAATTCTAAATATGCACCCTTAAATTTACAGACAAATGTACCCCTCACCACTCATCAAAGAAGCTTATTTCTGCAACAGATGGAAACTGTTACAAAGTCCCACAACTGGTTAAACTCAGAGAATAAGTGTCTATGAGGTACCCATCCCTAAGTGACACATCTACAGTGTAACCTCTACACCTAAGGATCAGGACACAGCACAGAAGAGGAGGCAGAAAAAATGTAAGAGCCAGAGGGACAAGACACCTGCTACTACTTAATGCAGTCTAGACATGACAGGAAAGCTACACAAATGTAATCTCCACATTATGGTAGCCTAACAAGATCTGCCTAATGACAAAACCAGTTGACATACCAAGGTGGATAGGAGAAATCTCAAAGGGTTCCACCTCAAAATGAAGAGCTTCAGGTAACCAATGGACGCTAAGGGATGGAGAATCAGTTTTCTCTAAGGATTAGCTCCCTGAAAGGTTAGCTAATTCCAAGTAGGCAGTCCTAAATGAAAGTATACATGAGTGCCACTAAATGGACTCAGTGCATCTTATGTATATATGTCTGTATATGTAACGATAATAACCAAAGAAGAGGACAAGAAGTTGAGACTGGGAGGGATGGAAATAATGCAAAGACAATACTCATGTATGATATTCACAAAAATAAATAAATTTTAAAATTAAAAAAATTAAATAAAAAGATTAAGGGCTTGGCCCAGTCACTAGTGTGGATACCTCCCTTCAAATTGTTGGTCATGGAGCATCCCATAGACCTTTAGTAGCTCTTAGTTGCCCACCAGAATTTGATGATAGGTTCCTGTTGCTAAAGACACCACTTTGGTCACAGGACATGGAGAAAACAAGCTGATTGACTTGCAAATTTCACCCCCACTGGCTAGTTTTCAAAACACTGGAAGGTGCTGTGCAGGTTGCTGGGGCAGAGAACTCATCAGTGGTCTTACCCAACTATGAACCATGTGAGCTACAATAACAACTGACCTGGCAAGATATGCCCATGGGTGTAATAGTGGCACAAATGTTATGGATGTTGTCAACTGCTTTCTGATTGGATATAAGGCCCACTCCACAGGAAGAAACACATACCTGACATTCTAAATGTGGCCAGGAACCTGAGACTGGGAAATTCATAGACCCTAGGGGTGAACCTACTACTGTTATTTTTCTAATTGGAAATAGTATCAAACTGCCTTCTAAATACTTCTCTCTATACCCATAGATTACTGCAACTCTTTATTTCTTTGTATTTTATGTGTATAAGTGTATTGCCTGCATGTTTGTAAGTGTGTCTGTATTGTACAATGCCCATGGAAGTCAGAAGAGGGCACTGGATCCCTTGAAACTGGAGTTATAGATGGTTATTAGCTGCCATGTGGGTGCTAGAAATCAAACCCAGGTCCTCTTCAAAAGAAGCCAGTGCTCTTAACTGCTGAACCATCTCTTCAGTCCCAATTATTGAAACTCTTAGTCCTCATCAGAGAAGCTTTTTTCTGTAGTGGATGGCCATTAATATAGCAGAGAATAAGTGTCTATGGAGCGCTCAGCTACAAATGGGACAGCAACACCATACCCCTCCCCCAAGGTTCAGGGAATGTCACAGAAGAAGGGTTAGAAAGAGTGTAAGAGCCAAAGGGCAGGAAGGCCTGGGGCAGTACAGTGTCTGCTGGACATGAAAGACCACTGCACTTATGAACTCACAGCAAGAGAATCCATTTCCTTCAGGTGTGAAGCCCCTGGTAGGCTGACCGTGCTCCATTGGGTGGCCCCAAAACCGTGAATGTTTGGACAGCACTGATTGGACTCAGTGGGTTATAAAATCGAAAAGCAAAAGGACATGAAGTTGAGAGGAGGCCCTGGAGTGGGCGATCTGGGAGGAGTTGGGCGTGGATAGGATCAAAAAACATTGTGTATCTGTATGAAACTCTCAAAAGATAAATTTTTTAGCTTGGAATGTAGCTCAGTGGTAACATACTTACCTAGCATTTGCAAGGCCCTGGATTCCATTCCCAGAACTGAAGAAAGAAGTGGGGAGGAGGGGAGGGAGGGAGGGAGGGAGGGAGGGAGGCAGTTCTTTGTCAAAAGGACAGGGAAACAGCAGATCCTGCCACTCATGAGGTAGGCTTGAAGTCTTTTCCATACCCAAACTGCAGTGTCTCCTGGACTCCTTCAGGCATGAGCCTGTTGTCTGACTCTCAGACCTTTTTCATTGCTATGAACAAAATAGATAAGGCTATGAAGTAATGAGTTTCCCACCCGGGGAGGGGAGGGATGACTCCTGGGGTACTACTGAGGAAACCCCTGTCCTAGGAAGGCTCCTGTTATCCTCAAAGTGTTGGTGTTTTACAGCCTCATGGTGCTCTGAAAAGATCGTGGCAAAGACGTTAGAACCACAATAGAATGCGAGCCTTCTGTAGCTCCAGTAAGCTTCTTCCATCTACCTTGGCACAGACATATTGCAGCAGAGTGAGTTGATGAAAATAATTCCTTGCTTAGAGAACAAACCCACAGTCTCAAATGTTTGCTTGCACATGAGCAGAAAGACTAAAATGAATGTAAAGTCAGACCCTGTGACAGTAAGAAAATGAGCCAAGAGTCGGAGCCTTTTCCTAACCTTGACTCTGACACCAGAGCTGCGTGCCCTTAGTCTGTCTTTAGCACTCTCTGGTCGTCAGCTTCATGACCATAAAATAAGGTGAGTGAACTAAACTGCCTCTCACAAACTTCAGTCACACGGACCCTGTCTGACATATTTCTCATGATCACCATATTGAGATTCTTTAACACCAGTTGTATCATATTTTTGGTAAAAACTTGCCTTACTTCCTCACTTTTTTCCTTAAAATTGATTTTAAAAGGAAACTTGGCAGAATTAGTGTCAACGGAAACTGCCACTGGCCAGAACAGAAAGGGCATCAGATAAACACGATGAGAACAGGACACTTCATTATCTCTGGGAAGTGCTGCCCCAGGCCTGGGTGCCTGGAACACCTCCTCCCCATATCTCTCCCTCTCCCTTTCCCATCTCCCTCTCCCTCCCTGTTCTCCTCCCTCCCCCACCTTTTTTCTTTCTCCTCCTCCTCTCTTCCTCCTGTGCAAGAAAAAGAGCAAATAAATGGTGGAGAGGTGTTAAGGACCAGCCAGCATCCACTTAAGTCTTCCCCTTGACTAGCCAGAAAGATTGAAAGAAACTGACAGGTTCTTCTCAGAAGTAACTTCTCACTGCAGCACTAAATATCAATGTTCTGTCTCTGCCACCCACCCCATCCCAATGTTTCATTGCCTGGAAGACAATTATGAAGGTTCTTCTCCTCCACTGACACTCTACAAGGGCCTCCTATAGGAGAAGGATGATCTTAATGAGTGGAAAATCTGAATGACAGACTATGTTGAGGAAAATGATTTCCAATTTCCAAAAGAAATGGTGTCAGGAATTTCAATGGTCAGGAACCATTGAAATGGCCCAGTGAGGGAAAGTCATTCACTACCAAGCCTGATGACCAGAGTTCAATGGCCAGGACCTACACAGTGAAAGGAGAAAACTAAGTGCCACAAGTTGTCCTTTGTCTGCCACATAAGCATCATGGCATGCATACACATACCAATAAATATCTAGACACTTCTAATGCTTTTCCTTTATGTTTTTAACTTCATATTTTAAAAATTTAACATTTTATTATTTATTTATTTATTGTGTATGTTTTGCCTGCATGTAAGTGCTCTCAAGTCCTGCAATGCCAGCAGAGGCCAGAAGAGGGCATCAGACCCTCTGGAACTGGAGTTACAGATGGTTGTTAGCCACAATGTGGGTGCTGGGAACCCAACCCGGGTCCTCTGCAAGAGCAGCCAGTGGTTGTAGACATCTCTCCAGCTCCTGTTGTCAAGACATTTTGTATGATCATTACTGAGTTTCAGATAAACAGTTCTAAGTGATTTAGCAGTGCCTGAAACAATGTTCATTCTTTTCAACACTGCTCCCCTAAAATTTTGTTTCCACCATCCATTTTCTAAATGACACATTTTGCCAGTGTGCAAAGATAAATTTAACAGGAGCTCCTATCACCAAATTAACAAAACTTCCAAACTGGTAAAGTTCAGATGAATTCCAATATTGGGGTATTACTCCAAAACTGAAACTGGATGCTGTGTGTTGTTCATTAAGCCTCCTACAATGGAGAGTCCCAAGGAATCTGCATTCTTGGAACCATTTAAATATGATAACTCTGGTCACATTTGAACAGTTCTCAGAGGATGGAAGTCCTTTCCTACATCTCTGAATGTTCCTACAATAATGAGTAAATCCAAGAATCTAGACTGTTGAACATATCTATCAACCTTCTTTTCGTTCCTAAGGTTTCACCTTTTTTTATTATTCTTTATGTAGTATTAAAAAGTTCCTTTCTCCTGGTTGGAGAGATGGCTCAGTGGTTAAGAGCATGTGCTGCTCTTGCAGAGGACCTGAGTTCAGTTTCCAGCACCCATATCAGGTGGCTCACATCCACCCATAACTTTACCTCCAGGGGATCCAACACCCTCTTCTGGTCTCTTCAAGCAACTGCACTCATGTGCACATATTCCCATACAGATACACACGGGTACTTCTAATTTTAAAATATAAATATATCTTTTTAAGTTTCTTTGTCTTTATGGAATTAAATTAATTTACCACTGTGCTAGCCTAGAACAAGAAACTAGAAACTTTTTCTGTTCAGAGCCAGATAGTAAATATCTTCAGCCTCAGAGTACACATGGTTTTTGTTACAACTCACAGCCACAAAGAGTGCATGCTGGTGTCCCGATAAAACTTTATTTACAAAAACCGATCTCGCACCAGATTTGGCCCACTGGCCTATAGTTTGTCTTTCTGATTACAGGATCTATAGCTTTCCTCCCTGATATCATCCTCACGTTGAAAGTGAAACTGGGCCAACAAGTCTGTCATTTGACAGACAGGAGAGTGAAGCTCAGTGCCTGAATTTTAGCTTCGGGAATCCTTCCTCCACTGCAGACTGTCAATCAGCCAAGAAACCTGTAGCCACAAGACAGAGCATCAAGTGCGTTGGAAGAGAATGGGAAGAATTTGTTCCATTTCAGGCACAATGTTTTTTCTTTGGGGGTATGAGTCATTAGATTCCATGATTAAGGAACCTAAAGCATTTCCTCCATTGCCATGGGATGTGTCATCAAGGGATGTGAAAAGAGAAATACAAGCAGGTGGGGATCAGGCAGACCTGAAGTTCATCAGATTCCTACACTGAAGAGGAATCACTCCCATTCCCCTCACCTGTGTGTGGCATGGTGCCGTTCATCACAAAGCACTGACTTTTTTGAGACAAGAGTCTCACTTTGTAGCTCAGGTTGTGTTCAAACTCCTGTTTCACCTCCTAGGTTCTAGGTTCTGGGATTACAGTATGTAACACCAGGTCCAGCCACAAAGCAAATTCCTATGTTTATTTGATTTAGTCTTCAGATATCTGTGAGGTGGGACTGGTTTGGATGGGTAAGGGAACAGAGGCTTTCAATAACTCCAGCCACTTAGTGACAACAGCATCTATAGCTGCGTTGTGTTCATTTCTTCTATTGATGCATTTCATCAAACATTGAACAGGCAATTTGCAAGGAAGTGGGAACAAGCAGTTAAAATCAGCCACACGCCTTCATGGAGCTTGTAGACCAGTGTAGGATAAGAGACAAGGAACAGAAAATAAACAAGGAAACCGGCACTGTGAAGAAACCTGGCATGGTAACATGAGGGTGTCTGTGAGTGGGGAGCCTTCACAGGTATGAATGTCAGAAGAGGCTTCTGAAAGAATGTTGGTGGTTAAGCCTAGAAGGATAAGAAGGAGCCAGGTAAAGAAACGTGTGTTGGGTTCAAAGCAAGGAAAAACAGAACCTGGATCTGGGAACAAAAGAGCTGGTGACCAGCTGTGAGCCCCAGGTCTATCATCAGCAGAAGTGCCAGCACCTCTGGGGATATAGCTAGACTGAGGGAAACCAGAGCCCTCTATGTTTTCACTGGCCACAAGGCCTTCAGGATATTTGTATTGGTACCTACCTTGTAGGTAGGTTTAGAGATTTAATACAATTGTCCCTTAAAGCAGTAACCACAGGGCCTGCTTCCCAAGAAGTGTTCAATTGGTATAGACTGTCCTGAGGATTAGAAGGCTAATACGCAGCAAGGGAACATTTCTTAAACTCCTACTTGATGTCTATATTGTATTACATGATTGACTATCCTCAGTCCTATGTAACAGACAGAAGCTGAATGATTTCCTTATCCAAAGTTACCTTATAATAAAGAATGAGGTCAAGATTAGAACTTCGGTGTGGGATGATTCTGTGGACCACAATTTGTCTGGCTTCTCTTATCATTCCAAAGAAATGGCAGAAGCCCAGTTCTGCCCTACAGGGAAGGTCTTACAACTCACACTGGTCCCTCAGGAATCAAGATTCATGTAGAGATGTTGCAGTGAAAACAAACATTAGGATTAAAAAGAATGCTAGGGTTAAAACAGCAAGGCCAGTAGAGGCTGGAGAGATGGCTCAGCGGTTAAGAGCACTGACTGCTCTTGCAGAGAACCCAGGTTTGATTCTCAGCACCCATATGACGGCTAACAACCATCCATAACTCCAGTTCCAGGGGATCTGATGCCCTCTTCTGACCTCTGTGGGCACTGTACAACATAAGTATACGTACATACATGCAGGCAATACACTCACACACATAAAATAAAAATAATAAATTAAAAAAAAACCAGCAAGTTCAGAACAATGAAGACAGTAAATAAGAGGGCCCACACCGGGTATGAGAGAGTCAAGCAGATCAGATAAGAGGAAGGCCAGGACTCTGGGGGAAAGTCCAGTCTCAGTCTAGACTTTGAGGAACATGCACAGGGTATTGCTGCCCTTTCACATATTCCTGCATCTAACTGCAATAGATTAAATTGTGAGTAAAAACACTTCTTACAAAGCCTCCACCTATTCCAGGGAGCAGACCACCCCACAACGAGTTAGCTATGAGTTAACCAAGGAAAAGTGCAGTTGCATCATGGTAGCTGTGTCTCCAGACAGTCAGAAAGTCCCTTTGAAGGCATCCTTGAAGCTGTGATTAAGTTGCTCCCACTATATCGGAAACTGAGGCACCTGGGCATTTGCCCACACACGTTCACTAACAAAGGATCTACATTCTCAAAAGATATGATGTCAATCTATCACTTGCATTGTGGTTTTGACACGCCTCCACTTTTGTGGGGACTCAGGGAGGAAATACCCTAAAAGGTAGATCCAGTCTAACGTAGTTTAGGACAGCGAAAGGGTTACCTTATCTCTTGAACATGCCACCCACCTCTTAAACATTCATAAACGTTTCTTTAAAACCCTCTCGCAGTACTAGCCTGCTGCCCCCCTTGGGCCAGCCCAGCTCTGCTTAGCTTTACTAACTAAACTGCTATTTTGCTAAATAAACATCTGTTCAAACTGTCTTTGTTTCTTGACCGAATTCATTCCTTCAAGAAGACAAGAACTGAGGGACCCCTATAGCATCCACCATAGAGGGATCAAAGTTCTATTCTAAGTAAATTTGCCATCTGACTAGGCTTGCCATCCCAGAAGATCCAGGTTCTATCCTTTCATCACAGTCTCGAATCTGTCTATCACAGACCACATCTACCCACAGTTTCAAGCTCCATCAAAGTCTCAATCCACCACAGCCTCCATCTGTCACTTTTTCTGTTTGAAACAGTCTCCGTCTCCATCAGGCTCTATCCATCCATTGCACTCTCCATTTGTCTATCACAGGATCCATCTGGCTATCATAGTCACCATCTGTCTATTAGTCTTTAGTGGGGAATCAACCTCTATACATCACAGCCTCCAACTACTGCCCTCTCTGACCATAACAGTCTTCATCTCCATCCACTTCCATCTTTATCAGTCTCCATCCATCCGTTACAGTGTCCATCTTGCCTATCACGGTGTACATGCACCTACCATAATTGCCATCTATCAGTCTTTACCCCATTATAGTCTCCATCCATCTATCACACTGTCCATCTGTATATCAGAGTCTGCATACATCCATCACAGTCTTCATCCCCATCACAGTTTCTATCAGTCCCCATATATCACAGCCATCAACCCTATCTCAGTCTCTATCCATCATAATCTCCATCGCTCTATCAGTGTCTCCATCCATCACTGCTCCATCTGTCTATCACAATTTTTACCCATCCATCACAATCTTTATCCCTAGTAGAACCTCCATCTGCTGGACATGGTGGTTCAGGCCTTTAGTCCCAGCACTCAGGAGGCAGAGGCAGGCAGATCTCTGTGAGTTCAAGGACAGCCTAGTCTACAAAGCAAGTTCCAGGCCAGCTTGGGCTACAGGGAGACCCTGTCTCAAAAATACCAAAAAAAAAAAAAAACTCCATCTATACATTAGAGTCTCCATCTATCGATTACAGTTTCTGTATATCCATCGTGGTCCCAATCTCTATCATAGTCTCTATCCCATTCTTCATAGTCTCCATTTATCACAGTCTCTATCCCCATCATAGTCTCCATCCAACCAAGTCTCCATCTATCCATCACAGCTTCCATCTATCCATCACAAGCTCTGCCCATTCATCACATCTCCACATGTCTATCATAGTCTCCATCCAGCCACGAGTCTCTGTCTGTCCATGGCATTCTCTATCTACCTATCTCATTGCATATCCATCACAGTCTCCTTCGGGTGTTGGCACCGATGGAGGAAGTTAAGCCCCTTTCCTCCCAGTGTCTCCTGTGCTATTCTCCCCATTCTGAAGACATGGACCCAAGGCTCAGAGAATTAAATTGATTCACTTGGAAGTCACACAAATGAGAAGATGGCAGAGCTCAAATTTAAACTTAGTCTGATTCAAAAATCTAAATTGTTTACATTCTGCCAGCCTGCTTCTTTTCTCTCTTAAAGAAAGAAAACACTTCCAGTGATACATGGCAACTTGGGACCTTCACATTTAATTAATAGGAAGGACAGAAAGTGATTTCCCTTGCACAACACAAAACTTCAATTAATAGAGTTGTAAACTAATGAATCATATGAGATTGTTCTCTTTCTGTTTCCCTTTCTAACCATAATTCCATTTACCTATTTCTTTAAAGATTATCTGGGGAAAACAAAAAGATTATCTAGTGGAATTTCCTAGAGATATTTAAAGAATTAACTGAGCAGCATCTTGAGACCTGTAGAATCCTATAACTTACTCTATTAAAAACGATTGTTTATTGAAAACTGATTATGAGCCAAACATGGTGCTAGGTGTTTTCCCAACATTGTCTCATTTTGTCCCTAAAAAACTTACCAGCCAGGAAACAATGTACCCCACTGCAGATGGGCAACTGAGACCCTGGGAGTTCAGGCTCTCACAGTCAGAGAAAAGGCCAGAGCAGACATGTGGCATGCGACCAACGCTTAAAGCTCTTGTTCTTTGTACACAGACTGCCTCTCGAAAAACGAATGATACTGTCAAGGTGGTGGATGACAAATAGACACGGCCTGTTAGGACCTCCAGGGAATAAATCAGGGTAAGTTGGACAACAGCTATCATAAGAGGTGGGTGACAACTGAAAATCTCTAGTTTCGATAGCAAAGTGAAATAGGGAATTTCACAGAGCAGAACAGCAGAAAAAAAATCCAGAGCCCATCCCAGAGGGATTGTCACAGCTGGGGGAATTCTTTCATCTCAGTGAGAGGGAGTGTAATATCAGACAGTCAGACCAGAGCCATAGCTGAAGAAAAGCCTCAAGAAATCTGCACCATATTTTCAGTAAAAGAAATTTTAAAGAACACTAAGAGAAGGGAGGGAGACAAAAGTTGCAAAGTAGCAGCATGGGCAGAGGGAGGAGAGTCCGTGGGAGAAGCCTCTCTTCTCAGCACTTCACCAGAGCAGTGGGACAACACTGAGACACCATCTTTAAAAAGACTCCTGGCCCCGCAAGACGGCTCAGCAGGTAAAGTCTTTCTGCCAAACCTGACCAACCTGAGCTGATCTCAGACCCACATGATAGAGAGAACTAACTCCCACAAGATATCCTTCTGACAGCTACAAGGTCTCTGTGGTACAAGTATCCACACATATATACACAAAAAATAAAATAAAATTTTAAATGTTTAAAGACTTTTGAGAGATCCCTGCTGAGACAGGATACCCTAGTCCTTCCCCATGAGCCCAGAGAAGTACCACAGGACTACACACTGAGTCTTACTCTGAGTCTTACTCATCAGAACACCTGTATATAGTGGAGAAGAAACTTTGAGAAAGAACTGCAAAGTATTGAGCTAGTTGGAAATCAGGTCAGAATGAGTCTGCGGGGGAACACAGACACAGTTCCAAGCACAAGCCAGACCGCTTGGGAAGACAGCCAACAGTGTGACCAACATTTACCACCTGACCATGAAGGACTCCCCACTGGCAATACCAGCAGAAGTGGCCAGCCTCCCAGAAGACCACATTGGGATATGAACAGTAGTCACAAACCAACGCACACAGGGCCACCCAGAGGTGGGACCAGCATTCTCAAAAGGACCGGTGAAAGATGGACAGCATCTGCCACCTAGCCTGAAGAAGTCTGGCATCTGGGAACCCAGGAAGAAGCCCCCAGAGTCTAGACTGAATTCAGTACCCAGACAAGAAACCACATGAAGACTCGGCACCCCCACCACCCAACGCTCTTCCCTTCGCTTTCATTCCTGGTGCACTGCCTGGTGTCAGTTTGGTCCGTTGTACTCTGCTCTGGTTTTGCTCTTTGTTTTGTCTCTCTCTTTTTTTTTTTTTTCCTCTACTTTTTCTCTGAGCTCTTCTTTTTCCTTTTGATGTTTTCCCAAAGAACACAGACTGGCTTTATTTGGGGAGTCGCCTTGTCTCAGCCTCCCAAGAGCTGGAATTGTTTTAGATCATCTGATTATGTTTCTTTTCCTCTTTCTCTCCTCATTCCACCTTTGGGCAGAGCTTCCTCACCTCCCCCGCATCATCCCGTGCTGTCACCCCATTCTGTTTTCCTTTCTCTCTGGTTTTCCTCTGCCTTCCCCATACTGATCACTACTCTTACTCAGATGTTCCCTTCCACTCGCACTAATATCTTAATGTACACAGTACTAGCAGAGTTCCTTTACTTAAAAAACCTTTTTTACATTCATTTATTTATTTATTAGGGGCTGCACATGCCAGAGCACACATGTAGAGGTCAGAGGACAATTTGTGGGAGTCAGTTCTCTCCTTCTACCTGGGTTCTAGTGATTGAACTCAGACTGTTAGGTAGGCTTGGCAGCAAGCACTTTTGCTCACAGAGCCATCTTGATTTACTTCTTAAAACAATTGGAATCAAAGGGATGGTTGTAATGTAGTTGACTTTTACTGTATTGTCATGGTGTGCCTAGATGTTAATAGTGATTGTTTTCACACTCTGTTCCACTTTCAGGGTAGTACTAGGGATTGATCCAGGTACCATGAGCACACAGGCTGCGCATCTAACCACTGAGCTAGATGCGCCCCCCATCCAGTAGACAGAAACAGTGAGTTACCACTACTACAGCCTACTCTTTCTTGAATATTTTAAGCATGTCCACTGAAAGAATAAGGATTATCGCTAGGCGTGGTGGTACACACCTTTAATCCCGGCACTCAGGAGGCAGAAGCAGGCAGATTTCTGTGAGTTCAAGGCCAGCCTGGTCTACATAGTGAGTTCCAGGCCAGCTGGGGCTACAGGGAGACCCTGTCTCAAAAAGACCAAAAAAAAAAGAATAAGGATCACTTTTTAATTCAACCAGTGACCTAATCCCAAATGCATAAGTCTCAGTGCAAAAACCTAAAAAATATGAACAATCAAGGCAATATGCTTCTTCCAAAAGTTACTAATCCCATAGTAACAGCCTCCAATAAGAGTGAATTGGAGGAAATCATAAGGAATTCAAAAGAATGATTGTGAGTATCTTCAAAGAAGTCAAATAATGCACAAATAAACTCTTTTTTTTTAATATTTTATTATTTTTATTTTATGTGTATGAGTGTTATGCCTGCATGTAAGTAAGTGCACCCGTGTCGTGCGATGCCTGTAGAAGACAGAAGAAGCTGTCAGATCCCCTGGAACTGGAGTTATGGATAGTTGTTAGCTGCCATGTGGGTGCTGGGATACAAACCGGGGTCTTCTGCAAGAACAGTCAGTGTTCTTAACCGCTGAGCCATCTCTCCAGCCCCACAAATAAACTCTCGAATGAACTGAAAGTGAACACAAGCATTTGAATGAAATAAGGAAGTCAATACAAAACATAAAAGTGGAATTCACTAAAGAGATAAAAATACTGTTTTAAAAAATCAAATACTAGAAATAAACTCACTGTAGCTGCAGTTGTATGCGCTAGGCCTACACCAGACTGGGCCTGTTAACAGTCAGAAATAGATGGGGAGGTATGGGACAGTATGCATCCCTGATGAACTATTGACTACTGATGGATTCCAAGGGAGGGGGAGTCTTTGCCCTCAGGGTACCCACTGATAAGCCCATCAGGCTCCATTGGACAGCTCCATACCATTGGTCACACAGACAGCTCTGATAAACTCAGTGGGTCACAAAACAAAAAGACACAAACGTGGGAAAGGATATTGTGGTGGGAGGGGGGAGAAAGATAGGGGAAGGTGGGCAGAGAGCAATCAAAATGTATTATGTGTGTATGAAATTTTCCAAGAACAAATTAAATAATGAAAAATAGCTCCACTAAAGCAAGTCCAGGCCCAGATGGATTCGCCATTAAATTCTACCCGATTTTTAAAGAATTAACACCAACTTTTCTCAAACTAGTCTATAAAATAGAAAAGGAACATCACCAAACTCTTTATACAAAGCCAAAATTACTCTGACACCAAAACCAGATAAAGACAGAACAGAAAAAAGAAAGTATAAATAAAGTATCCCTAGTGAACATAGATGCAAGATTCTCAATAAAACACTTGCAAATGGAATTCAAGAACACACCCAAAAGATGGTTCATCATGATCACTGACTTCATTCCAGAGATACAGGAATGGTTCAACCTATGCAAATCAATAAATTCAATACATCATATCAGTGGACTCAAGGGCAGAAACCACATGATCATGTTCATAGATGCAGAAAAGACTTTTGGCAAAATTCAGCATCCCATTATGATAAAAGCCCTGGAGAGACTAGGAAGAGAAGACACATATATCAACATAATAAGCACTACATGCAACAAACCCATAGCCAACATTATATGAAATGGGTAAAACTAAAATCAGGAGCAAGAAAAAGGTGTTTACTCTAGCTCAATATTATGCTTGAAATCTCAGCTAGAGCAATAAGACAAGAAATAAAAGATATACAAAAAGGAAAACATCAAAGTGTCCTTATTCGGATGTGATATGATTCCGTACATAAGTGACCCTAAAGACTACAGTAAAAAACTCTTAAATCTAATAAACACTTTTAGAAAAGTGGCAGAAGACAAAATTAATACAAAAATCACTGGTCTTCCTGTGTATCTGTGCTGGATAGCTTTAGCTGTCAACTTGACACACCTGGGTAGAAGTGTGAATTGTCTCCATTTGGACTGGCCTGTGACCATGTCTTTGGGCCATATTCTTGATTGTTGAGTGATGTGGGAGGGGCGGTGCCATGCCTGGACAGGTAGGCCTATGCTGCATAAGAAAGTAGGTTGAGCAAGCCAGTAAGCAGCGTTCCTCCATTGTCTGTGCTTTAGCTCCTGCCTCTAAGTTCATGCCCTGAGTGGGCTCCCTTAGTGATGAACTGTGACCCCAGAGATGTAAGTTGAAAACCCTTTCCTCCCCAAGTTGGTATTGGTCAGAGTGTTTTGTCACAGCAATGGAGAAGCAAACTAGAACAATATCAATAACAAACATGCTGATAAAGAAATCACAAAACAATCTCATTCACAATGGACTAAAATTGAAATAAACCTAACCAAGAAAGTGAAAGAAAAATGTAAAACACCAAAGAAAGAAGCTATAAGATGCAAACACGACACTAGAAGGTGGAATAACCTCCTATGTTCATGGACTGGAAGAAATAATATTGTGAAGATAGCTAAACTACCAAAGTAATCTACAGGCTCAATACAATCTCCATCAAAATTCCAATGTTATTCTTTACAGAAAAAGAAAAAAAAACTATTTTAAATTTCATATGGAACACAATAGACTCCAGATAGCCAGAGCAATCCTGAGCAAAAAGAGCAGTGCTGGAGGAATCACTACACTTGATTTCAGGTTATATTATAGAGCAATAGCAAAAAACAGCATGGTACTAAAACATAGTGACACATAGCCCAATGGAATAAGATTGAGGGCCTTGATATGAACACACAGAGCTAGGACCACAAAAATGCCAAAAATAGACATTGGAGAAAAGACAGTCTCTTCAACAAATGGTACTGGGGAAGTTGGATATCTACATATGGAAGAATGAAACCAGATTCCTATCTCTCACCCTGTATGAAAGTCACCTCCAAATGGATCAAAGACCTAATGGAAGACCTGAGACTTAAAAGAAAATGCAGAGAAAAGACTTCAAAATATAGACATAGGCAAGAACCTTCTGATTAGGACTCCATTTGCTCAGAAAATCATGCCAATAATTAACAACTAAAACACAGAGCTGGAGAGATGGCTCAGCTGTTAAGAGCACTGACTGCTCTTCCAGAGGACCCAGGTTTGATTCCCAGCACCTACATGGCCACTAACAACTGTCTGTAACTCTAGTTCTAAGGGAATCCGACACCTTCTGACCTCTGTGGGCATTGCACAACATGGTTGCACTTACAGGCACACAGGCAATACACTCATACACATAAAAATTAAAAATAATAAATAAAAATATTAAAAAAACATAATAGAAGCCAAGCCTTATTTTGGAGGGCTGAGTAGATATCTAAACTCAGTCCCAAGTGTTGAGGACTTTGTGCAATGGACCAGGCTATGGTAAACAGATGAAGTACAAATGGCCAATCAACATACGAGAAAATGTTTAGCATCACTAGCCATCAGAGAAATGCAAATCACATTGAGAGTCCCTCTGACCCCAGTCAAAACGACTGTCACTAAGAAAACAAACAGCAACAAGTGCTGACAGGGATGAGAACAAAAGGCAACACATACAGTGCTGGAAGCAGAGACCATCAGGGCCGTTTGTGTGCTGTTTTGGGTTGAGAGTCTGTGGGTTCTGGTCAGCTGGGGCTGAAGAATCAGCTGCGATTAAGAAGAGACCAGAACCTGAAGTAAAACCTTTGCTTTACTGGGACAATTGACGCTGGTTAACTGGGGCTGAAAAATCAGCTGTAAGTAACAAGACATCAGCATCACTGAGGTGAAGTCTTCTGGGAGGTATTTCCTCAGGGTCAGCACACAGAAGCTGTGGTACAGGGGGGATCTGAGTCTCCATCTCAAGCTGGAAGTCCATGCTCTGTGGCAGGCCCTGCCCCTTGGAGGAACTAGCCAATTGGGAGACAGGGTCACAGACAGCAGCTGAGGCTTGGCACTCTGAGAGGCCAGGAAAGGCCATAGGTGAAAGTGCAGCTTCAGTTGCAGGGAAAACCTCAGGATTGAAGGGGTCATGGAGAGAATCTGAGGCTTTGTACCCCAAGAGGCAAGAAGAAGCCATTGGTGAAGGTGTAGCCTCAGTTTCAGTGAAGACCCCAGCTTTTTGGAGATACCGGGACCATGGGACGACCACCAAGGTTAGCAGTAGGTGTGGAATGGAGCTGGCCTGGATCTGCGAGACGAGCTGTGTGTGCTGTGGACGGCAGAGTCAGAGAAGTGGAGCTGCCAGAACCCTTTGGAGGCCAGAAGATCGTGAGTGAATCCCAGATGTCCAGTCTCGAGTCCCAGATGTCCAGCCTCGAGCTACTTTGCTGGACTTTGGTTTTGCTTAGGCATGCCGATTCTTCCCTTTGAAATCCCTTTGTTTCGGATTTTACAAAACAACTTGTGTGTCAAGTTGACAAGGGTCAATTGTGCTGGATAGCTTTAGTGCCAACTTGATACACCTGGGTTGAGGGAGCCTCAATTGGGGAATTGCCTTCATTTGACTGGCCTGTGGCCATGTCCATGGGGCACCTTCTTGATTGTTGAGTGATGTGGTAGGGCCCAGCCCACTGTGGGTGGTGCGTGTTGCTTAAGAAAGCAGGCTGAGCAGGGGCCAAGGAGCAAGTCAGTAAGCAGCGTTCCTCCGTGGCCTGTGCTCCTGCCTCCAGGTTCTTGTCTGCTCCAGCTCCTGCTTCCAGGTTCCTGCCCTGAGTTCCTACCTTGGGCTCCCTGATGAACTGTGACCTAGGAGATGTAAGCTGAATAAGCCCTTTCCTCCCCAAGTTGGTATTGGTCAGAGTATTTTGTCACAGCAATGAAGAACAAACTTGGACAATGCTTTACAGAAAAATGGATGCAACCAAAGAAAATTATGTTAAATGAATTCAGTACATCGAGAAAGACAAATATCTCATGTTTTCTCTCATTTGTGGCTCTTAGAGTTTATATAGATACATAAAATCATGTAAAACTGTCTAGGGAACAAAGAATACTAGTGGAAGGGGAGAAAAGGGAGTATAGTGGGGTATAGATGGGGGATATGCTCAATTAACAATGCACTTATGCAACAATGTCCTTAGGTAACACCATGTTCAATGAATCTATGCCATTGGGGATGGGGATTCAGCTTCATCTTTACCGGCTAGCTTTCATAGTGCTGGAAGGTGCTATGCATGCTACTAGAAGAGAAAAGGAAACATCAACCTTACCCAGCTGTGAACTCTGTGAGCTACAACAACTGGCCCAGCAAGATATGCTCACTGGTGCAGTAGTGGTACAAATGGTATGGGAGTAACCAACCACTTTCTGCTTGGATTTAAGGCCTGCTTCACAAGATCATGTTCATACCTGGCACTGTTATCAGGACCAAGAAACTGGATGAAGAGGGGAGGTATGCAAGAAGCCCAATCCTAACTAAATTATTATTGGCAACTGACAGCTGCTGGGAAAGAAAGTGTCAGTTTTCTTTAAGTGTGATGTAGGCTCCAGGAGAAGGACCCATACCCAAGAGCATTTGGGGAACACAAATTAAGACTCCATAGACCTTTAAAAAATAATAATAGATGGGGCTGGAGAAATGGCTCAGCAGTTAAGAGCACTGACTTCTCTTGCAGAGGACCCGGGTTCAATTCCCAACACCCACATGGCAGCTATGAACTGTCCTTAACTCCAGTTCCAGGGGAATCCAAAGCCCTCTTCTGACCTCCGTGGCAATGCATGACACGGGTGCACTCACATACATGCAGGCAATATACTCGTACACATAAAATAAAAACTAAATAAAATATTTAAAATAATAATAATAATAAGAGGACACAAAGTCATGAAGTCAGGGGAGGGGTGTTAAAGTGAGTGTGGAGATAAGAGGGGGTTTGAATATGATCAAAATATACCATATGAAATTCTAAGAGAATCAATAAAAATATTTTAAATATAAAATAAAATGAAAATACCATAATGAAATCCTTTACTTTAGATGCTAATTTTTTAAAGCTAATATACTTAGTTTTAAAAATGAATATTTACCAGCTATGGAGTGACTGTGCCCCAGAGTGAGGGGTGGTGATCCTCTTCTAGGTGCCTCTTTGGAGGCCGTCTGATAACCACCTGGGAAAAGTGCACAGAATGCAACTCAAAATACGGTCCCCCAGGGGCGGGGCGGGTAGCAGCTTGTGCTGAGGGCAGGTTAGAGTGGTTTTCTCAGGCCCCACCCAGAGCCATGGCAGGAGCGTAGCCACTGCTCTCCAGGGGATGTGAAACCTACTGAACTTTCTGAGCCTCTGCTGTGAGCAGCATCTGTGCCAGCCAATCCCAAGTAGGGAAAATCAGATGGGAAAGAAGAATGCATCTTCCTCCAAGGTGCTTTGTGGAGTGGATAAACTGAGACCAGGAAGGTTCCAAGTGGGTCCCATTCCCACACACGGGAACTCATTATCCCTTGCAGTGAGGAGGAGTTATTGGTTGAGCCTGTCACAAATCAACAAGCAGATGAGTCCACATACCCACCCCTCTCCCCCTTCAGTTCACGGTGGAATTTCTATCCAGGGTAGATAATGGATCTAAACAACCCACTAAGCAGGGCCTGCTTTCCTCTTCATGGTTCCCCAGATTCACTGTGCACATTGTAGCAGTGACTCATCTAAAGAAGACCTCCCATCCTGACAGTCCTTCCACAAGTGCATGTATTGACTGCTTTTGGACTGATGCTATGACATATGCTCAAAGGATATTTATTAGCTCTGAGGGGGAAGATATTATAAAGCAGTAGTTATTAAATTCCAGTTCTGGGGCTGGGAATGTAGCTTAATAGTAGAACAAACGTCTAGCATGCATGAGAAACGAGCAAATTCATTTCTACCATTATTACTAAACTAGTGCTTTGTTTTGCTTCAATCAACCTTAAAGGTGTGGTCAAAAACCCGATTTCACTTTGTTTTCTGGACTAAGGCCAGGGCCCATCATCTCCACACCCTGCCACACTGCCATGACTGTTTTCATTCTTGCCCACGCCATTTCAAACCTTGTTTTCATATTTGCATACAGTTTGTATGTTTGTTCATCACACAGTAGAAGAGCTGCTTAAGCCTTACCTCTTTCCCGGTTGGAAGGTGAGCCTGGCAATCACTTTTGGAACCACCATGAAGTTCTGATAAATCTCCCCACTTGTCTGAGTCCTAACTCAGAAAAGTATGACTTCTCCTCTTCTTTTTCTTTCTTTCAGATCCTTGTCAAAGCCTGGGCGTGTTTGCCCTGAGTCTTTCCCCGAGGCGCCTGCCCCAAGCTTGCCCAGCCTCCATTGCTGACCTCCATGCTTAACTCAAACAGCATGACTCTACCTCTTCTTCTTTTCCATCTCTTTCATCCTGCAGCTCCTGAGACTTACAGCTTGCCTACCATGTTACTTTTCTCTTGAACTCTAATAAAATTGTTCTCAAGCTTAAAAAAAGAAATTGAGCCTAAGTGAATCTGTGCATTATCTTCATAAAGATCATTTTAAGCTTCTGGGCCATGGACTCATGATATTGGCATATCACTTATGGTAAGAGCTGGGGAGATGGACAGGGGACCTTTTATGTCCCATACTGTAGAAAAGAATCTGCACTTACATGTTTTTAATAGTTCACACATACACACCATTAATGGCTTGCTTGTTCTGAGTTAACTCTCTAATCCAGATGACTCTGGAAGAGTACACTGTTGATAACTGCAGACACTAACAAGATGTAGTGTTTAAGAACTGTCAGGGTCCAGACGTCCCAGGAATGAGGGCAGGGATGACACTGAGAGAGGTACAGACATCACAAGTCTCAGCTGACCACCTGACTAGAGGGACACACTGAGCTCCAGGTTCAGTGACTGCCTTTGTCCCCCGGCCCCGCCCACATATCAAAAAGTCTGCTGCCTAGAGATGAAAATGAAGGTGTGTTTTAGGGTGTTGATCCATTCCCTTCCTAGATCACTAGCTCTCTGAATCAAACGTAACTAAGATTCAGTTCTTTGGGGTGGAAAAACGGCTCAGCAGTTAAGATCTAGCTGCTTTTAAATAGGACCTAGGTTCAGTTCCCAGCATCCACACGGTAGGTAGCAACTGTCCTTAACTTCAGTTCCAGGGGATCCAAGACCCTCTTCTGGCCTCCACAAGCAAGGTACACATGAGGAACATTTACATACAAATGGAATAAAGTTAAATAATTTTTTATTTTATTTTTATTATGTGTATGCATGTATTGCCCCATAGATAAGCGTACCTGTGTCATGCAACGCTTGTGGAGGACAGAAGAGGCTTTTGGGATCCCCTGGAACTGGAGTTACAGACAGTGTTTAGCTGCGATGTGAGTGCTGAGATTTGAACCCAGGTCTTCTGTAAGAACAGCCAGTGTTCTTAACCACTGAGCCATCTCTCCAGCCCAAATTAAAAAAAAAAAAAAAAATTTTAATTCGATTCAGTTGGGTGTGGTGATGCACACCTTTAATCCTGGCACTCTGGAGGCAGAGGCAGGCAGATTTCTGTGAGATCTAGGTCAACTACAGCTACATAGTGAATTCCAGGCCAGCTGGAGCTACAGGGAGACCTTGTCTCAAAACAAACAACAAAGAAACAAGAAACATTCAATTCCTGTCTCTGCTCAAGGTGGTCTGTGGTGACAAGTACACAAGCTCCAGTACTCAAATGTACTCAAGCATGCCACAGTGTGCCAGGAAGTACTTATTGAGCTCCTACTGTATACAAAATACCATTCCAAACCCCAGAAACCTAGCAGCAAAGAAGACACAGTCCCTGCTTTCAAAATTGCAGCTGGAAACAGCTGCCTGGAATGCCACAGAACCCCTGCCTATCAGACTGATACCCCAGCCTGCATGGCTCAACATGGGGACTGGTCTCTTTAGAGCAGGCCCCTCTTGCTCCACTGGGGGCAGTAAATGAAACCTAAGCCCTAGGGCAGGCCTGGGGACACACACCTCCTCTCCGTGCAGGGCGCCCATGTGCCTGTGCTAAGGCACTGTACCAGTTCTCACGGCAGACAGCCCTGTGAACACGTTCACGGGAAACTCACCGGCATTGGTTGTTAACTTTCTTTTTCAAGCACTCGCCCATTAATTCACAATCGTCCCCAAAGATGAGCTACGTGTTTAAACATGGATGCCTCCTGGGGCTCCAGTTCTTCCTTCAACTGCCTCCTTTGGTATCTAAGATGACATTGCTGTGCACTTAGTGTTTGCGTCTCCATCACTGCCTTTTCCCTTGGTGTGCTCCCTGCAGTCAACACCACGTTCCCGGCAAATGTCAGAACCCGGTGTGCTCCCGCTGGGAACACAGCTGGGGCACTGGCTTCCAAGATCATACTGCTAAACATTGTTGCTTTTTACAGTGTGTTTCCCTCTCTTAGCAAATTGAAGTAAATGCTAACTGTCCACACACCACAAGTCTGTACAGACCCCAGAGCTAAGGAGTGCCAAAGTCTTTGATGCAACCTTCCTCCACAGAACAGTGTGTTCCAAGGGTTAGCATCTACTTTGAGAAGGCCCCAACGTGGCTTCCAGGGCTACATTGCCGCACACTCATAAATCATAGTGACGCTTCGTCTGCCGCACCTTTGTAACTGGAATTTGTGCAACTCAGGTGACCTGGGTATGGCATTCAGATTTGAGAGTGGAAAAATGTCAACACTGGAAAGGTGTCAGAAAAGACCCAGCCCAGTTCCCTTTATCCCTCATACCACCCCCCCCCATGAAGAATTGAAATCCAAGGTCCTAACCCCATTCTGACCTTCAGTCTCTTCATCTGAGGACAGGCTGTGCCCAGTCTTCATTTATAGCTCTTCCTAATCTGACCATCTATGAGGCTGAGGCACCACAGAGGCTCAAACCCAGCTCTGTGAACTGGAAGTACACTGCTGGAGTTCATGGAACATGCCAGAAACAATAAACAAAGGGCCAAAGAATGTTTCTTCTAAGACAGGAAAGAGAAGTCCAGCACATGTGGGGCCACAGATGGCCCTCCTTGCCCTCCTTGGTTGCATAAAACATAACGAATGGCTGTCTGTTTCACTTTCCTTATAACTAATGACACGAGTCTTCAAGACATGCACTAGCTGTCAGTCAAGGGTGTGCCGTGTGCACAGAACGCAATCGGAGACAAAGCTTTAGGTGCCCAGCTAACAGGACTTGAGTGGCACAAAAGAAAATCAGCAGAAAGCAAAATCGAGTGGGCTTTTCACAATCTGGTTACATTGTGTTCATTTTAATGGCGATGACTTTAAACGGAAAAAGAATGCAGGGGCAGGCCAAGCACCGACGGTTAATAAACATTGCAGAGGTGGAATCCTGAGGCCTGGCTTGGAAAGTGTAATTGAAAATAATCAACCGTGGTGCTTGCGCTCCCCCTAGTGGCCGATCTGGATTACTGCCGGGGACCTCTTCACGCTCCAGGAGCCCTCAGCCTAGGGCTCACTCTGGGTTATCATGTCCGTAATCTTATTAACTGAGTCTAATTAGACCCACACTATAGACTATGATAGGGAAGTTCAAAACACTTAAGAACCTTGCTCAAAGTTACCTAACTGGAAAGGATTCCGACCAAGATATGGAGAATCCCCTGTCCAAAAGTCCACCAACTTCTTAATGGGTACTAAACGCTGCAGATGCGGAGATGAATTCTCTGTGTGATCTTCCCGCGTTCGTGCGTTTTAAGTGGACAGTCTGACTCCTATTAAATTATCAGAAGGCAGACCCAAGTAGCGACACTTGCACAGGGGTAGGAACCAAGCTCAGTTAATGTACTGGGCGCCCAGCGCTGCTTGTTCTCTAGCACCCCTGGCCTTTAGGCATCTTGCCTTCTAGCACCTCTGGCCTTCAGGCACCGCTTTGCTCTCCAGCGTCACCCGGCCATCCAGCATTCTTCATCCTCTAGCATCCCCTTACGCCCCAGCACCACCCCCTGCAGCACGCCAGGCCTCCAGCATGCCTCTCCCTGCATCAATACCCTTGGCCCTCCAGCATCTCTCCCCTTGAAGCACCCCTGGCCCTCCAGCACCCTCCCCCTGCATCACCACCCCTGACCCTCCAGTATCCCACCCCCTGCAGCCCCCTTGCCCTCTAGCATCTTCCCAGTGCAGTATCCCCAACTCCCTGCCCTCCAGCATCCCCTCCTTCCAAGATCCATGACCAGCAAATCGGGCCCAAGGAAGCAGGAGTTTATGGATGCGCCACTGCATCCATCTTTAGTAAGAACAGCTGGGATAACTGCCTCCCTCCAGGGCCTCATCTAAGTAAGAAATGAGGTCCTGGGTTGCATAGCTATTAAAAACATCATTAACAAACCTCCACCTTCCGATGCTCTCAGTTGAGAGGGAGTTGAAAGGGAGTTAACAACCCTTCCAATTTGTCTTTTATGGGGTTTGACCAGTCAGGTCAAGGAAGACAGAGGATCCAGAGGGAATACAGCACAAAGTCAAGTGTTATTTAGGCTGGTTGATAGGAATGGCAGGTTAAACAATGACTGCAGCCAAGAAGACCTGGACATTTATCTGTGCAATGAATCAGAGGGTTGTTTCTCTTTGCTACTGGTGGCAAGCCATCCCACAATAGCAGACTTCTTCACAGAAGAGCCTGCTTTTGCACACATGGCAGGTTTTTTTCTGCTTTCTAGATGAATACAAAAACATCTGTGGCAACATTCTGCGTGCTGCTTTGCAGGCTGCTCTTTCTCCCATGCTGTGAACACTTTTCCATATTATTTAAATATTCTTCTACCTCATTTTTAAAAATATTTTATTATTATTATTTTATGTGTATGTGTGTATTGCCTGCATGTAGGTAAGTGCAGCCATGTAGTGCAATGCCCGTGGAGGACAAAAGAGGCTGTTGGATACCCTGGAACTGGAGTTACAGACAGTTGTTAGCTGCCATGTGGGTGCTGGGATTCAAACCCAGGTCTTCTGCAAGAAGAACCACTGTTCTTAACTGCTGAGCCATCTCTCCAGCTCCCTACCTCATACTTTGTAGGATTTGGGTGATCGGTATTTGGAGGTGTTTTGTGGTTTTGGTGGGGGGTTGTTTTATTTCATCTTGTGTTTTGAGACAGGGTCTTATGTATCCAGGCTGCCTTGGACTCACTATGTAGCTGAAGATGACTTTGAGTTTCTGATCTTCCTGTCTCTATCTCCCAAGTGCTCAGGTTAGTGGCATGGACCACCACACCTGGTTTATATGGTGCTAGGAATCAAGTCCAGGGCTCCATGTGTCCTGGTCACACACTACTAATTGAGCTACATCTTCATCTCACTTGTTTGTTTTAGTTTGTTTTGTGTTTGTTTGTTTGTTTGTTTGTTTGAATAAGGACCTCACTATTTAGTCAAAGCTAGCCTAGAACTCATTATGTAGCCCAGGCTGGCCTCAAACTCAACTCTTCTGCCTCAACCTCCCAAGAGCTGGTATTGCAGATACATGCCACCACATCCTACTTCCCCTAGCTCATATTTTAGCATTGCCTACATTTCCATTTTGTAGATTTCTCTATAAGATCTTGTGCTGGTTAATTTTTGTCAACCTGACACACACTAGAGACACCTGGGAAAAGGGAATCTCAACTGGGGAATTTCCTCCCTTGGATTGGCCTGTGGCCATGACTGTGAGACATTTCCTTAATTGATGGAGAAGGGCTGAGCCCACTGTGGGTATCATCATCCCTCAGCAGGTGGGACTGAGTTGTATAAGAAAGGTAGCTGAGAGACCTGGCTTTGGTAGGCTAAGGCTGAGATCCTAGCAGACAGCCTGACAAGGTGGGTTACAACCTCCATCAATGTAGCGGCTGTGATCTCAGCAGACCTCCAGAGAGTGACGGTTCTGGCCTTCCTCTGGCATAGGGACTCAGGACACAGCAGACCCACTGAGAGTCCCAAAATCCTCCCCCCACCCCCAACTTAAGAAACTTCCCAAAGTTTGAGTTCCTGCTAATAGGGGTCCAAACCTTGAAAGGAAGTCTGACTGAAACCTGACTTGGCTTCTGTGGGTGCTCCTGAATAGCTCATCTGAAGCCATCATTTCCCTCCAAAATAAAACCTGAGAGAACCTGAAACCTGTACCAACCAGCTTTACATAACCAATAAGGAAAGGACCAAGGCACCCCAATAATATAAACAGAAACATAGTTCAACTTAATTCTCATTTCAGAATCATAAACAACAAAAAAATTCACATGCCAAAATCACAATGAAAGAATAATAAAATGAAAAGCCAAAACACTATGTCCCCACCAAATTCCACTAGTCCTGTAGAAAGTTCTATAAGGAGAAACCCCTAGAGATAACCCAGGACACTGAATTCAAAAGAACAATTATAAACATGATCAAGAAATTTAAAGAACACACAAACAAACAAATCAAAGAGCTAAAAGAAGATAGGGATAAACTTCTGAATGAATTCACAAAAGAGATAGAAACATTGGAGAAAACTCAGGCAGAAATGAAGAAGGAAGTGCAAAACTCAATAAGCCAACTTGAAACAACAGGGGAAAGCCTCACAGCTAGAATGAATGAAATGGAAAACAGAATATCAACTCTGGAGGATAAAGTGAAGAACTGGACCACCCAAGCAAAGAGTATGGAAAATTTTTTAAAACACAGGAATGGAATATGCAAGAGATGTGGGACACCACGGAAAGATCAAATCTATGGATCATAGGAGTAGAGGAAGGAGAGGAATTTCAGGTTAATGGTATTGACCAGATCTTAAACAGGGTTGTAGAACAGAATTTCCTGAAATTAAGGGAAAACATCCCCATACAAATACAGGAAGCACATAGAACACCAAATAGGATCAGAAAAGAAGCTCCCCATGGCGTATTGTAAAAACACGAAATGTACAGAACAAAGAATACTGAAAGCAGCGAAAGAAAAACAACAAGTCACGTACAAAGGAAAGGCCATCAGAATTACAGCTGACTTATCAACGCAAACTGTGAATTCCAGAAGAGCCTGGACCAAGGTATCTCCAGTTCTACATGACAAAGATGCCAGCCCAGAGTACTTTACCCAGCAAAAATGTCTATTATAGTTGAGGAGGAAAGAAAAATCTTCCATGTCATGAATATCTTGAAAGAATACAGGTCCACAAAGCCAGCCCTTCAAAGAATACTTGAGGCAATACAGAGAGTAGAGAGAGAAATAACTATAGCCCAGGGGCGATGAAAGAAAATATGTGAAGGTATAATCGAGGAAACACAAAATTAGACAGAGAACACAAACAGCAATTAAGATGATGACAACCAATACACATCTTTCAATAATAACCTTAAATACCAGTGGACTGAACTCCCCAGTCAAAAGACACAGGCTAAGTGAATGGATTAAGAAACAAAATCCATCTCTTTGCTGTCTGCAAGAAACC
>NW_008356473.1:1942140-1946997 GCF_000622305.1 Nannospalax galili | reverse complement strand
AAAGATGGAAAAGAATATTCCAAGCAAATAGCACTAAGAAACAAGCAGGGGTTGCAATTCTAATATCTGACAAAACAGATTTCAAAGTAAAGCTAATCAGAAGAGCTAAGGATGGTCACTTCATTCTGATCAAAGGAACAGTTAACCAAGAAGATATTACAATCCTTAACATATATGCACCAAACTCTGGTGCACCCAAATTCATAATAAACAACACTACCGGACTTTAAGACACATATTAACCCCAACTCAGTAATAGTAGGGGACTTCAATACCCCACTGTCTCCATTATACAAGACACAACTGGACAAAGAATAAACAGAGATGTCTGAATTAAATTATACCATACATCAAATGGCCTTAACAGACATCTTTCAAATATTCCACCCAAGCACCAAAGAATACACTTTCTTTTTTTAACTATTTATTATTTTTATTTTATATGTATGCGTGTATTGCCTGCATGTAGGTAAGTGCACCCATGTCGTGAAATGGCCATGGAGGATAGAAGAGGCTGTTGGATCCCCTGGAACTGGAGTAACGGACACTTATTAGCTGCCATGTGGGTGCTGGTATTCGAACTCAGGTCTTCTGCAAGAACAGCCAGTATTCTTAACCACTGAGCCATCTCTCCAGTCCCAAAAATATACTTTCTACTCAGCACCCCATGGAACTTTTTCAAAGATTGACCACATACTGGGACACAAAACAAACCTCAACAAATACAAAAAAATTGAAATAACTCCATGCATTCAATCAGACCACAATGCAATAAAGCTCAGAATCAACACTGGACAAAGCACTAGTCAGTACACAAACTCATGGCTATTAAACAACACACTCCTAAACAATGAGTGGGTCAAAGGAGAAATTAAGAAAGAAATAAAAGAATTCCTGGAATTCAATGAAAAGGACAATACAACACAACACAACCTCTGGGACACAGTAAAAAGAGTCCTAAGAGGGAAGTTTATAGCTCTAAGTACCTACATTTAAAAATTACAAAGAGCACAAATAAATGACTTAAAAATACAACTCAAGGGCTGGAGAGATGGCTCAGTGGTTAAGAACACTAGCTGGTCTTGCAGAATTAAGAGCACTGGCTGCTATTGCAGAGGACCTGGGTTCGGTTTCCAGCACCCACATGGCAGCTAACAATCATCCTTAATTCCAGGTCCAGTGGATCCAACACCCACTTATTATCTCCATGGGCATTACATGCACATATTGCACTTACATACATCCAGACAAAATCAGAGATGAAAGGGGAAACATCACAACAGACACACAAAAGATCCAAACAATTATAAGGGAATATTTGAAAAACTTATACAAAAATCTTAAAGTCTAAAAGAAATGGATGGTTATCTGAAATCATGGTAACCTCCAAAGTTAAACCAAAAGAGATCAACAGTTGACACAGATCCATAACATATAAGGAAATTCAAAGAGTAACACAAAGTCTCTCAAATAAAAAAAGCCCAGGCCCAGACAGATTTACAGCAGAATTCTACCAGAGACCTAAAGAAGACCTCCAACCAATACTACTTAAATTATTCAAAACATTAGAAACAGAGGGAGAACTCCCAAGTTCCTTTTATGAAGCCAGAATCACTCTAATACCCAAACTGGATAAGGACACAACCAAAAAAGAAAACTATAAACCCACATCCTTAATAAACATAGATGCAAAAATTCTCAACAAAATACTGGCAAACCGCATACAGATTTACACTGAAAAGATCATTCACCATGATCAAGTAGGTTTTATTCCAGAGATGTAGGGATAGTTCACTATATGCAGTCAATAAACATCATTAATCATATAAATGGACTCAAAGACAAAAACCTCATTGTCATCTCAATAGATGCAGAAAAGGCTTTGACAAAATTCAGCATGCATTTATGTTCAAAGTCCTAGAGGGAATTGGCCTGGCGTGAACATACCTCAGAATAATTAAAGCTATTGAGCTGGATAGCTTTAGTGTCAACTTGACACACCTGGGTTGAAGGATCCTCAATTGGGGAATTTCCTCTATTGGACTGGCCTGTGGCCATGTTTGAGGGGCATCTTCTTGACGATTGATATGGGAGGGCCCCCCACTGTGGGTGGTGCCACCCCTGGGCAGGTGGGCCTATGTTGCATAAGAAAGTGGGCTGAGCAGGGGCCAGGGGAGCAAACCAGTAAGCAGCCTTTCTTCATGGCCTGTGCTCCAGCTCCTGCCTCCAGGTTCCTGCCCTGAGTTCCTACCTTGGGCTCCCTGATGAACTGTGACCTGGGAGATGTTAGCTGAATAAACTCTTTCCTCCCCAAGTTGGTAGTGGTCAGAGTATTTTGTCACGGCAATGAAGAAACAAACCAGTATAGCTATATACAACAAACCCATAGCCAACATCATTCTAAATGGAGAAAAACTGGAAACATTCCCATTAAAGTCAGGAACCAGACAAGGATGTTCACTATCTCCACTCCTTTTCAATACAGTGCGTGAAACTCTTGCTAGAGCAAAAAGACAGGAAAAGGAAATTAAAGGAGTACTAATTAGAAAAGAAGAGGTCAAACTATCACTTTTTGCAGATGACATGATACTATACCTAAGAGATCCCAAAAGTTCCACCAGAAAACTCCTAGAACTGATCAACGCTCTCAGTATAGTGGCAGGTTATAAAATCAACCTACAAAAACCAGTAACCTTTCTATATACCAATAACGAGCAGTTGGAGAAAGAGTACAGGGAAACCCTCCCATTCATAACTGCTGCATAAAAAATAAAATAAATAAAATATCTTGGAATAAACCTGCCCAAAGACACCAAAGATCTCTACAATGAAAATTTTAAATCATTAAAAAGATTGAGGAAGACACCAGGAGATGTAAGGACCTCCCATGTTCATGGATTGGAAGAATTAATAATGTGAAAATGACTGTCATACCAAAAGCAATATACAGATTCAATGCAATACCAATCAAACTCCCCATGACATACTTCATAGAATTAGGAAAAAAATCCTTAAATTCATACGGAAGCACAAAAGACCCCAGATAACCAAAGCAACCCTGAGCACAAACAGCAATGCTGGGGTGATTACTATACCAGCACTCAAAGTATACTACAGACCTGTAGTCATAAAAACAGCATGGTACTGGCACAAAAACAGACACATAGATTAATGGAACATGATTGAAGATCCAAACCTGAGTACACACAATTTCAGCCACCTGATATTCGACAAATATGCTAAGAACACACAATGGAAGAAAGATAGCATCTTCAACAATGGTGCTGACAAAATCAGATCTCTACCTGCAGAAAAATGAAACTTGACCCTTATCTTTCACTCTGCACAAAAGTCAAATCCAAATGGATGAAACACCTCAATATAAAACCTGAAACTTGGAAACTACTAGAAGACAACATAGGCAGCACCCTCCAAAATATAGGCATAGAAAGGACTTTCTAAATGAGACACCAGCTGCTCAGGCACTAAGGTCAAAATCAGTAAGAAGGACCTTATTAAATTACACCCTAAGGAATCACCTTACCCCAGTCAGACTGGCTAGGATCAAGAGAACAAATGACACCAAATGCTTGTGAGGATGTGGAGAAAGGGGAACGTTCATCCACTGCTGGTGGGATTACAAACTCATGCAACCCCTATGGAGAACTTTTTAAAAACTAAGAATGAACCTACCACATGACTCAGTTATACCATTCCTCAGCATATACCCAAAGGACTCATCCTATTGTAGAGACACTTGTACATCCATGTTTGTTGCTGCTCTTTTCACAATAGCTAAGAGATGGAAGCAACCAAAGTGTCCCTCAATTGATGAGTGGATAATGAAAATGTGGTTCATTTATATAATGGAGTTCTAGTCAGCAGTAAAGAAAGATGAAATAATGAAATTTGCAGGTAAATGGATGGATCTAGAAACTGTTATACTAAGTGAAGAACACAGACTCAGAAAAATAAAAGATATATGTTCTCCCTCATTTATGGATCCTAGCACCAAATTCTTTTTGAATTCCACATCCTTTTAATAAGATGATGCTGTACAGCAGTCTCTTCTGCATGAAATAACTACCATCATCACGACTTCAGCTGTGCCTGATTGCTAAATATCATCACAATTGGGCTTGTTGATGGGTGTGGTTATTCATTAAAGGAGTGCCAAGCAGGGTCATTGGACCCTCACCAGAGTATCCAGCCACTCTTCTCAGCCAACTATATTGGCAACTTTTTTTTTTTTTCAAATTGGATCTTTACTGAGCTAAGGTGAACGCATGGAACAGAACAAAAACCTGTTACTGGAGCGCGTGCTTTAAATTCAAAATTGAAAAAATACAAATTGAAAAATAGAAATATTAAAATTTTTCTCATAATTCTCTTAATGTTTTCTTGGAGGCTTGGAGGTTGGCATCTGCTCTTCTAACCCAGATGTCAGTGCCAGGCAGAGGGACAGGTGCATGAGAATTCAATCTTGAATCTTTAAAGGAGTTTCTGATTTAGGTGTGTAATGTAAAACAGTTACCGCTGACAAGTGGGCAGCTGGGCCCTCAGGACACTCCTGGACAGTGGTCTTGGAACCTCGCCAGCATCTTGGGGTACCACAATTCAGGCTGGGCTCTGCATTCACACCACCAGCAAGGGAAAACTGGCCAGTGTAGGTTCAGGTTCAAGTTGGATGTGGAGACCCTGGGGGGACATGGTCTTCTGAATTTGGGGAGGGCTAAAGTATACAATCTGGGGAAGGCTAGGAAAAGAAGGCTTGACCCATGCTGAGTAAAGGCTTTCCAGTGTGCATACCCTCAGGTCATTCACACACCTCAGCAACCCCTCAGTTATCTCGGTAAG
>NW_008356473.1:1941494-1942048 GCF_000622305.1 Nannospalax galili | reverse complement strand
ATCCCTAGGAAAAGAAGTCTCACGATCGATGGGAAACTTATTTGTTAATGCTTTTATGTCTCATGATTATTTTTTTAAAAAGGGAATGAAAATGTAAAAGATGTTAAAAGGATATGGGAATGGAGATATTTTCCAAAATAGACAGAAAATGAGAAATCCTAAGCAAGTGATGAAGGTGTATATAGGTTTGTTATGGTATATAAGGGTTGGGACAAAAATAATATACACATAATCTTAAAATTTCTAAGGTCATAGTTTAGTCAACTAGTTTAAGAAACAAAATATATATCTAGTTGAGGTTTATCTGAGAGTATTTGTTTTTTTACCCAGCTTTATCTACACAGCACATGGTAATTAAAAGTACCAGACTGGTGGAACTAATTTTATTGGCTGTCTAACAGCCATACTTACAGCCATACTTTGAGGCCTGTACTAATCTGCTCAGAGGGACTTAAAGGACAGTTTTTGCCCCTTGCCCTCCAAGGTTGATTAAGTTCCAGGGGACTATGGAGCATCTCTCAAAATGTCCTGTAACTGTGGTGAGCCACCTGTCC
>NW_008356473.1:1936535-1940998 GCF_000622305.1 Nannospalax galili | reverse complement strand
CTCCCCTATCTAGAAGCCTTTGAGAGGGAACTGACACTGATTCTAACCACTCCAACAGCTATCAAAATACCTGAAAGCAAACCCTGAATCCCATCACTCTAGAGTCCAGCCTTGGAAGACAAAAGAAAAATGAGGAGGAACCTAATAAGGGGATACTTTTGGAAGCCCTTGTCAAGAAATTCCAGTGGGACTCTCATATGCCTTTACTTCTCCTTCACATCTCCTAGTCATGATTCAAGGATTTTCTTTTCCCCTTAGAGATAAGAGTTATGCAATTTGGGAGTCTTTTAGATAGACCCACTGAAGGGGTACTCCAATTGCTTCACCCCGAGTCCCTGTTTAGCATGGAAGAAGCCAGAGAGGTCTGCGTCCCGATTCCCTATCCGAAAGTTGGGGATGATGTGATAAGAATAGGAAGTAGGAATTGGCTAGGCAGTTAGGGTAAAAAGACCCCAAAGAAAAATAGACAGTTTCTTGGCTAAAAGTCACAATGTCCTTGGGCCTCTTAGCAATATACTCTGTTCTAAAGGCCAAAATTGTCTAAAGTATTTCGGAGCTTGTATCTAATCCTTAAAAGATTTTAGAGTTACCTCTTCAGAGGGGGGAATGTTAGAGTAGCAAAAAGCCCCATAAAAAAAATAAATAAAAGAAGAAAGAGCACATGAAGTTATCAGAAAAAAGTGGTGGGGAGATATGGGAGGAGTTGGAGGGGAGGGAGTGGGCATGGATTTGCTCAAACACCTGATATGCATGTACAAAATTCTCAATAAATTATTTAAAGGGGGGGCTGGAGGGATGGCTCAGCAGTTAAGAACACTGGTTATTCTTGCAGAAGACCTGGGTTTGAATTCCAGCACCTACGGGGCAGCTAACAACTGTCTGAAACTCCAGTCCCAGGGGATCTGACAGCCTCTTCTGACCACCATAGGCATTGCACGACACAGGTGCACTTACCTACATGCAGGCAGTAGACACATACACATAAAATAAAAATAAATAAATAAAACTTGAAAAGAAAAGAAAGGTAGCTGAGGGCCTGGAGAGAGGTCTCAGCAGTTAAGAGCACCCAGATTCAATTCCCAGCACCCACATGGGGGCTAACAACCATCTGTAACTCCAGTTCCAGAGGATTCAACACCTTCTTCTGACCCAGTCTGTGGGCATTGCACAAAATGGGTGCATGTACACACATGCAGGCAATGCACTCATAAACATATAATGGAAATAATAAAATAAAAAAATTTTGAAAAGAAAGAAAGAAAGGTAGCTGAGCAGCCAGGGGAAGAAAAGCAGTAAGCAACATTCCTCCATGGTCTCTACTTCTGCCTCCAGGCTCCTGCCTTACATTCCTGCCCTGATTTCCCTCAATGAGAAGCTATTATCTGAAAGTGTAAGATGAAATAAATTCTTTTCTCCCCAAGTTGCTTTTGGGCATGGTGTTTTGTCACAGCAACAGAAAGTAACTAGAACAGATATATAACCTTTTGAAAATGGAAAACGATTGTCATGTAGTTATCATAAAAGTTTTTTGTAGAAGGGATGGCTGAGTAGTTAAGAGCACTGGCTGCTCTTGCAGAGGACCCAGGTTTGTTCCCAGCACCCACATGGTGGCTAACAACCACCCATAACTTCAGTTCCAGGAAATCCAACGCCCTCTTCTGGCCTCTGTGGGCATTGCATGTTTTTGATGCACTTATATACATGAAGGTAAAACACTCATACACATAAAATATAAATGAATTTTGAAAAATTTAAATGCAGAGAAAGGCAAAAAAGAGAAATCTAGGTGCTGGCCTCGGCTATAAATGTGCAAGGTTTTAATGTAAGAACAAGACTAGAGGAGGTTTGTGCATGAAGGCCTCATGGTTCCATGACTAGTATAATACTTTTCACTATAATAGTTTGAATTATATAATAGTAATGAAACAGTCAGAGGGCCAAGATTTACAAAAGCAAAAGCATCTTAGCAAAGCGGAAAAAAGAACAAGAAAGAGAAGGGAGAAGGCATGTGAGTGGGGAGCCAGGGGGACCCTGGGAGGGCACACAGAAAGCCTCTTCTTTGTGCCTCTGTCTGCTAGGGGTTCGCAGGACTTGTATCTGGCAGCCACAGCCCAAAACAGACAAAGATTTTTGTAAAAAGAAAAGAAGAAGAAGAAGAAGAAGAAGAAGAAGAAGAAGAAGAAGAAGAAGAAGAAGAAGAAGAAGAAGAAGAAGAAGAAGAAGAAGAAGAAGAAGAAGAAGAAGAAGAAGAAGAAGAAGAAGAAGAAGAAGAAGAAGAAGAAGAAGAAGAAGAAGAAGAAGAAGAAGAAGAAGAAGAAGAAGAAGAAGAAGAAGAAGAAGAAGAAGAAGAAGAAGAAGAAGAAGAAGAAGAAGAAGAAGAAGAAGAAGAAGAAGAAGAAGAAGAAGAAGAAGAAGAAGAAGAAGAAGAAGAAGAAGAAGAAGAAGAAGAGAAGGAGGAGGAGAAGAGGAGGAGAAGGAGAAGGAGGAGGAGAAGGAGAAGAGGAGGAGAAGGAGAAGGAGGAGGAGAAGAGGAGAAGAAGGAGAAGGAGAAGGAGGAGGAGAAGGAGAAGGAGAAGAGGAGGAGAAGGAGAAGGAGAAGGAGGAGGAGAAGGAGAAGGAGAAGAGGAGGAGAAGGAGAAGGAGAAGGAGGAGGAGAAGGAGAAGGAGAAGGAGGAGGAGAAGGAGAAGGAGAAGAGGAGGAGGAGGAGGACGAGGAGGACGAGGACGAGGAGGATGAGGAGGAGGATGATCAGACTTTCCCACATTTTCACCTTTCACATTTATATCAGTATGTGACATATTTTCCAAATATTTACTCAGGAGCTCCACATCTGTTATTCAATCCATGTAGAGGTCATGGGTTTGAACTTCAGCAATAGGTCTGTGTTCAAATTCTAGGCTGTGTTGTACTGTCTGAGCAGCTTTGGGCTGGGCTGAGACTCCACCAAGGCCTCATTCTCTTGTCTGTAATAGACAGTAATGATGGTCCTCCATTCCTAGGGCCACTGCAAGAACGAATAAAACAGTGTATGGGAAGCCCTTTACATAGACCATGCCAGGAGCTGATGTTCAGGCACTGTTAGTTAATTGTATCTCTTTTCTACTAGTGCCAACCACTAGCTTTACACCTCTGGGTCTTTACAAATATGTCTCAGCCTGAGGTTTCCATTCAATCCTGCTCTGATGGGTCCTCTGGCCCCAGAAGGACATCTTTAGTTATTTTAATTTTATAATTTGTTTCAGTAAACCCAGGATGACTCTACCCTTTTTACATTTTCCTTAGCTTTTCTCACATTTATCCTTCCAAGGAATTTGAAAACCACTTTGATCAAGTTGAAAAAAGTTCATGAAAGGCTGGGGAGATGGGTTGGTGGGTAACAGTACTTGCTGTGAAAGCAAGAGAATCTGAGTTCAAATCCCCAACACTTACATAAAAGCTGAACATAACCACATGTGTCTTTAAGCCCAGCATTTGTGGGGCAGACAGGTAGATCCTGGGAGCTTGATGACTAGCCAGCCTAGCCAAAAAGGCAAACTTGAGGTTTGGTGAGAGACCCTGCCTCAAAGCTAAGGTGGAAAAGGGTAGGGGAAGACACCTGAAGTCCATTGGCCTTTGCATGTGTGTTCCATGCACACATGCACATATCACAGACACGCGCATGCAGACACAACACACACACATACACACACACACACACACACACACACGTTGACACAGAGTTCATAAGTATTTATAACAGTCTATGAAAGTTAGGATTTCTTTTTGTGGTGCTGAGACTCAAACCCAGACTTCACACACGCTTCATTTATAATTATATTGCAGGGGCGCATGCTCTGCCTCTGACCCATAGCCTCAACCCACGGCTTTTTAACTTTTCTTTTTTAATTATTTATTTAATAACCACATACTTAGAAGAAGCATTTCATTACAACAGCATTGACATATTCAATAACAATGTCCAGAGCTAAGATGCATCTCTTTCAAAACTGGCTGTAAATTTTTAGGTTTACAGTTGAATTATTACAGTTATAAAATATTGTACTCAGTAGAAACCCTATAAGAGATAACATTAAACAAGGTTTTAACCTTCAAAAAAGATCTCCATTTCATTATTAAAAAACACAGTTTCATATAGAAAAATTCATTTTTAATGCAATTGACATTGAGATGTTTGCACATGTGTTTCTAATCTCTATATATCTGATTATTGCTGGTCACAGTCGGTTACTTTCTAAGCTCCTTGGCACCTGAGCATGGATATAAAGCCATCAGGTAGATTTCAATGGCAATGTTTTTCACATCTACTAATTATTAAGGAACAAATTTTTATGCTTTAAAGAATTATTATTTTTATCCTTTTTTTAACTTTTCATAACTACATGGTTAGAAGAAGCATTTCACTACAGCTTTAACATATTCAGTAACACACTCCAGAGCAAAAGTACATCTCTTTCACAGGTGT
>NW_008356473.1:1927428-1934904 GCF_000622305.1 Nannospalax galili | reverse complement strand
TTACCTCCCTGTTTCCTTTCCATTATCCTGGTTCCTGTAGTTATGTCTGGTTGCATACTTATTTATCAAAGTCTGGTTCTAGGATCCACATATGAAGGAGAACATATGTCGATTTTTTTGGCTTTTTACTTTTCATTCAATCTTCCAACCACGGAAACACGGCTATCTCTTCCAATACTCCAGTCTTTTATTATGCCCTCACCCCCATAAGCATTTTATCACATACCCCTGCATATTTCTAAAGTTCATTCCTTTTTAAAACCTTTTTCAGGACTTGCCAGATGGCTCAGCATAGTAAAGGGGCTGTCAAGCCGGACCACCTGAGTTCAATCCCTGAAATCTACATGGTGGAGGGAGAGAACCAATGTCCACAAATTGTCCTCTGACTTCCACATACACAGTATGGCACATACATACATACATACATACATACATACACACACAAATAAATATAATAAATTTTTTCTGCTATTTGCTCATTTATCACCCATCTACTCGTTCACTCACTTAACAACTGTGTATTTAGGGAACCTCTACTATGTTCATCTCTCTCTCTCTCTCTCTCTCTCACACACACACACACACACATACACACACACACACAAGCATATGGTTTGTGAACCTTACATTCTAGTGGGGAAGAGAAAAATAGTGCTTCAGTATGTACATGACCCAATATTTCACAAAATGTTAAGTACTATAATTATAAAGGACAGTCTGATGGGGACTATTAGAGGAGGGTTGAAAATTTCAGTGGATTGGAGAGACACCATCTGTGAGAAAGGATGAGAAGAGGTGAGGGAGAGCTGTCCAGGAGAAGAGTTCTCAGCAACAGTCGCAGTCAGTTCACAGGCCCTGAGGAAGGAGCCTGGCCAGCATGTTTAAGAAGGAACAGGAAGGTGGGCTTGTAGGATGACAGTGACTGTGGTAAGACACTGAAAACAGAAGACTCATCACCCACACCAATACCAAAGTCTTGGAGAAGGTGGTACCCACAAAGTTCTGTTTAAACCTCAAACAAGTCAGCAGCTTTACTTTCTTGGGGGTAGCACCAGCACCTCTACTTTTTTTAAGCTTCATGACTACAAACCAGAGACTTTGGTCTCATCCCTCCAGTCCATCACTCTCCAGTGAGGGTGCTACTGGAATTTGGTGCAAGACAACTTTTCATTGTGCAAGACTGTGTCACATGCTATGAGATAATTAGAATCCTTGCCCCTACCTTGCCGTTGACTGAACTCAAGGCATTGTCATTGTGACCATCAGAGCAAACTTCTTCTTATTCCAAGTACCTCCTTGCTGAGATCTCTACATCAGGGACCACTATCTGGACATATTTGCTATCAAGCATTTGCATGTTCATTGCACAGGGAACCCTGAGCTTTCCACAGCAGTCATGCGAATAGGAAGGCTCATATCATGCATTTTTAAAAAGTAAAATTCAAGGGTCATGATGAAACTTGTCAAGATAACATGGCTGGAAACAGAGGGACCCAGACACAAGCCCAGCCCTTCTGGCTTCTACATCTATGTTATATTCGACTCCTGTGAACAGCAATTAAACCAGGAGGAATTCTAAGCTTACCCAGCTATTTCAATCCCAATAAAAGTTTTTCACACAGAAAAGGAAACAAAGGGGGAAATGGACTAATCCTATATAATTTAATATTAACAACAGCATTAATAATAGCTAATAGTTATTAAATGGGTACAAAATGACGGGTTCTATGCTAACCAACTTTCCCCCATTTTCTGCTTACATTTCTACAAGTTAGGTCTACTTATTACTAGCCTTTTAAAATTTTTAATAGGGACTAAATGGCCAACACAATGACTCAGTGGATAAAGGTGCTTGCTGACAAGCCTAATGACCTCAGTTTGATCCCCAACAATCCCCTCCTAGAACCCATGGTGGGAAAAGAAAACCAACCCCCACAAATTGTCCACACACTATATACATTATATATATATATAATTTTTAATGTTAAAGGAACCAAAGCCTTAGAGAAGCAACAGGGTCACTCAGAAACAGAAACAGAGGGGCTTGGTACCCTCAGCTCACCACTTGATCCGACAGAAATGCTTCCTCACACCTGTACAGCACCAGTTAGTAAACTTACTGGAACAACCCCTAAGGGGTCTATGTTATACACCAGGCTTTTCACATGAAATTCTCACACAAAGCCCTTTTTTAAAAGTTTGCCTTACCAAAAAAATCAACCAATCTGAACAAAGAAGGCCAGAATAGTGTCTAAGAGTTAAAAGCCCTGATTACCATCAGGAGCAAGTTTGGCTGACTGTAAGAACACTTGAGAGGCAGTGGGAGCCTCTCTGGTAACTATTAATATCTAAGTCTAAAGCTTTTATATGTCAGGCCATGAGGGTTCCCTGCGTGTCACACAGGTGATCTGATAAGCACCAGGAAGGAACTAGCTGCCTGGAAACACTGGGCACCTGGGTGTCAGAAACAACCAACCAACTCTTGCCAAACACAAGGCATTTGAGAAAATCCGTCCTCCACACTGAATTGGCCAGAATTTGCTTCTTTTTCTACTAAACTATTCATGATATTTAATAAACTGGAATAAGTCAGAAAGTATAAAATATACAAGTAAGAGAGCCACAGGATGATGAGGTTTGAATCACTAAAAACAGGGGACTTCAAAGATCACTGAGTAAAGCCCAGCATGGTAGAGCGCCCGGAGTCCTAGCACTTGGGAGGCAGAGGCAGGAGGACTGATCCAAGCTCAAGATTAACCTGGGCTACATGGTGAGTTCTAAGCTACCTAGAGCTGTAAGGGTGAGACAGAAAAATAAATCATCTAGGAGACAGAGAGGGAAGAAGGGAAAGAGGGAAGGAGGGACAGAGACAGAGGAACAGATAGAGGGATAGAGGGAGGAGAGAGAGAGAAAAGAGAGAGAGAGAGAGAGAGAGAGAGAGAGAGAGAGAGAATGAATCCAGAGTTAACAGGCTTAAGAATTCCTATAATGGAGTTGGAGATGTGCTCAACAGTTAAGAGCCTGAGCTGCTCTTCCAGAGGACCTAAGTTTGATTCTCAGCACCCACATGAAACAACTCACAGCAGCTTATAACTCCAGTACTGCCATCACATACATAAATCTACACAGAGACATACCCACATATACATAATTTAAAATAATAAAATGAAATATTTTAAAAAGAGTTTCTGGGAGCTGAAGAGATGGCTCAGCAGTTAAGAGCATTGGCTGCTTTTGCAGAAGACCCAGTTGAGAGTACTGGCTGCTCTGTACCACGTGGAGGCTAAAATCTGTCAGTGAAAAAATGATCAGCAGACCCCAATCTTATCTAAAGAAATATTAACAACTGATTGCTGCTAGATGAGGAAGAGCTGATCTTCCTAAAATAAGGAACTCTAGATAGGCTGACTAGACTCAGCAGATGGACAAGCACTGGGGAACGGTTGGGGGCACTGACAACACAGTGGACAGTAACAGGGATGAGAGAGTATATGAGCTCCAGTGGGGCAGGGTCTGGGAGGGAGCCATTTGGGATGCTAGTATATAGATGAATAATTTTGGGATGTTCTGTATGAAAGACACACATACAAAAAAAAAGTCAATAAATTAAAAAATGAGTTATATTTGAGGAAGAAGCATAAAAATTTGCTTCATGTTAATTAGTAGATGTGAAAAACATTATCATTGAAATCTACCATCATAGCCATGCTCAGGTGCCAAGACTCTCAGAAAGTAACCGACTGTGACTTTCTGTGACTTTTTAATGATCAGATACATAAAGATTAGAGATGCATGTGCAAACATCTAAGTGTTAGTCGCATTAAAAATGTTTTTTCTATATGAAACTGTGTATTTTAATAATGAAATGGAGATCTTTTTTGAAGGTTAAAACCTCATTTAATGTTATGTCATAGGGTTTATACTGAGTACAATATTATATAACTGTATTAATTCAACTGTGCACTTAAAAATTTACAGCCAATTTTGAAAGAGATGTATCTTTACTCTGGAAATTCTTATTATGTCAATATTGTTGTAATGAAATGCTTCTACTAATTACGTGGATATTAAATAAATTTTTTTTTAAAAAAAGATAGGGATCTAAGCTGGGCATTGTGGCTCACGAGTACAATATTATATAACTGTATTAATTCAACTGTGCACTTAAAAATTTACAGCCAATTTTGAAAGAGATGTATCTTTACTCTGGAAATTCTTATTATGTCAATATTGTTGTAATGAAATGCTTCTACTAATTACGTGGATATTAAATAAATTTTTTTTTAAAAAAAGATAGGGATCTAAGCTGGGCATTGTGGCTCACGCCTTTAATTTCTTTACTCTGGAAATTCTTATTATGTCAATATTGTTGTAATGAAATGCTTATACTAATTACGTGGATATTAAATAAATTTTTTTTTTTAAAAAGATAGGGATCTAAGCTGGGCGTTGTGGCTCATGCCTTTAATCCCAGCACTCGGGAGGCAGAGGCAGGCAGAACTGGATCTCTGTGAGTTCAAGGCCAGCCTGGTCTACATAGTGAGTTCCAGGACAGCTGGGGCTACAGGGAGACCCTGTCTCAAAAAGACCAAAAAAAAAAAAAAAACAAAAAAAGATAGGGATCTAGTTTCAGCCTTCTACATGTGAATATCTACTTTCCCCATAACCATGTGTTAAAGAGGTTGTCCTTTATCCCACTGTTTATATTTAGCTTATTTAGTGAGGGTTAATGTATGAATGTAGCTTTGTGGGCTTACTTTTGGGTCTTCAATTCTATTCTTTTGGTATCCATGTCTGTTGTTGTATAAGTACCAAGCTGTTTTTGTTACTTTGTTTATGTTGTATAGTTTGGAGCCAGATATTGCTATACCTTGAGCATTGCTCTTTTTGCTCAGGATTACTTTGACAATTTAGGATATTTTGTTTCCAATAAACTTGTACAATTGTTCTAACTTAGCAAAAAAAAAAGTCAGTGACTCCAGCTCCATGGGAATCTGATGCCCTTTTCTGACCTTCTCCGGCACTTACATACATGCAGGCAATACACTCATATGAGTTCCTGCAATATATTGTTTTACTTCTTTGTTCCTGGCATCCAAGCCCCATCGCCAAAAAAAGGAAGGAGTGACAGTCTTCTTGTTGTCTTATAAAGGAAAACAGATTACCCTTTATCAAGTAAGACAAGGATTTTCCTAAAAGTCATTTCTAGAAGGAATGTATTACTTAGCAGTATATATGTTAGACATTGAAAATCATTTCCAATGGCAACCTCCACTTCAATTTTACTAAAGGGATCTCAGCTCCTTCCATGGCCATTTCTCACACTGACTATAATTAAAGTTAAGGCATGATGTTAAAGTCAAGGCACAAAACTGGGCATGGCCTCTAATGGTTACTAGGTGATGCCTAGCTCCAGCAGGAGGCTAGGTCAGTGCAGCCCCGGGATACATGTTAATGCTAGTTGATCTTTATTGCTAAGACGTTGTAATTTGGAGAACATAGATAAATGTTTGAAACATCACTCCTCTAGCAGCAACTGCTGTGATCTAGCTTTGGATGAGTGCTAGGACCATCCTTAGAAAGCTGTGTGGCTGGTGAGACCCACAACTGAAGCTACTTTTTAGCTGGCCGACACCATGCACAGCATCTGGTGACTGTTTAACACAATAGTAGAAAGTATGGAAGTAACCAACAGTGTTGAAAACACCACTCAACACTGTGGTGGTGATGTACAGCAAGGATCCAAGTGAGCCCAGCATCCCTTATGAGCCCCTCCAAGACTGACTGCAGCCATGTGACACACTTTGACCAATGAAATTTCCCCTACTTGTTCCCCTCAGAATGCCATGCGCAGGAGCCCAGGCTACCTTACTGGGGATGAAAGACCACACAAAGCACACAGCTCTCCTAGCTAGCACCACATACAGCCACTAGTTTGCCATCCATCAGGCCGGTGAATGAGATTGTCCTAGACTAGTCAGACAACCATACTGCCTGCAAAACTGCCAGTCAGCCATCAACTCACAAACAATAAAACAACAATCATACAGTGATATTTTTTTACATCATTAAATTTTGAATTGTTCTCATGCAACAAATCTAACTAAAACAGAAACCCCCTGCAAATCAGTTCTAAAGTGAGAAACAGATTCACTTCAAGCAAATTCTGACATGAGAAAGAGATTGCAATAGAATTTTCTTCTCAATGACCTAAGCTGCTGGTTTCTGTAGTTTAGCAGGCTCTGAAGCTGCTCCTAATGACGCCCTCTCCTGTGGTCACGTCATTCACGCCTCTGCCCCTCAAGTGTGGGTGAGACTTAGTGTTTCGCTTCTAATGAATAGAGCAGAGCAAAGCTGTAGACTGCCACTTCCGAAGTGAGGTTGCCATACACCGGGGCATCTTGCTGGTGTTCTTTCTATTGCCTTCTAGCTTGCATGGTTTAATGAAGCCAGCACCATGTTAGGAAGGTTCACACGGCAAGCACGGAACTGGGCATGGCCGCTAATCAACAACCATTAAGAAACTGAGGCCCTCAGTTCAACAGCCTTTGAGGGACCAACCTCTCGCCTACCAACAACCTACAAAGGACCTTTAGAAGCAAACCCTTCCCCAGTCTAACCGTGAGATGAGACCACAGCCCCAGCTAACAACTTGGTTGCAGCCTTATGAGAGATCCTAAAGCAGAGGGCTTAGGCAAGCCACACCTGGATTCCATGTGGAAGCACAAATGTGTGCTGCTTTAAGCTGCTGAATTATGAAGTGATCATTTTTTAATCCAGCAATAAGCACCAAGTAATAATCTGCAAACTTTCGTGAATATCAAAACTATATAAAGAACTTTGAGGATTTACACATGATTCAATTTTAAACATTATTTTAATTTTGCAAGTGCCAGGCCAGGCTTGGTGGTTCACACCTATAATCTCAGCGCCAAAGAGCGTGAAGCAGGAGGATTGCTGAGAGTTGAAGGGCAACCTGGATGACATTGTGAGTTCCAGGACAGACTGGGCCACAGTGAAAACTGTCTCAAAAAATAACGATTAATTAACTAATTACATAAGTTTAAAAAATTCTAGTTATTAGAAGTTTCTAGCTGGGTGTGTTGGTTTACCTCTTTAATCCCAGGGCTAGGGAGGTAGAGTCAGGCAGATCTCTATGATATCAAGGCTAGCCTGCTCTACATAGTGAGTTCCAGGCCACCTGTGGCTACAGAAAGACCCTTTCTCTAGGTAGGTAGGTAGGTAGGTAGGTAGGTAGATAAATTGATAGATAGATGATAGATAGATAGATAGATAGATAGATGACAGATAGATAGATGATAGATGATGATAGATGATAGATGATAGATAGATGATAGATGATGATAGATGATAGATAGAGAGATGATAGATGATAGATAGATGGATAGATAGATAAGATAGATAGATGATAGATAGATAGACAGATAGATAGATAGATAGATAGATAGACAGATA
>NW_008356473.1:1922931-1927349 GCF_000622305.1 Nannospalax galili | reverse complement strand
TGATTGATTGATAGATAGATAGATAGATAGATAGATAGATAGATAGATAATAGAGAGATAGACTTTATTGGGCTGGAAAGATGACTCAGTGGTTAAGAGCACTGGCGAATCTTGCAGAGGACAAGAATTCAGTTCCCAACATCATGTAGCTAACAACCATCCCCAACTCCAGTTCCAGGGGATCTGATGCCCTCTTCTGACCTCCATGGGCATTGCAGATATGAGTGCACTTACATACATGTAGGTAAAACACTCATATACATAAAAAAATACATAAATAAGTAAATAAATTTTTATTTTTTTATTTTTATATATACAAGTCCAGAGATAAAATGTGCCTTTCAATGTCATGCCTCCAGTGACCTACTTCCTTCAGCTGGTCCCCACCTCCTAATACCCATCCAGCTGTGTCCTCACCAAGGGATTGATTCATTCATAAAGTTGGCACCCTCATGATCCAATCCCCTCTCCATAGTACCACCTGCTGGGGACCCAACCTTCAATACTTGAGGCTTCAAGGAACACTTAGATTCGGATGATAACAAGTAGTATCATACCAATGTATTTCTCACTAACTCCTTCTTCTGAAATAACTATATGTCTTACAGACCTTTCCATAATGGCAAACACAGATCTGTTACATTATTTTTCAGAGTATTCTGTAAATTAAACGAGTCATTAATTCATCATTTCTCTATGGAGAAATATTTAGAATGTTTCTTCTTTTTATATCAAATAATGCTTTAATGAATGTTCTTGGACATGCCTCTTTGTGCACATATACAAATAAAGATGAAATACATGTTTTAAAGGTTTATATTAATAAATACAACAAAATGGACTCCAAAAAGGCTGTGTCAATAATTACTTTCACCAAAGAAATTGTACAATAATATGAGCTTCTTCTCACCTTTATTAATAATGGATATTATCTTTGTCCTGCTAATCTAATGGATAAAATATCATTTTGCATTCCATTATTTTCTTATAACCCAATAACACTAAAATGAGCGTGCATCTTGGGCTAGCAAGATGGCTCAGTGGGTAAAGGCACTTGCCACTAGGCCTGATGATCTGAGTTCAATCCCCAGAACACATACAGTAGAAGGGGAGAACAATCCCCACAGGTGTTCTTTGACCTTCACATGCACACACAATCAATCAACTTTCAAATACATGAACCTCATTTTCTTTACATACAAGTGAATTGTAGTCATAAGTATGATCACCTGTGTCCCTCCAGGGCTATAAAATTTATGGATAGAATTTTGTAAACTAAAGAGATTTCCTGAGGGATTTAGATGTATCGGAGATATAGAAGGGACTGAACTGATTGTTAAAACATGTTCAGAACTAAAATTAATTATAAACAATGGGGGTTGGGTGTACAGTGTTCAGCGCAAGGCTCAAAGGACGTTAAGAGATAGTACAACTTTCTTGGTGATAAATAGTGACCTGGACAGACTGCAAGCGGGGTGCTCTTGACCTGGGAAAATATTCGTTAATTTAGATGTTAACAACTGTGGACTTGGGAAGTGCCTGTGTCTGTTTCTTGAGAGTACACATTCTACAGTAAGGATCAGAGTCTCTAAAAGTATGTAATCAAAAAAAAAAAAAAAAAAACATAGCAAGAATTTTTCCTTTGACCATCTACAAAGAAGATGAAATATAATGTTTCCAATATAACAGAAGTTCTGCAAATACACATTATATTCACTTTACAGATGGGGAAACTGACTCTGGAGGAAAGGAAATGAGTTGGCTCAATTTCACACATGAATTGGTAAAGCAGAGACTTGAACCCATGAATATCTACTAGAACACACTCTTTCCACCTGGTTCTGCTGATTCAAAACAGATGGGAAAACCTGGGCCCCATGCTGATTCCTTATTCTTGGAATTTCACTTAAATTCCTGGATCTTGATTTCTTTCACTTTGGAAGAAAGGGATAGACTCAGACAATCTGTTGAGCTTCTCCCAAACCTGACATTCTGGGGTTCCAAATTTTATCTCCTCGAATACAAAGGAAAAGGGGAAAGAGGGAAGAAAGGGAGGAGGGGGAGAGAAAAAAAAAAAACAGGAACATCTCATCTGGAGGCTGCTTTAGCACAGTGCATGAGCTGTTTAGAGACACAATTCCAAAGAGATGCTTCTTGCTTCTAAGGGATCCAAAAGTCCCACGTTTGGGAATGGAAGCCAGAGCAAGACAAGGAGACTCCAGGAGATTGTTCCAGGAAGCTTAACATTTCAATTAGTAAGAGAGGTGAAGTATGGTTCAGTGTCAAGCTTAGGTAAGAAGAGAAAAACAAGATTGAAAGGAGTTTGGAATGACTCACCAGAAGCTCATTTGTTCCACGCTGGTTTCGATAAAGCCAGCTTTCCAATTGCCATTCTCTATTTGTAAATGCTTCCTGAAGTGTAAACAAAATCTCCACTTATGAGTTTCAGAAAGTAGAAAGGATGAGAAAACTCCTACCTCAAACAGGAAAATAAAAGGAAGAGGGTGTCTATTTTAAATGCTGCCACTTTTTATGACTATAAGAATATCATGCAATTATTATAGAAAATTTGGAGTGGACAAAATTATTTTAAATGCTCTGTAATCCTATTATACCATCCCATAGCTATGTTTCCTTCTGATTCTCTTCCTATGTACAGTTTTTTTTTCATATTTTATTTATTTTTTTATTTTATGTGTATGTATGTATTGCCTGCGTGTAGGTAAGTGCACACGTGTCGTGCAATGACCGTGGAGGACAGAAGAGGCTGTCGGATCCCCTGGAACTGGAGTTATGGACAGTTGTTAGCAGCCATGTGGGTGCTGGGATTTGAACCTGGGTCTTCTGCAAGAACAACCAGTGTTCTTAACCGCTGAGCCATCTCTCCAGCCCCTTATGTTCAGGTTTTAACAAATAAATTGGGATTCTATTATATATACAGTTTGTGTTATTTAAATAACATCAATATAAAACATTTCCACAAGTTTCTAAAAATTACTCAAAAGTGATTTTTCTTTTTCTTTTTTTCTCGGTCTTTTTGAGACAGGGTCTCCCTGTAGCCCTAGCTGGCCTGGATTCGCTATGGAGACCAGGCTGGCCTCAAACTCACAGAGATCTGCCTGCCTCTGCCTCCCAAGTGCTGGGATTAAAGGCGTGCACCACCACGCCCGGCTTCTTTTTTAAAATATATTATTTTTATTTTATGTGTATGAGTATATTGCCTGCATTATGTAAAAGCACCCATGTTATGCACTGCCCCAAAGTCTGTGGAGGTCAGAAGAGGGTGTCCGATCCCCTGGAACTGGAGTTACAGATGCTGTTAGCAGCCATGTCGGTGTTGGGAACTGAACCTGGGTCTCCTGCAAAAGCAGCCAGTGTTCATAACTGCTGAGCCATCTCCCAAAAGTGGTATTTCTAATGTCTGCTTGGTGGTCTACATTTTGGGTGTGCCATGATTCATTGAACCATTCTCTATCTGTGGGACAGAAGATAGCAAACCCATGTGTAAGAGAAACAAGAAAAAACAAGGAATTGTGGGATTTGGTTCTAGGTCCCCACTCCTGTATAACAAACAACCATATGTCAATGACTCAAAACAATACAACACTTACTTCCTTCAGGAATCTATGATTTAGGCAACTCTGTGGTATCAGCAGAGTGGAAGGGAGACGAGAGTCTAGGATCATCTGAGGGTTCTTACTTATGCATGACCATTGAGGATGTCCACTGAGAGCTTAGCTAGAGTTGTCCATTGGAACGCTACACTGAGCATGACTCCTCTTTGGGCCTGGGCTCCTAACCAACACAGAGGCCTAGGTCTGAGATCAAAGCTCCCCAAAGGGCCAGGCCAAATCTGTGTGGTCTTTTCAGATCTCATGCAGCACTCCTTCTGCTACATTCTGTTGGATAGATGTGAGTCACCAGAGGGTAGCCCCAGGTCAAAGAGAAAATTAGACTGTGATTCTCTCATTTCTCTGCATGGATGGACTATCAAAGAAATTGTGGGCATATTTTAAAGCCACCACAATTTGGCATGAGCAAAAAACCCTTGGGTTTGTTTCTGAAGTCACATTTCTGTCCAGCCCAGGAGATGTGACTGAGCCAGGTAAGAAGACCCAGAGACCCTGGAGTACTGGACAGGTGTTGAAGGCCTAGTGTGGTAGCATATACCTGTAATCCCAGCACTCAAGAGGCAGAAGCAGGAAGATCACTGCAAGTTCAAGGCAAGTCTGGGCTATGTAGTGAGTTAAAGACCAGCCAGGGTTACAATATGAGTCCCTGGGGCTGGAGAGATGACTCAGCAGTTAAGAACACTGACTGTTCTTGCAGAAGACCCGGGTTCAAATCCCAGCACCCACATGGCAGCTAACAACTGTCCATAACTCCAGTTCTAGGGGATCCGACAGCCTCTTCTGTCC
>NW_008356473.1:1915838-1922619 GCF_000622305.1 Nannospalax galili | reverse complement strand
GAGCAAAAACTCTGAGGAATGAACAATTTGACTCCCTCTAAGTTGCTGAACTCTCTTGCTACCCTGGCTGCCTTGAGCAAAACGACTGCCAATCAAGCAGCTAGCAGGACTACTCTCGGGCCAGCACCAGCCATCCTGAACACCGGGGTCACCTTGAGAAACCACAGTATTCCTCAGCCTTCTGGAGAACAAGTTCCTTTCCTTCTGAGCCACGCCAACCTACGACTGCCAATCAAGCAGCTAGCAGGACTACTCTCGGGCCAGCACCAGCCATCCTGAACACCGGGGTCACCTTGAGAAACCACAGGATTCCTCAGCCTTCTGGAGAACGAGTTCCTTTCCTTCTGAGCCACACCAACCTGAAGACCCTCAGGATGGAGGCAGGTGAAGGCTCCACAGATGGGCCTGTCTTGCAACCACCTTGACCCTTGAAGCCATAGCCACAAAGCTAGGCTGGTCCTGCCATAGGGGTCTATGCTGGATAGCTTTAGTGTCAACTTGATACACCTGGGTTGAGGGAGCCTCAATTGGGGAATTTCCTCTATTGGACTGGCCTGTGTGCATAAGAAAGCAGGCTGAGCAGGGGCCAGGGGAGCAAGCCAGTAAGCAGTGTTCCTCCATGGTCTGTTCTCCAGGTCCTGCCTCCAGGTTCCCACCCTGAGTTCCTACCTTGGGCTCCCTGATGAACTGTGACCTAGGAGACGTAAGCTGAATAAACTCTTTCCTCCCCAAGTTGGTAGTGGTCAGAGTGTTTTGTCACAGCAATGAAGAAACAAACTAAGACAGGGTCTAAGCTTATTCTCTCTTCACTGGGTCTGAGTCCACCAGCACACAGAGCACCAAGGGTTTAGTTTCTACTTCTCCAGAAGCTGCTTCTACCCTACCAAAGAGGGTTCATGGGCCCAGCTGCTGGGTCCACTATTTACTGTGCCTGAACTGCAAGTTCATGGTCTCTAACTGCTGAGCACCAAAGTAGAAGGGCAGTAATAGGAAAAAAGAATCCTTTACAGAAGAGATGAAATCTGAAGGGGGATATTATTATATTATTAATTATGCATTATTAATAATAATATTATATCAGCATAACTACACTTCACAATCCAAGCTTTTTATGATCAAATCTGCTTTGAACTATGCTAAAAGTTCTTGGTATAACTCCTTTTAAAGATTCTTCAACTTGGGGAGTAGATAATGTTTAAAACCATCTTTAAAATATAAGCAATTTAACTGGGGATTCAAGCTTATAAATCCACTTATTATAGATCTTTCTCGACTGAAAAAAAAAGTATTTCATTTTCTCTGCACAGTTGACATCACCAAACAACCCTTCATTTACTGATCTGGAAGGGAGGTCTACTACTCTACACTACACTTTTATTTATCTATGTTTTGTGGTAACAATGAGAGTTTTACACAAAAAAAGTTTTATACAGGAATCTTGTTTTTCTAAAAGAAACTTGAGAACATTATTTTTGGATGATCTTATTCTAGACAAACTACTTCAACCAAAAGCTTAGTGAAGATTTTGTTGTTTTTGTTGCTGTTGAACATGGAAATTATGTCTTTTTTTTTTCTTTTTCTTCAGTTTCAAGAGTTTCAAACTTCACAGTTTGGATTTCAATCCAAATTCAATGTTTGGAGGTCTGGGGAAATCAAAATTTGGCAAAATATTACATCAGTTTTCAAATGAAGCAACTGTTCCCGACGTCTGAGTTTCCACGGCTGCTGCTGTTGAAAGGGCATTCTCATGTCACCAGGGGAGGGGGCTTGCTGGACACAGGTGGAGCAGGCTGAATCCAAGAAGGCAGACCCTGCGGAAGCCCCTTTCCTCCTCCTGGCTCTTTGTCCACACGCCTCCCGCCCCCCGCTGAGATCCCCAATTTGCTGGGCTGTCCTTTGAGACCAAGTCATAAAGACAAACTCAAAGTTCATTTGGGGACATGAACAAGAAAAGACAGTAAAACTCACATTCTTCTCACCAAAATCTTTTCCTGACACACAGTAGATACCCAATAAAGTTGACTGAATGCTCAAAAGAAAAAGAGAGAGAGAAGACGAGAAGGAGGAAAGAACAGGGGAGAAGAAGATTCTGGAGTAATTTTGTGAGGTTTCTTTGCGGGAGAGGTGGAGGTTGAGATCGGCTCTTGCTGTACGGCACAGGATGACCTCAGTTCACTATGTAGCCCAGGCTGAAGTTCATCATGGTGATCTGAAGTAATTTTGAGTAAATGTTCATGTATGTATTTTTAAATACTGTGTGTGTTACAATGAATAATACTTAAAACTGAACACAATATACGGCAGCCACTGCCGAGCTGCATTACAGACATGACTCATGATAGCACTATGAAGCAAAAACCATTATTAACCCTGTTTTACAGATGAGACAGCCAGTAGTGTACACATGGTGTCAAGCCAGGTGGGGCCAGAATGTGAACATATGACAGATAACTCCATTATCTTTTCCTCTTCTATGCATCCTTTGTTCTCTGCTTTTCATTTGTTATAAGGTTGGTAACCAGTCAGGTCATGGATACCCATCTACAAGCCTCAGCAAAAAGCAAGCTCTTTCAGAACTTGCTGGTGGGTAGACTGAACAAGAGCCAAGCTGTGTCTGTCACACTCAAAGTGAGGGAACAGCACTGTAGGTAGAAGAGTCAGTGCTGTGGATGTTAAAACAGGAAAGAACATTCCAGAGTCTGGAAAGACTCACTGTGGTGCCAGTGGTAGGAGCAGTGAGGTCTGAGGGATCAGTGCCACCAGGGAAAGTTTCACCCCACATGCAAACAAAATCTATTGATTCGTTTTAGACAGATGAGCCATATGGCACCATTTGAGGCTTTTAAAAATATACTCACCTACTACATGGATGTGAGCTGGAGGCCAGAGAAAAGCCCCTGACATCATGCAAGTCTCCAGCCACTGCTTGATGATAATGATGCAGATTCTTCGAGTACAACAGAACTTTTCTCAGTTCTCAGCTAGCTTAATCCAGGGAGCTAGGATGCCTGACAATTGATGGTCACCAAAGCTACCCTGAGTCAGTGGTTTCCAGGTTCATCATCTCACACAGAGGAAGAATAGGAAACATGGATAAAAAGTGAGCATCGAGAACATGCATTTATTAACAAAATATAAGATTCCCAAAAGTCTTTCCAAGAAGGAACCCACATGTTGCCTTGTCTAGTGGCCTTTTATGTAATGTCTTATGGCAGGAATTGGGTGGAGACTGAGGTAATTGTTATTGAGATTGGTCATTCATGGTTCATTGTGAGTACCCTGTGCATTCTCCCTCTGCCCAACCAGAGAGGTGATCATACGTTACATGTCCTAACATGGGTGTGGTCACATGACATGGCTCTTTTTTGTTTTAGAGTTACATGACTAGTTCATGATCCACCAGGGGCTCTGCCCTTCCTTCTCACCCAGAGCTAGCGCCTGTCTCACCAAAGCACTGAAATGATTGGATCAGACTCTCCTTTAAGAGCTTTTGCATCTTAGGAGCAGGCAGGGGTGGAGAGAGGGTTGTCACCCTCTAACGGGATCTATAGCAGCATAGTGGGTTCAGAGGATGGTCCTCTGAGGGAAAAGTTCTCATGATAGGAGCTGGGAGTAGGGGACAAGAAGCCAAGAAAACCAGGGAATGGGTGGTAAGTTTTGCCCCCACCCCACTCCCACACAGAGGTCAGGAAAGGCCTTTGCTTCGTGTACCATCTCATAGGACCTGTGCTATTCCTAAGCAGTTAGCCAGGGAGACGTCCCTTTGTAAATGGCTCCCTCAATGAGGAGGGATAGGCTAGAAGAGAGAGACACTGAGGCTTCAACAGAAGAGAGAGACATTCACTGTGAGGCCCCAGCAGAGAGATCTGGGATCCCAGAGGTCATGTCCCTCCAGCCCTTAGCAGCTTCTACCAAGTGCACACATACCATGCTTAGCTGTAAATGCCCTCTCAGTTTGAAGGACTGAATCCAGAGGCCCCAGGATAAAGCCAGGTGAGGTGGTAGTCACTGGTAATCCCAGCACGTGGGAGCTAGAGGCAAGAGGACCAAGGTCATCCTCAGCTACACAGTGAATTTGAAGCTAACCAAGGCTAGATGAGACCCTGACTCAAAGACAGTGAGTGGAGAGAGAGAGAGAGAAACTAAGATACCAGAGAAACACCAAAAAAGAAGCTCAGGTTGAGGCCAAAGTTAGAAGAAACGCTGCCCACCTGCGTGGATCCCACCCCATGAGTCTTCCCCAGGTAGCCTGCTGACTGCGGAGTCCCTCCAAACTCAGTCCTCCACCAGAATCCCTGCAGTTACTGTTCCTTGCCTCCTCTCTCATCACACCCTGCGCTTTACCAGGCTCAGCATGGCAGGATGGCAAGAATATAGCTCTGCCCAGGATATCCACAGTCCACATCCCCAAAATCCTACCTCCCACACTAAGAGAGAGAGAGAGAGAAACTAAGATACCAGGGAATCACCAAAAAAGAAGCTCAGGTTGAGGCCAAAGTTAGAAGAAACGCTGCCCACCTGCGTGGATCCCACCCCATGAGTCTTCCCCAGGTAGCCTGCTGACTGCGGAGTCCCTCCAAACTCAGTCCTCCACCAGAATCCCTGCAGTTACTGTTCCTTGCCTCCTCTCTCATCACACCCTGCGCTTTACCAGGCTCAGCATGGCAGGATGGCAAGAATATAGCTCTGCCCAGGATATCCACAGTCCACATCCCCAAAATCCTACCTCCCACACTAAGTAACTATTCTCCATGCCTGGGCATCGTTTCTCCATTTCTGGTCCTGTCCCTGTCGTGCTGATAGATGGAGATGGACTTTTCAGAGACAGAGCACCACTAAAATAAAGAAATCCTCTGCCTACCTCACAAAGGCTTTGTACTCGATTTGAAACCAATCCAGAGTGTAGAGATGGTGTTTGTCCTGGCACAGTGTGGGTGCTTAAGGAAGGACTGTTGTAGAAACCATAGAAGTTTCCAGAGGAACAGTTCTGGAGCCTCAGGGTTTCCCTTCAGTTTGCCACTGAAGTGCCATGGAACGAAACTAAGTCCACATTACTTCAGGTCCCCAGGAAGCAAAGTGGCTCTCCCTTCTCCAGTGCCAAGGATCCAGCAGTGTAAAGTGAGCCATGCCTTCCCAAAAGCCACTCTACAAAGGGAAGTGGGCAACCCCCACAGAGAGGGAAACAACCAGACATTGTTTGCCCTCAGTGTGGTGGACAGAGAAGGGGATGGAGGCACTGGCAGAAGAAGGGGTGATGGAGAACTGGGAGTGCCTTGTGACAGCTGGACTTACAATGGGGCATTGTTCCCTCCCTGCAGTTACATCTGTGCCCTGAGGGTGGAGGACAGAAGACAGCTGAGTTAGGGAGCAAATGCCAGGGCCCAGAGAGAAAGCTGTGGACTGGCTGCTGTAGAAAGGGAACCCAGAGAGCCCCTAGGGTCCATCCCTCAGCAGCCAGACAAAGGCTGGAGATGCAGGGAAGCACAGCCTCCTCCTGGACCTGGCCCCTCACACACCCCACTTTGATTCTTTCTCTTATTTCATCCCACTTTGCACCAAGCTGTGCTTTGTGCTGCTTTTGTCTTTTTTTTTTTTTTTTTTACCATCTAAGCATTTATTTTGTACACTTCCAGTTTTCTCTAAGTATCTTTTTGTAACCTAGTATGGTCTACTATGTTGACCTTTAAAATCCTAAATTTTGATTTTGATGAATTTATATCCACTTAAGCAGCTGATGAAGTAATCTTCTGAAAAGGAATTGGATGGTTTGGGGCAAAAGTGAAACGCCTGTTCCCTTTCTACTAACTCATTTGAGTGTGCTACATGCTGATACTTACACATCAAACTGTGAGGTGTGCGTGCAGCGTCAGTCAAGTGTGCGGGTGAGAAAACTATAATTCAGTGATGCTGAGTCATTTGCCCAAAAACATAAAGGCATATATCAGAGACTAACCTCAGATCTTCTGACTGAATCCAGTGTTCCTTCCCTGGAAAGTGACTTATTAATCCTACACCTGAGAATTTTTTAAAATATATTTTTTATTTGCTCTTTAAATTTTTCAAAAAAAAGAGACTGCCAGAGTGTGCTGGGTTCTGGCCTCCCTCTGGCCTCCAACTACCAGAGGGCCTGAGAACCCAGGGGACAGCCTGACAGCCCCCGATCCTGCTTCCACTTGGTGGTGAGCTCCCCCTAATTGCACCACACCATTCCCCTACCTGGGATTTGGTGAGGTCCCTCCCAAGGCCCCAGGGCAAATCTGGCTTTGGTAGACTAAGGCTGAGATCCTAGCAGACACCCTGAGAGGGTGGGTGTGGACCTCCATCAGGGTAGTGGCTGGGAGTTTAGCAGACCGCCAGAGAGTGTCTGGTTCTGGCCTCCCTCTGGCCTCCAACTACCAGACAGCCTGAGAACCCAGGGGACAGCCTGACAGCCCCCAGATTCTGCCTCCACATGGTGGTGAGCTTCCCCTAATTGTGCCATGCCATCCTGCTACCTGGGATTTTGTAAGGCCCGCTCCCAAGGCCCCAGGGCAGATCTGCCTTCGGTAGGCTAAGGCTGGGATCTCAGCAGACTGCCAGAGAGTGCAGAGTTCTGGCCTGACTCTGGCCTCCCTCTGGCATAAGGGTGACAACACATGGGACTGCCTGAGAGAACTTGGATCCTGCCTCCACGTGGTGAAGGAAGCCTGAGTGTGCCTGACTGGGACCCAAATTGGGCTTCTCTGGGTATACCTGAATAGCTGACCTGAAGTCATCAGTTACCTCCAAAATAAACCTGAGA
>NW_008356473.1:1914377-1915330 GCF_000622305.1 Nannospalax galili | reverse complement strand
GCAAGAGATGTGGCATACCATGAAAAGACCAAATCTACAGATCATAAGACTAGAGGAAGGAGAAGAATTTCAGATTAATGATGTTGACCAGATCTTAAACAGGATTGTAGAAGAGAATTTCCCAAAATTAAAGAAAGACATCCCCATACAAGTACAGGAATCACATAGAACACCAAATAGACAGGATGAGAAAAGAAACTCCCCACTACATATCATAGTAAAAGCATTAAATGCACAGAACAAAGAGAAAATACTGACAGCAACAAAAGAAAAACAAGAAGTCCTTTTACAAAGGAAAGTCCGTCAGAACTACAGCTGACTTATCAATACATACTAGGAAAGCCAGAAGAGCCTGAACCAAGATACTTTCAGTTCTACATGACAACAGATGCCAGGCCAGAATACTATACCCAGCTAAAATGTCTATTACAGTTGAGGGATAAAGAAAAATCTTCCATGACACAAATAACCTGAAAGAATACATGTTCACAAAACCAGCCCTCCAAAGTATACTTGAAGCAATACAGAGAGCAGAGAGAGAAACAACTATACCCTAGGGAGAACGAAAGAAAATAAACAAAGATATAATCTAAGAAACACAAAATTAGACAGAGAACACAAACAGCAATCACAATGATGGCAACCAATACACACGTTTCAATAATAACCTTAAATATCAGTCAAAACACACAGGCTAAGTGAATGGATTAAGAAACAAAATCCATCTTTGCTGTCTGCAAGAAACCCATCTCATCTTCAAGGACAGGCACTACGTTAAGGTAAAAGGATGCAAAAGAATATTCCAAGAAAATGGCACTAACAAACAAACAGGGGTTGCAATTCTAACATCTGACAAAATATACTTCGAGTAAAACTAATCAGAAGAGATAAGGAGGGTTACTTCATTCTGATCAAAGGAACAGTTAACCAAGAAGATATTACAATCCTTAACA
>NW_008356473.1:1911356-1913253 GCF_000622305.1 Nannospalax galili | reverse complement strand
ATTTAAAGACACAACAAAAAAAGAAACCACATACCAACACACATCAAAAAGATCATCCACCATGATCAAGCCGGCTTTATCCCAAAGATGCAGGGATAGTTCAATATACGTAAGTCAATAAATGTCATTAATCATATAAATGGACTCAAAGACAAAAAACACATTGTCATCTCAAAGATACAGAAAAGACTTTTGACAAAATTCAGCATGCATTTATGTTCAAGTCCTAGAGGGAATTGGACTGGAGGGAACACACCTCAACATAATTAAAGCTGTATACAACAAACCCACAGCCAATAGCATTCTAAATGGAGAAAAACTGGACACATTCCCATTAAAATCAGGAATCAGACAAGGATGCCCACTATCTCCACTCCTTTTCAACACAGTGCTTGAAACTCTTGCTAGAGCAATAAGACAGGAGAAGGAAATTAAAGGGGTACTAACTGGAAAAGAAAAGATCAAACTATCACTTTTTGCAGATGATATGATACTATGCCTAAGAGATCCCAAAAATTCCTTTTGTTTCACCAGAAAACTCCTAGAATTGAACAACACTTTCAGTATAGTAGCAGGTTATAAAATCAATCTACAAAGATGAATAGCCTTTCTATATACCAATAATAAGCAATTGTAGAAAGAATACAGGGAAATGCTCCCATTCACAGTTGCTACAAAAAAAAATCTTGGAATAAATCTGACCAAAGACACAAAAGGTCTTTACAATAAAAATTTTAAATCATTAAAGCAAGAGATTTAGGAAGACACCAGGAGATGGAAGGACCTCCCATGTTCATGGATTGGAAGAATTTATATTGTTAAAATGACCATCCTACCAAAGCAATATATAGAGTCAATGCAATCCCAATCAAAATCCCCATGACATACTTCACAGAATTAGAAAAATGCATCCTTAAATTCATATGGAGGCATAAAAGACCCCAGATAGCCAAAGCAAGCCTGAGCAAAAAGAGCAACACTGGGGGAATTACTATACCAGATCTCAAAGTGTACTACAGAGCTCTAGTCATAAAAACAGCATGGTACTGGCACAAAAACAGACACATAGATCAATGGAACATCATTGAAGATCCAAACCTGAGTACACACACCTTCAGCCACCTGATATTTGACAAAGGTGCCAAGAACACACAATGGAGGAAATACAGCATCTTCAACAAATGGTGCTGGCAAAACTAGATCTCCACCTGTTGAAGAATGAAATTAGATACTTATCTTTTGCCTTGAACAAAAGTCAACTCCAAATGGATCAAATACCTCAATGTGAAACTGGAAACCCTAAAACTATTAGAAGAAAATATTGGTAATAACTTACAGGATATAGGTGTAGGAAAGGATTTTCTAAATCAGACAGAAGTTGCTCAGGAATTAAAGTCAGCAATCAACAAGTGGGACCTCATTAAACTAAAGAGCTTCTGTACAGCAAAAGAAAAAATCAGAAAAGCAAAGAGAAAACCCACAGAATGGGAAAAAAAGTCTTCACCAGTGACACATCTGACAGAGGTTTAACATCCAGAATATATAAAGAACTCAAAAAACAAAGAATCAAGAGACCAAATGGTCCAATTAAAAGATGGGCTAAAGATCTAAACAGAGGGTTCTCAAAGAAAGAAATAAAGATGGCTAAGAAGCATCTCAAAAAGTGTTCAACATTATTAGTAATTAGGGAAATGCAAAGTAAAACTACCATAAGGTATCACCTTACCCCATTCAGACTGGCTAGGATCAAGAGAACAAATGATACCAAATGCTGATGAAGATGTGGAGAAAGGGGAACGCTCATTCACTGCTGCTGGGATTGCAAACTCGTGCAATCTCTGTGGAAAACAGTGTGGAGAACTCTTAAAAAACCAAAAATACATCTACAATTTGATCC
>NW_008356473.1:1900583-1911339 GCF_000622305.1 Nannospalax galili | reverse complement strand
CTAAAGGACTCATCCTATTGTAGAGACACTTGTACAACCATGTTTGTTGCTGCTTTTTTTCACAATAGGTAAGAGATGGAAGCAACTTAAGTGACCCTCAACTGATGAGTGGTTAACGAAAATATGGTACAGTCACACAATGGAGTTCTACTCAGCAGTAAGTTTGCAGGTAAATGGATGGATCTAGAAACTGTTATACTAAGTGAAGTAACACAGACTCAGAAAAACAAATGACATATGTTCTCCCTCATATGTGGCTCCTAGCGCCAAATTCTTTTAAATTTCCAGGTCCTTTTAATAAGAAGATGCTATACAGCAGTCCCTCCTGCATGAAATAACTACCATCATCACTACTTTGGCTGAGCCTGATCGCTAAACATCATCAAAATTGGGCTTGTTGATGGTTTGTGTTCATTCATTAAAGTAGTGCCAAGCTGGGTCACTGAACCCTCACCTGAGTATCCAGCCGCTCTTCCCAGCCAACTAGTCCAGCCTTGGAAGACAAAAGAAAAATGAGGAAGAACCCAGTAGAGGGATGCTTTTGGAAGCCCTTTCAAGAAATTCCAATGGGCTTTCATATGAACATTTGAAAATTGCCCTGCTCTGACTTTTTTCTAGTTCCCTGTCTAGAACCTGTAATGCTAATTACTCTTGCCTTTACTTCTCTTTCACATCTCCTATTTATGATTCAAGGACTTTCTTCTTCCCTTAGAGACAAGAGTTATGCAATTTGGGAGTCTTTTAGGTAGACCCACTGAAGGGGTACTCCAATTGCTTCACCTTGTGTCTCTGTTCAGCATGGAAGAAGCCAGAGCAGTTGGCATCTATATTCCCTATTGGCAATTTGGGTAACCCCTTCAGAGGGTGGCATGGTAGGACTAGGAGGTAGGAATTGGATAGGCAGTAGGGTAAAAAGACCCCAAAGAAATGTAGCCAGGTTCTTGGCTAAAAGTCAAAATGTCCTTGGGCCTGTTAGCAACATACTCTGTTCCAAAGGCCAAAAATGTCAAAAGTATTTGGGAGCTTGTATGTAATCCTTAAAAGATTTTAAGGTTACCTCTTCAGAGGGGGGAATGTTGGAGGGGAGGGAATGGGCATGGATTTGATCAAAACACCTTATATACATGTATGAAATTCTCAATAAAGTTTTTGTAAAAATTTGTTTTTAATTTCAAAAGAAGTATACAATGTATTTTGATCATAGCCACTGCCCCGCATTGACCTTCCTCTGACTCTGACTTAATCGGAGAATCGTAGAACTTATGGAGAAGGAACACACTTAAACTAGCTCAGGTTATGTTTGCGTTGATTGTAGAATTCTTGGCGGTATCTGTGACTCTCTCAAAGTGCAGGGGACAAGGATACCATGAAACCCGGGTTCCAGTACTCTACTCAGAGCCCTTCCACCCCCTCTCTGATATACACACACAATTTTTGAAAACCTCGCTCTCAAATCTCTCAATCTCTCTCTTAATCTCTTAAAATCTTGAGCAGAAAAATGACTCAGCAGGTAAAGGCATTTGCTGCCAAGCCTGAAGACCTGAGTTCAATCCCTGCAACTCACATGGCAGAGGAGCATCTGTTGCATTGGTGCCAATGGCCAACTTAAACATCAGGAGGAATCATGGAGGAAACAGGTGACAGAACTGAAAAGGGAACCCACCATGGACATTTATTGTGTAGCATCAAATGTACAAGGATAGGATTGCAGGCTTAGAAACCAGGCTCTGTCACTCACCTGCCATCTACTGTGGACTAAACTGTCCTCCTCTGGGTATCAGGTCCCCATTAGTAATGCAAAGAAATTGGAACCCTCAAATTCCTTACAGCAAAAGCCCTTGGCGCAGTATGAGCTGAATTTTCTGAACATGTTGGTAAACAAGGCCATTAGGAAAAATTAAATAGGGGCTGGAGAAATGGCTCAGCAGTTAAGAACACTTGCTGTTCTTCCAGAAGACCCAGGTTCAATTCCCAGCACCCACATGGTGGCTAACAACTATCTGTAACTCCAGCTCCAGGGGATCCAACGCCCTCTTCTGGCCTCTGTGGGCTTTGCATAACACAGGTGCACTTTCATATATGCAGGCAAACTCTCACACACTAAAAAATAAAAATAAATAGTCCAAAAAATGGCTCTGAAATATGATAGCTGTATGATTATAGTTAAATTGATCAACATTTGCAAGGCTCACTTCTCTTTTTATGCATTTATTTATTCATTTTTGTTTGTTTGTCTCTTTCTCTTGTGGGATTTGGGCTGGGGACTGGAATGCCAGGCTTATAAAAATGCTCAAAGTTCTCAGTAATTCCTTTACTACAGTCATCAGCAAACTTATTCTGGTGACAGGGGCAGATAATATTTTAAGCTTTCAAAGCCACAGACAAATTATTATTATCACATTATTCTTTTTAAAATTTATTTATTTATTTATTTGTTTATTTATTTATCTTTATGGTCATTTCAACCCTTTGAAATGTAAAAACCAGGACTGACAACATGGCACAGCAAATAAAGACACTTGTCACCCAAGCCTGGCAACCTAAGTTCAATCCTCAGAATCACAACAACTAAAAGGAGAGAACAACCTCCTCAAAGCTGCCCTCTGACCTCCACACATTCACTGTGGCACAAGCGCGCGCGCGCGCACACACACACACACACACACACAAAGACATGCTAATTTTTTTTAACTGTAAAAAGCAATCCCAGCTCACAGATTGTACAAAAACAAGCTCTGAGTCAGATTTAGCCTCGAGGCCATAATTTGCCAACCACCAGTCTACGCTTTTAAGGTTATTGACATGTATCTGACCTACAGTGTGGAAGCCCTGTAAAGCTGTGTGGGGATGCATCTCCACTCACCTCTGGCCACTAGATCCTGCAGATAGCTTAGAATAATAATAGCTTAGAACCTGACACTATGGAAACTGGCCTTTTTTTCCCCCAGAGAGCCAATTGTTAACTATTTACTGGCACACTGCTGTCCTTCAGGTTGGCAGGAGAGAATGATAGAAATAAAATGCTTCTAACTTCCACAGGGAAGCTGACTGCAAAGGTAAACCTCAACCCATGGAGTCAGAGGGAAACAAAGCCGGGGACCCCAGCTCTGTGTGCCTGGGGCTATTTGGTGACCTCAAGTCTGAAGTTTGCTTTTCTGTGCTTGAAACAGATCCTGTTTTCTCTTCTCTCACTTTTGAACATGCTATTTCAGTCTTCACCACTAGCCTGGGTAGGACCTGAGCAACAGAGGTCTGTTCAGAAGCCATCAGGGAGAGACACTCAACAAAGGGGGCATGGCTATGAGGGGAAAAAGAGGTGCCAGGGTTGGGGCCGGCCCTTTGTGGGGCTGCTGCCTCTGCTGTGCTGGTGGGGACTCAGAGTGCCTCTTAAAATAGAACAAGGAGTGTGCAGGTCTAGACTAAACGGCAATTTTGGTTTTAAGGAAAGTTGATACCCAGCAGGATGCCAATAACCCTGAGAAAGTTTGTTTTCAGCAATTTGGGCTCAATTAGGCAAGAAAAGTGCCTGGGAAGGAGCAAAGACACATCCAGAGTCACCCAGAAGTAGCCTTCAGGACTTTGTGAGGGGCCCCTCCTACCAATGCCCAGACTGTAAACACTGGCAGCCTGGGCATGGGGGAATTGAAGGGCCGTCTTTACTCTCCCAGAAGAGAGGCTGGCTCTGTGCTCTGTGTGCACAAGCCCAGGGATCCACCCTGTGCCTGTGCTCTGCTGCTCAGAGGCTAACTCTGCTTCTTCTCGCCATTTAACATTGTAAGGAGAGCTAATGGGAGTCAGAGGAAAGTTCATGTTTCCTCAATTCCTCACTGCCTTTTCCAATTAGCACTAGATGCTGGAGGCCAAGAATGAAAACTGAGATGGTAGAGGCAGCTAGGCAGACCAAGGACCCTTGAACTTAACCTTGGAAGAAATAGGCAGAGAATAAAAAAACAAGGCTTCTGTGTAGTATACTGCCGGGCCTGATGCTTGCATTTAAAGGTGTTTGAGCACAATGCAAACTCAAAGATGTTGTTTCTCATGGGAGACACTCAAACAAAAACCACAATGAGAGGGTTGGGGAGATGGCGCCATCAGTAATGCGCTTACTGTGCAAGTATAAGGATCTAAGTTCAGATCTCCAGCACCCATGTAAAAAGCCAGGCACAGAGATACACACCTGTAATCCCAGCACTTGAGAGGCAGAGACAGGAGGATCCCTGGAGCTCAGTGGCCACATAGTCTGACTGAAATTGTGAGAGCCCCGGGTTCAGTGAGAGACCCTGTCTCAAAAAAATGGCGTAGGTGGGGGCTGGAGAGATGGCTTAGTGATTAAAAGCATGTATTGCTCTTGCAGAGGACTTGAGTACGGTTCCAAGCACCTGTATCAGGCAGTTCACAACCACGTGTAACTCCAGCTCCAGAGTATCTGACACCCTCTTCTGGCCTCCCTGCTCCTTCACTCAAGTGAACATACCCCCACATAGATACATATGCATACACATAATTAAAAATAAAATAAATCTTTTTAAAAATAAGGTTGAGAATGATTGAAGAAGACACCCAGTGTTGACCTCTGGCCTACACACACACACACACACACACACACACACACACACACAAGATGAGAGATTGAAAACCACAAGCGAACACCCCTCACACCCAAGCAGCAACAAGAAGAAACCAGAAAATTTCAGAATCCTGACTTCCCCTGAGGCCATCTGAGAGCTGAGGTCATAGGGCAACTGGAACCAAATTTGAAAGAGTGACAAGCTCTGTGGCAGAAAGAGAGCACACAAGCTCTTCCACCTTTGTTAGAGGAAGAGGTAACTGCCTAAAAGAGGATCAGCAGACCTAACATTATAGCAAATTCTTAAAGGCCAAGTGTGGGTTGCTCTAACAGTTAGGAATCTTTACAGGCCCCCAACACAAAGGAGGGGAATCATAACTGGAAGCTCTTTTCTAAAGCCTCAGTCCAGCTGTTCAAGAGACAAAGAGCAGATGGGAAACTGTGGAATCCCTTGTGAGCTACAGGCATAAACACCTGGCCATGTTCCATGTTATAGCCCTTATAAGAATTCAAAGCCTGGATCTGGAGAGATGGCTCAGCGGTTAAGAGCATTGGCTGCTCTTGCAGAAGACCCAGGTTCAATTCCCAGCACCCACATGGCAGCTAACAATCTTCTGTTAACTCCAGTTTCAGAGTAATCTTCTGCCCTCTTCTGACCTCTATGGGCATGACACAGGTATACTTACATACATGCAGGCAATACACTCATATGTATAATTGTTTTTAGTTAAACATAAAGAAGCCAAAGCCTTAAATGACTAGGGTAAGGCAGGCCCTCCTGCCAAGATACAAAGTTTCACCCTTGGGAAGGAGCAGAAGCCTGGCCATCTGCCCCTAGAGAAGACTAGAAACATTCTCTGCTTCCACAATGAGCCTCACACACAATGGGCCACAGGAATCTTAGCTGGGTGGGAGGAGGATTAAGAAAACATTCCAGCAGCTGGTCTTCGATAATGAGATACCCCTACACACCCCACCAGAATGGCTGCAATTCATGAACCTGATAATGCCAAGCACTGACAGAGATGTAATAAAGCAAGAGGGACTCTCAAGCACTCCCAGAATGAGTATAAATTGGTTCCTGTCACCACTTTGGAAAACTACTCAAGCTAAGCATCTTCCAAGATCCAGCATCCCTACCTCTGGATGTATTTATCCAAGTGTAGTGAGTGTATGTGAGTGCCACAAGGTTCGTAAAAGAGCATTCATAGCAGAACTGTTAGAAATAGCCATAAACTATAAATAGCCCAGTAATCAACAGTATTCCTATGCACTGTTAAACTGTGCCTTCTTCACACAATGATGAGAAAACCATACAATGGTAAAGATAAACACAGGACTGACACCTATGATACAAATAAACCCAGCCAATGTTGGCACTGAGAAAAGAAGCTAATTTTTTCTATGAAATCATGTGTAAGAAAAAGAGGCCACAATAACCAATGATGATGGAATCCAGAGAACATCTGTCCTTGTAAAAGTTAGGTGAGTGAGGTGGCCTGTCTATAATCCCAGCACATGCAGAGTGGAGACAGGCAGTCTCCAGAGTGAACTGGTAGATGGCACCACCAAAAATATAATTCAGAAGGATCCTTTATGCAGCTATTTACAATGTTGACATCTTTATGAAGATCTGTTATCAAAACCATAAAATTGACATTGACATGCCTGCCCACCTCATTCACATTTTACCTCATTCACATTTTATGTTCATTCACTTGCATGTGCATGTATTCAATTCTAAGCCTGTTAGGGTCCGTGACTCCGTGGGTCCCTTCTGAAGAACAAATGCAAGAGTACAGAGATGCAAAAATCAAACAGAGTTTTACTGAACCAGCTGGCTAGGGTCGACCGTCCTCCCAGGACACGCAGGTCTGGTCAGAGCAATCAACCCTGAGACAATTTTAGGTAAAGATTATATAGGCTTCCACAACCGTTACACAAGAGCCCGCGTTTATACAGCCAATAGTTTCAAAGCAAGCATTTCATAAATCAATAACTTTAAAACAAGAAAAAATGTTATAGCTCCCTTCAGGTGTCTCAATTGGGAAGAGATGCTTGGTATGTGCCTGGTACAACTCTTTCCTGTTATCTTGTGTAAGCAGACATGACATGACACAGAACAGGTCAGGCTCTGGGGGTTATAGCACTTCGCCTCTATCTTCGGATGCCTGTCTCTAGTTGAGTTAATTGGTTACAAGCAATAAATTTAAACAAGTAAGTTTAAGCAATAAATTCAGGCAAGCAGTATATTCAAATAAACAGTAAATTCCTCTTCCCCTAACATTTAGTAAGTTCAAGCAGTAAATTCAGGCAAGCAGTATATTCAAACAAACAGTAAATTCCTCTTTCCCTAACAAGCCCTTTTATCAAAAATGAAGGCTCATCTTTACCACAGGCAAGATGCATGTGTTGGTCAGCTTTCCATTACTATAACAAATGCCTGATACATACAAGCTTAAAAGAGAGAAGGTTCAGGAACATTTGGCTCAGGTTTGGAGGCGTCAGTTCATAACATTACTTTGGGCTGTGGCAGCACAGTGCATCATGGCAGGAGCATACAGTGGAGGAGGTCTAGTCACCTCATAGTGATTGCAAGACAGAGGAAGGGGGAGGAGCAGACAGACCAGGTCCCACAATTCCTTTTAAGGGCATGACCCAGTGACCTAAAATCTTCTAATTTGCTCTACTCCTGAAGGCACCACCACTTCCTAATAGCTCCGCAGGTCTAGGATCCAAGTCTTTAACAAACAGGCCTTTGGAAGACAATCTGGATCCAAAATATAGCAGCACAGAGTAGTTTCCTCGCAAAGATCACTCCTGCCACCATTTCACAGGATCATTCAACAAATGACGGTACATCTATAACAACATTACACAGCAACGGAACAGAACAAACAACTGTAACACAAAACAGCAGGTAGATCTCTAGGACACTATGCTGAGTGTAAAGGCCAAATCCAGAAAATTGCATGCTATGTGAGTCCATTTATATAACATTGTTGCAATGACAAAATTACAGAAATGAAGAACAGGTTAACAGTTGCCAGGGGCTAGAAATGGGGAGGGTGGTTCCTGGCTGAGGCTATAAAAGGTCAGCACCAACCACTCTGAGCAAAAGAGAGTCATAAAACAAGCCAGAGGCTTCAACTGCAACTCTAATTTTGCAAGAAGTCTTCTTCCACCCTCACCCATTACCCATCCCACCCCCACTGTCACCCTCCACAGCTGTCTATTGCTGCTCTGAGGTCAAGTAAGTGAGGAAAGACTTAGGCCTTGACTAAAGGCCACAATGGCTAATGGCCTTCCCATGGGCAGACCAATGTGGTGTCCTCTGTTCCTTGGTGAGGGAACTCACCCCTCCCAGAACTCTCTGTACCCCCTACATACTTCCTTGAGGGGCCAAGAGCCCTTGGGCACACTGAATGCATTCTCTGTCTCTCAGTTTAGTTCTTTGGGTTTTTTTGGGGGGAGGGGATTGTTGTTGTTCATATTGTCTTCTCTGTATATAATTCTATTAAACCATTAAAAAGAATAAATACACTGTTATGGTTGGGGTGGGTGGTGGCTAGTATATCTCTGGATTATTTTGAAATCAGGCCCTGGCGAAGCCTCAAGCACACAGTGACATAATTCAGTGACATAGGAGGATTAAGGGGACTGATGATCTCTCAGGAACAGGCAACTCCTTATTGTGTAAATAAGGAGTGAAAGTGTTTTACAAGTGCACACCAGGAAGGACTCTGTACCCTGTGGAGAGCTCTGCATACCAATACCTCTGGAACAACCAGCTCCTGAGGGGAACTATTGTCAACATTGTAAGCCAGTATCTGTGTTTCTGCTAGGTATTCCGGCTGTGTAGTAAGCCTGTGACAAGATGGAAGGGCTTCTTAGAGGAGTAGGCATGGGACCTGGGCTCCAAGGAGAAGGAACCAGCCAGGCAGAAAAAGGAAGGGGGTGGGGATGAAGAGAACAGTGTAAGGAAAGGCACAAGCTCCTGTGCAGAGGACCTGGAGCAGCCCAGTGTCAAGGCTGGCTCTAGTTATCAACTTGACACACCCGGGAAGAAGGACTCTCAATTGGGGAATTTTCTCTATTGAGCTGGCCTGTGGCCATGTCTGTAAGGCATTTTCTTGATTCTTGAGTGATGTGAGAAGGCCAAGGCCACTGTGGGTAGGGCCACTCCTGGGCAAGTGGTCTTGGGTTGTATAAAAAAGCAGTCTGAACCCAGGCCAGAGGACAAGCCAGTAAGCAGCATTCCTCCATGGTCTGTGTTTCAATTTCTACCTCCAGGTTCCTGTGCTGCGTTCCTGTCTGACTTCCCTCAGTGATGAACTGTCATTTGAAAATGTAAGATGCACTAAACCCTTTCCTCTCCAAGTTGATTTTAGTCAGTTTTATCACAGCAACACAGAAGCAAACTAAAACACTCAGTGTGGCCAGGAGCACAATGTGGCCAGAAGGAAGGAGAGGCTGACCTCAGGAAGGGCCTTGGCTGTCATGATAAAGAATGTGGCCCTCAAGGGATAAGCAAGCATCAGCAGTTTTGAAGACAGGGATGTAGCTTGGTGTTTTAGGAAAATCACTGAAGTGGCCTTATGCAAGCCAATGAATTGCAGGGGTCAGGCGCTGGTCAGAGGGGTCGAGGGGAGGGGGGCACAGCCTTCTCCCAACCTGACTTACAAGAGTGAGCTGAAAAACGGCCCACTTCCCAGGAGAGTTCTGAATGAGGTTTCATTGCAAGCACTGCCTACTCTTGTCGGGACACAGCTTGCTATATCAAGGACAAAGTGTCCGTTGATTTTTTAAAAATCGAAAAAGCATTGAACGCAATTTTATAAGCACTGTGAGCTCCCAGCTCAAGGCTACAGGGGCAGACCTCCTCAGCCCTGCATAATAAAGTACAGGAAGGCTCTGGAGCTGCCTAGAGAGAGACCCAGCTGAGTCCATTCAGGTTGGAGTCAGGTCTCCAGGACACATGTAACTCTGACAGAGAGGAGGTACCTGACAGATGTCTGCACAGAGAGCAGCTAAGCATCTCCTCGGGGAAAGAGATCCTCAGGGAATACTCAGCCTATTTGGCTATAAGAAATTCCAGGAATTGGACAGTTCTGGGGGCAGCGAGCAGCTGCCTTTCTAGTTTACTTCTGGATTCCCACACATAGGCACACTGATGTCAGAGTCCCCTGTCAAGAAAGGGACTGCGAGTAATGTCAAAACACCGTGGGGTTCAGGGGACACCCCCAGAAGAGACTGCAGCAAGCATTGGGAAGCTGGCTTTTCTCTGTACCTCAGGCCCCTGAGAGCTTGTGACAGCAGCCATGACTGCAAGGAAAGTGACAGCTGTGCTCAGGCCAGTGCAGAGCAGAGCAGAAACCCAGCCATGCCAATTCTATCTACCTCCCCTTTTATGCTGCTTTACCAAACACTATCCACTGGAGGTGGTAACTTCTTTTATAAACTAAACTTTTCCACTGATGTGTAAATAACATACAAACACCTCACATAACATGAGTACAGCTTGATAACTTTTTACAGGTTCATCAACCAAGCTATAAAACATTGTTATTACCCTAGAGCTTCTGTGGACAAGTCTCCCCACCATGCACAGCTCCAGACACCCTTCTAATACTGACAACAGCAAGTATACAGTAGATGATATTCCTTCTCAATCCCTGCCACAGCGGAAATTGCTGGACTTTGTAACATCAATGAATGCAGGAGGCCAAAAATGAGTTCCACAAACATGTGGAGTTCGATTTACTTACAAAGGGACAGCTTCTGCAAATGCCTTTGGGCAACACATGGACCTGTAGGACATTTCATAGGGAGAGGCTGTGAAACTAGAATACGTGGAGAAATACACTGCACCCTAGCCAGAGCAATGCATGGTCCATGATGGCTGGATCGGATCAATTAAATGAACTTTGTCTGGTTCTTAAGATAAGACTTCTCAGATCTGGTCCTTGGAAGGAAAGTCAATAATGACAATTGTGGACACACAGATGTTGTGAAAGATGTGGCTTATATGAAAAAAGGCAGTTTGTGTTGGTTACTACTGAGTGCCTCTATGGATCAGACTATTCTCTTTTTTTTTTTTTTTTTTTTTTTTTTTTTTTTTTAAAAAAAAAAAAAAAAAAAAAAAAAAAAAGAGGACGATAAATCTTTCACTGTGATATATCAAAATAA
>NW_008356473.1:1893625-1900519 GCF_000622305.1 Nannospalax galili | reverse complement strand
TTGAGACAAGGTCTCCCTGTAGCCCCAGCTGTCCTGGAACTCACTATGTAGACCAGGCTGTCATTGAACTGACAGAGATCCGCCTGCCTCTGCCTCCCGAGTGCTGGGATTAAAGGCGTGTGCCACCATGCGCGGCCCAGACTATTCTCTTATGGGAATGGCAGGAAGAGAGGAACAAAGGGAAGTTCCTGCTGCAGAAGTCATAATGGAAGTGTGGACTTACGGATGTCAGTAGCTCAGGAACTAAATTTTGTGGTAGTTCCTGGAATAAGATGCTGGAGGTCTAGTCTACAGCCCCTACAGATGAAGAAGACAAAATGGAGGAATCCACAAACCACCAAGAAAGAAACAGAAGCTCAAGCAACTGGGCTAACAAGACTCCTTTGGTGACCCTCTCCAGCCACATAGAAGCAATTTCTTCAGTACTGTGGTCAGGTGCTGAAGAAATCTGCAGTGCATCTTGGGATCACACAATTGGAGTATGAGCTGCTGAGTCTGATGGTCTTAAGCCAACTTTGGCAGGAAATAAAATGTTTAATTGTATTTCCTATTCTCTACTTTGAAGATGTTTGGCATCTGGAAGCACAGATGGACATATCAGACTGTAGGATCTCAGAATAAAAGATAGTTCTCCAGTGTCACTGTCTCTTACCTCTCATACAAGCTGGATAACATCAGTGAAGTATCTCCTACCCGAGAACAGCAGCTGACTTCAGGCTCTTTAGACAATATTGTCAAGCTATGAGATACAAAACGTTCTAAGGCTTTTCTCTATCGTCTATCCTCATGAAGATAAAGTTGTATGTATGTGGACTGGACAGACATGGGGCTACTTCTGAGTGGAGGAACAGATAAGCTACATTCCTACACACAGTCACCTACTACTTCCCCCTATGGCAGCTTGAAAATGAATAATTTGATCAAAGAGACTATCTTGTTGAGTTCTGTTTTGCTTTGGAAACAGCGTCTCACTTTTATGTCATAGAGAATTTGTAAGTGAAATTGGTAGAGAGGGCTGAGGATGTAGCTCACTTGGTTGAGTGCTTGCCTAGCATGCACAAAGTTCTGCGTTTTATCAACAGCACTGCACAAAAACTAGGCCTGGTGGTACACCCCTATACTAGCCCTTAGGAGGTTAGAAACAGGAGGATTCAAAGTTCAAGATCATCTTTGGCTACATATTGAGTTCCAGGCCAGTCTGTGTTACATGAGACCCTGTCTCAAAAGAAAGAAAGAAATCAGTAGAAAATTATCAGGCATATTGTCAATGCAGAGACAGAAAGCAGCCTTTTAAAGTCTGTGATGATTCATCCTTCATGAGAGCAAACGTTTCACTATCTTTTTCTTCTCTCATGTTTATGCAGTATAATAAATATGTGGCCTGTATTCAATAACAACAAAACAACAATAATAATAGCTGCTAATCCATACCTATCCATCAATAAGCTGGGCCCTTAGCTCCCAGAGCAGCATAGAGGAACATGGGCTTAGTAGGAAAGTTTGAGGAGAGTTTCTTGATGACACATAGTCCACAATATCAAAGACAGGGAATATCCTGCCTGATGAAGACACAGACTTCCACAGAGAGCTCATATTCACTCACATTTCGATATAGCTAGATACCTTCCAGTGCGCTGACCTCCCATCACTAGAGCAATTCATTGAGTAAGAGTTCCTCCTGCTAGTTTGCCCAAGACCCTAGTCTGGGTTCTTGATATTTTAAGATTAACCATAACCATGTGTTGCAAATCCCAAATTACCTTAACATTTGCATATAGGCCAGGTTAGTTCCTAAGAAGGTTGTAGAAAAATAACCATTGCTAGGAAGCGTTCATCTACTGGGAAGAACAGGCACACTGGGAAAAGCATTTTACAAATGTCTGCTACTCACAGCTTTCCTGTGCAGAGGCAATAACAACAAAAGTCTGCAAGAGTGAGCACTCTGAAAATGTTTCTGCATGGTTTAGCAGAAATAATCTGTCTGTCTCAAGATTACTAAAACTTCCTCGTATGAGCAACACTCATTAAGAACTTGACAAATAAGAATTTCTGGTGAGGCAGGGCTGCCTTTTGCACTGGGTGTATATGATCCAAATTACCTACCTCAGCCCTGATTCTTTGTGGCATTATTAACTACCTTCCATTGACTTGTTTGTGGGTCTGTCTACTTCTTTATTTCCTGTCTCCTCTAGACAGAATAAGGATCACACCCATCTTGCCAAATGCCATATCTCTGTGTCCACACCGCACTTGGCAAACAGCAGTACCGACGAAGAGTGAACCAGTCAATGGCAGTTTTTCCCTCCAGTCCTGATCTGCATTTCTGCATAGTCAGCATGTCTCTGAGTGAAAGATGAGGATAATCCTTTTTAAGCCACATAAGCCAGGTGTGATAGTTTAAATGCGACTGTCCCCCATAGGCTCCAAGCATTCAAGTACTATGTCCCCAATTGGTGGTACTGTTTTGGGTGGTTTAGGGTGCTCAGCTGTGATAGAAGAAGCTCATCACTGGGGTGGGCTTTGAGAGTTCATAGCCTTGCCCCATTTCAAGTTTGGCTCTCTCTGTTTCCTGCACATGCTTGAAGATGTGAGTGCTCAGCTTTCTGCTCTGGCCACCTCTACTGCCACGCCTCCCCCACCATGATGGCTCTTATCCCTCTGGAACCATAAGCCTAATAATCTCTTCCTTCTATCAGTTGCCTTGGTCGTGGTGTTTTATCCCAGTGACAGAAAAGAAACTAATAGACCAGGAATTCTCAAGGCGTTTGAAGCCCCATGACTCTCTGGTGAGGTGGGAGTCATACATCTCTGCTACCCCTGAGGCAGCAGCAAACGCCCTGCCTGAGGTCCCTCGGGCCTGGGTGGGAGACGGGCTGGGTGAGTTGTCAGCTAAGGGGCCTTCCTGAGCCTCCACTCTTCATTTTCCAGTGATGAATATAAATAATCCCTAGCTCAGTGGGGGCTGCACAAATGAAGTGAGAAATCGTGCAAACTTGCTTAGCGAGTAATGTAAACTCAGTGAACAATCTTCAAACATGTTATTGCTGTTGTTGTTGCTGCTGCTGTTGTTATTGTAAGAATAATTCAAGGGGCTGGAAAGATGGCTCAGTGGTTAAGAGCACTGGCTGCTCTTGCAAAGGACCCAGGTTCAATGCCCAGCACCCACATGGCAGCCCATAATTCCAGTTCCAGGGGAGTCTGACACCCTGTTCTGATCCCTGTGGGCACTGCATGACACAGATGCATTTACACATATGCAGGCAATGTACTCATACACATAAAATAAAAATAATGAATAAAAAATATTTTATAAAAGAGTAATTCAGGCCTGGAGATATGGCTCAATGGTTAAAACACTGACTGTTCTTGCAGAAGACCCGGGCACCCACGTAGCAGCTAACAACTGTCTATAACTCCAGTTCCAGGGAATCCGACAGCCTCTTCTGTCCTCCACAGGCATTGCACAACACAGGTGCACTTACTACATCCAGGCAATACACACATACACATAAAATAAAAATAGTAAAATATTTTTTAAAAGAGTAATTCAAGGAATAGTTTTACCTTTAGTATAATTCATTTACTTCTGGGTAGGAGGTAAACAATGTTTCTGAGGCTGACATGCAAAGTTGTCCTCTAGTCTTCATGTGCACATGCATGCATGCACACTGGCACACAGAAGTACACACACACACACACACTCATTGAAATCTACCTGATGACTTTATAGACATACACGATGCCAAGGACCCAAGTGCAACTGACCATGACGAGTAATAATCAGATACATACAAATGAGAGATGCATGCGCCAATATCTCAGTGTTATTAGCAAAAACCTTGAGCCTTTCTGTAAGAAACAATGTCTTACAGGGCTTATACTGAATTCAATATTGTATAACTGTATTCACGATTAATCCTGCCCTTCAAAGACATCTAAATTTCGAATAGTAGTGGCACAATTAGGTTAACCCAGTTTCAGTAAAATCACAAGAAATTACTCTCATTTCCTGATTTTTTAAAAGAGTGCTGTTACACATTTTCACCTATTTCCACATTAGATATCTTCCTGAAATATTTCCAAATGAGCTAAAACTCAATGCGTGCTTTTACAGCTCCTGTGGAAAACAACTGCAAAAGTCTTTGGAAAGTGCCCAAATTTCACTAGTCCCCTAGAGGCAAAAAGATGCTAATAATATAAATAAAAGCAGTACAATAATAATAGCAAAACTCAAAGATTACACTTGTTCACGCTGATTCCATGGAGCACTTCTCCAAATGGGCCAGTCATGTCCCAAGACCAATAACCCAACACCTGACACAGAAACCAAGGATTCAACTCCTCTCAGCCCCTTGTTGCCAAGCTCGAGATGGCAGGTAGCTTACACATTACTTAAGGAACCAAAACTTTTCATCTCTTAGAGGTTCCTAAGGAAATGCAATAACTGCTGAATACTGACCTTTCTCAAAGGACATTTTCCTGCCACTAAGGTAAAAATTCCTTTCGATGGCGATTTCAACAGGCAACAGGGAACTCGATAAGATAGGGGAACTGCTTGGAAAGGCAAGAGGAGACCTCTTTCCAAGAGCTTTATTCAAGATTTTGGGTAGTAGTTGGGAATCCCCTCAAGTACACAGTAGGAAGACCCATTCCTGGCCTTAGGAAGGAATTGTCAGGAGAAAGGAGGGTACTGCTCCAAAGAGGTCTCTTTCAGGTTCAAATTCAGTGTCTAAAGGTAAGACAAATGTGTAAATTGGACCAGGTTAAGGAAGAAAGGAGTCTTTCTTAAAGGTATTTTAAAACACATATTTCTAAAGGTACCCAATGCAGAAAGTTCTAGTTTCCTAACTAGTGTCTAAGCTCCTTCTTCCTTAGGAACAAAGACCAAGCTGTTTAGGAACAAAGACCAAGCTGTTTTAAGGGTGTAAATGAAGGGCTGGAGAGATGGCTCAGTAGTTAAGAATACTGGATGTTCTTGCAGAAGACCCAGGTTCGAATCCCAACACCCACATGGCAGCTAACAACTGTCCATAACTCCAGTTCCAGGGGATCCAAGAGCCTCTTCTGTCCTCTACAAGCATTGCACGACATGGGTACACTTACCTACATGCAGGCAATACACGCATACACATAAAAACAAATAAAATATTTAAAAAATAAAAAAAAATTTTTAAAAAAGAATGTGAATGAGTCTGATGTGCTGCGTACTGTACAAGGGAAAATGATGCTTTCAGAAGACATGGTTATTAAATGAAAATCTCAGTGCCTAATGTTAGTCAGGAAGACCTCAGCAGCACCTGGAACAACAAGGCTATCATCCTATCATCACTGTTCTTGGTCGCCCATAACTAGATGGTAAGACTCTATTGCTGAAGACACCAGTCACTTTGAATGAAGGATATAAAGAAATATCATCCTGAACTGACCAGGAAACTTTCTCCCTGCTGGCTCACTCACATTGTACTGGAAGGTGATTTGCAAGCTGCTGGGGGAGAAAAGACATCAATGGTCTTACCCAGCACTGGACCCTGCATGCTGCAATACAGACCTGCTTTCAAGATGTGACCACCAGTGCAATAGTGGCTTGACACTTAAGGGAGTAACCAACTGCTTTCTGATTGGATATATGGCTTGCTCTGATGGAGAGATTTAATGCTTGGCACTGTAAACTTGGTCAAAAGCCCAGGACTAGGGCGATCATAGACCCCAGGGAAAAAAACTTACTACTGTTGTTTTACTAAATGGTCATGCTATTAAACTTCACTCTAAATATTTATCTTATACTCGTAGATTTGTGCTGCTCTCAACTTTGGACAGAGAATCTTCTTTTTTTCAGTTGCCAGTGGTTAATTCAGATACTCATAACTGGTCAAAGTGCCGAGTATAAATAACTCTGAGTGCTCAGCTGTGGGTAGGCCATCTAAACTAACCTCCCATCATCCAAGGCTCAGGGAACTTCATGGAAATGGAGTGGAAAGAAGGTAGGAGTTGGGGGTGGGTAGGAAGGTGAAACGCTGATTTCTGGACTTGACGTGGCAGTTGCACACATCAACACATAGAAGCTGTGGTTATCTGCATGACCGTCACAAGATCCAACCAGTCAAAATTCCAGCATGGATGGGGGGAAGCCCTGAAGCTCCACTTACCTACTAAAGGAGCTATTGGCGGTTAATGGATGCTGGGAGAGGTTGCTCATTCCAGTGGATGGTCAAACACCCGTGTACCTATGGGCAACACTAATTGGACTCAAGGGGCTATTAACACACACACAAAAAAAAGGACAGGAAGTTGGGAGGGAGAGAAATGGGGTGGGGCAGTAGGAGATGGAGGGAGAAAGGGGTGGGTGGATACACTCAATATACATTGTATAAATGTACAAAACTTTCAAAGTATAAAAAAGATTATTTTTTAAAATGATAGAAATGATCCATTCAAAATACCAGTCTTCTTTGCTAAATTTGACCATGTGGCTATGTTACAGATAAAGTCTGTTGGCAAGAAAAAGGGGTTAATGATGGCAAGAGAATCAAAACTACTCATGAATCACAGTAGCTGATAGTACCTGCACAAAACTTACACAAGGCTGAGCCCATCTGCATCCTGTTATGGAAGGAGTAGGGGCTCACAAGGCCCTATCCCTTCCTGAGGATCTACAGGCAGCTAATGTCTGCTGGGATAGAAAGAGACATTTTCTTCAGTGGTATAGTTGGTAGTAAATGGCTCATGTTCCTATAAATAATCTCTCAGCTGTGCTCCTATAAGCAACCCTAATTAAGGTCTTCGGGTCTCACAGAAAAAGATGATGATGACAGATGATGATGATAGATAGATAGATAGATAGATAGATAGATAGATAGATAGATAGATAAATAGATAGATAGATAGATGATAGAT
>NW_008356473.1:1883896-1893151 GCF_000622305.1 Nannospalax galili | reverse complement strand
ACAGAGTGAAAGATGATTAGGTACATTAATAGATACATAGACAAGTGGATGGATGGATGAATGGATGGATGTATAGAACATAGGTCATAGAGGTGATAAATAGAAAGTTAGATCGATGTCAGATGCCTACATGATACATAAATAGATGACTGATGATATAGATGATAGAGAGATGGTAGATAGATGATGGATGATAGATGATAGATAGAAAATAGATACATAGATACATAGATAGATAGATGATAGATAGATAGATAGATGATAGATAGATGATAGATAGATAAGAGGTAGGAAGAGAAGAGGAGGGGAGGAGAGCAAAAAGGAGAGAAGGAGGGAGGGAGTGGATTAAGGACAAGAGAGGTGTGGCTAATTTTTGTCAATTTAACACAAACCATAGTCACCTGGAAAGAAGAAACATCAGCTGAGGAATTCCTTCCTTCCATCAGACTGAACTTTGCTCATGTCTGTGAAGCACTTTAATTGCTCATTGATATAGGAGGGCTCAGACCACTATGAGTAGTACAATCCCTGGGCAGATGGGTCTGGGCTGTATAAGAAATGTAGAGGAGTACCTTTTCAGTCTCGGCCTCAGACCCTGCAGCCACCGTGATGTTGATTCCCAAGAACTGGTTTGCCATCTATGAACTCCTTTTTAAGGAGGGAGTGAATGATGGTAGTCACAAAGGATGCCCGTATACCCAAACACCCAGAGCTTGGCAGACAAAAATGTGCCCAACCTTCATGTCATGAAGGCTATGCAATCTCTCAAATCTTGAGGCTACGTGAAAAGACAGTTTGCCTAGAGACTTTCTACTGGTATCTTACCAATGAGGTATCCAGTATCTCTGTGATTCCCCCCATCCACCTCCTGAGATGGTGCCTGCCACCCTGTGCCACAGCTATTCTGAGACTGGGGGACCTCGGCCTAAAGGTCCAGAGGGTGATTGACCCACAAGATTCACAAGAGCGGAGGCTGACAGAGACACCTAGAGTGCTGTGGCCCCTGGTGCTGACAAGAAAACCAAGGCTGGGGTTCCACAACCGAATTCCAGTTCAGAGACAGGTTTGGTCGTGGAGGTGGTTCAGCTACCTGAAGTTGGAAACAAATGTTTTGTGTTGAATAAATTTATAGTCATAAAAAATTAATAAATGTAGAGGAGCAAGTGAGGGGAGCAGACCAGTGAGCAGCATTTCTCCATGGTCTCTGCTTCAGTCCCTGCCTCCAGGTTCCTGTCTTGAGCTCCTGGCCCACGCTCCCTCAGTGATGGGCTATCACCTATAAACCAAATAAACCCTTTCCTCCTCAAATTGCTTTTGGTCATGGTGCTTATCACAGCAATAGAGAAACAAGCTAGAACAAGAGGGTAATAGATGAATGTGATCAAAATACATTATATAAATAGATGTATGGAAACATCACAATGAACCCCATTAGAGATATAATTAATACACTTCATTTTAAAAAAGATGTTTTAAAAAGTCTCTGCTCTAGACACTAGCAGCAAGAAACCTGTGTACAGTGAGGAAAAGAACAGGTGCGTAACAGTGAAAATACGTGTTACATTCTATTCTTGTACACGGGGAAAGGGAGATTAAGTGGGAATTCTTCAATCTAATGTTGAAGGAATGATGTAATGTTCCATGGCTACCAGCTATGGAACTCTGAGTACGTCTGTGGCTAGATTTCCTCATATCTGAATGGTAAAATCAATCCCACTCCACAGAACTACTGTGGGATTCAAAGAGGCTGTTTAAATCAGCACCAGGTCAAACATGACATATACTCCAAAGCTGACATCCCCTTCCCATCTTTTTCCTGTGTTGTTCAAGAACTAAGAGTCATGACGCAGAAACAAAGAGGCTTAATACTGAGTAGGATGGCGCCTGATACACCGTCGACCTGTTTGAGTCACAGAACATGTTGATAATACACTGAAGTGAATAGGAAACTTAATCTCTGCACTCTTACTGAAACTGGGTCCTGTTTGGTAAAATAAGACTTTCTTTTCTGAGACAGGGTCTCATGTAGCTCAGGCTGGCCTAGAACCCACTATACAGTTGAACTCTGAACCCTGAACTCTCAATCCTCCTGCCTCCACCCCCAAGGGCTGGCATTAACAGGCATGCACCACCGTGCCTGGCTAAAAGTGAGAATTGCTTTATGGTGATTAGAGTTCTCATTCATTGCCATGCTGTCAATCATATCCACCTGAGCTGCCTGGAGCTATGCCCTCCAACCACCATCTAAAACATTCTCAGGGGGACTGGGGACAGGGAAAGAAGGCTCTCAAGAGCTTCCAAGTCTGTCCTTTGTGCTTGGCAAGTATCTCATACACTTCACTTGTCTTGATTTATGAGGCAAACTTGGCCAAGAAAATGCTTTTCGGGGGATGAATGGTAAGGGAACAAAAACAAACTGTTGAAAATGGGCTGAAGTATCCTTATCTGTAGCTCTGTCTTTTACCCCCAAAGTATACACATGTTCTCATAAGAAAAAAAACACAAGGGCCTCCCTCCAAGACCACCCAGCATGGGATTCAGGGTCCAGCAGGGACCAATCAGGTCTCGAGTGAACCCGCCTCATTTTTGTGTACTACACAGTGACAGCCCTAAGCCAGCTTTCTGTTGTTAATTTCAGGCTCTTGCACATCCACTCAAAACATCATGGTGGCATGCCCTGACAGCCAACAGCAGTTACAGCAGCATCACCTTCTTTGTCCTGAAGAAGAGTTGTTACCTTGTATCAAAAGCACGTGTTTCTAAGTGGTGAGGTGGCAGCACTCCGCCTGCTCCCTTGGAGGTCCTGCACTACCCATATTCTGCCCCAATCTCAGAGTGCTATGGAGAACAAACTTACTAACTGGGCTTGTACAAGAAGACTAAAAACCCAAGTCAACTGTTTAAGACATTGTTTTCTTTTTTCATATTTTCAAGGCAGGACAAAGAAGAACTGGAGCGATCAGTACTGTTGTTAAGAAGCATGTGCCAAGTGTGGTGGCGCCTTTCATCCCAGCGCTCGGGAGGCAGAGGCAGGCAGATCCCTGTGAGATTGAGGCCAGTCTGGTCTACATAGAGAGTTCTAGGCCAGCTGGGGCTGCAGGGAGACCCTATCTCAAAAAGACAAAAAGAAGGAAGAGGAGGAGGAGGAGGAAGGGGAGGAGGAGGAAGGGGAGGAGGAAGAGGAGGAGGAGGAGGAAGGGGAGGAAGAGGAGGAGGAGGAAGGGGAGGAGGAAGAGGAGGAGGAGGAAGGGGAGGAGGAAGAGGAGGAGGAAGAGGAGACAGAAGAGGAGTGGTTTAGAGGCTGGGGGATGCTCAGTGAATAGAGTGTTTGCTGGGCAAGTATTGAGGACCTGAGTTGGTATCCCGAGAAGCCACATAAAAGCTGGGCATAGTGGTACATGCCTGTAACCCCAGTGGTAGGAGGTAGAGACAGATGAATCCCAAGGACTCACTTGCCAAACTGTGTAGCCTAAACAGCAAGCTCCAGGTCAAGTGAGAGTCCCTGTCTCAAAAGTCAAAGCAGTGAGTGATAGAGAAAGACATCCAACATCAACTTCTGATCTCCAGACACACACAGGTACACACAGATAAGCACAACTACATGCACATATGCATGCACATGCATAACACACACACACACAAAACATTTAAATTTTTAATTAAAAAAGAAGCACAAAATTTAAAACTTAGCATGTTTGCTATGGCCCTGGTGAGAGGAATGAACAGTCATCAATTTTAGAGTAGGCATGATGGTACATACCTGTGATTCCAGATACTTGGGAGGACAGGGCAAGTCGGTTCAAAGGCAGCCTGGGTTATATATAAAGACCCTATCTCAAGAACGAGAGGGGCTGGCTGAGCATGGTGGCACATGCATTTAATCCCAGCACTTGGGAGGCAGAGGCAAGCAGATCTCTGTGAGTTTGAGGCCAGCCTGGTCCACATAGTGAGTTCCAGGACAGCTGGGGCTACACGGAGACCCTATCTCAAAAAAAGAAAAAAAGAGAGGGGCAACTTTTGTCCTCATTTGTTCAATTAGCTATTTATTTTGTTTTTCAACTGTGAATTCAATAACAAAATTGAAGAACATACATGAAATGTCAGAGGAGCAGCATGAAAGAGACAATGTACTAGGATGATAGATTTCAGCTTTTGTTGGGCTTATGATCCATACCTCTTATAGTTGAGGTGTGTGTGTGTGTGTGTGTGTGTGTGTGTGTGAGCGCGTGCGCGCACACATTGTGGAGGTCAGGTGTGTGTGTGTGTGTGTGTGTGTGTGTGTGCGCGCGCGCGCGCGTGCACACACGCGCTTGTGTTTTGAGCTTTTGAACAAGTCTTCAGGAATGTGTATATGTATCAAAGGGACTATCTGCAATGTAGCTTTACCCACAGCTGAGTCCAACAGTACCCTGCAGAGCAAGGTACCCAAGTGAAATAGCCAAGTAGCACAGACACAGGGAAGATGGGTCAGGGAACACAGGTCAGGGAACCCAAGCATGCATAATAGTATTTTAGTGAACACGGTAAAACCAAAGTATATTTCAAAATATATCTATATGAAATGTTACTAATGAAATGCTTTACATTTGGGGCTGGGGAGATGGCTCAGCCAGTAAAGTGCTTGCCACACAAGCATAAGGGTCTGAGTTCAGATCCCCAGCACCCAGGTAAAAGTCCAGGTGCACAGCATGCATCTATAATCTCAATGCAGGGGAGACAAAGATAGGCAGATCCTGGAGCTCACTGGCTGGCTGGCCTCATCAGACTGGTGAGCTCCAGGTTCAGTTAGTGTCTTAGTTACTTTTCTGTTGCTGTGATAAAACTCTATGACCAAGGAAGAGTATAGAAGGAAGAGTTTGAGTTTTTGGTTCTAGAGGAATCAGAGCCCATCCATCATGGTGAGCAGGCTTGGTGTCAAGAAGTGACCGTAGCAGTCTATAATCTCAATGCAGGGGAGACAAAGATAGGCAGATCCTGGAGCTCACTGACTGGCCAGCCTCATCGGACTGGTGAGCTCCGGGTTCAGTTAGTGTCTTAGTTACTTTTCTGTTGCTGTGATAAAACTCCATGACCAAGGAAGAGTATAAAAGGAAGAGTCTGAGTTTACAGTCCTAGAGGAATCAGAGTCCATCATGGTGAGCAGGCTTGGTGGCAAGAAGTGACCATAGCAGAAAGCCAAGCGATCACATCTTCAAGCAGGCACAGGAAGCAAAGTAACTAGAAATCCCACAAGGCTTAAGAACACTTGAGCCCTCCCCCTGTGATATGCTTTCTCCAACAAGGTCACACCTTCTGAGACCTCCCAAAACAGCACCACTAACTGGGGACAAAAATGTCCAAATATCTGAAGCTTATGGGGGACATTCTTATTCAAACCACCATAGTCACAGACCCTGTCTCAAATTTTAATATATAGGAACTAGGGAGAGGACTCAGTGGGTAAGAGCCCTTGCTGTGCATGAAGACCTGAGTTCAGATCCTAAGCATCCATATAAAAAGCCAGGCATGGCCACATGCACCTGTAACCCCCCAGGGGGACTGGCAGAGACAGCAAGCTCCAGGTTCACAGAAAGACACTATGTCAAGGAAATAAGGCAGAGAGCAATAGAGGATGGACACCAATATTAGCCTCATGCCTTCCCCATGCCTTCACCATGATGGACTGCATTCCTTTGAACTGTGAGCCAAAATAACCCTTCCTCCCTTAAATTGAGTTCTGTCAGACATTACACTATGTCAAGGAAATAAGGCAGAGAGCAATAGAGGATGGACACCAATATCAGCCTCATGCCTTCCCCATGCCTTCACCATGATGGACTGTATTCCTTTGAACTGTGAGCCAAAATAAACCCTTCCTCCCTTAAATTGAGTTCTGTCAGACATCTAATCCCAGAGATGGGGAAAGTAACTAATAAAGAAAAAGAGGAAGAACTCAAAGCTCTATTTTCTAACTCTTAGTCAAAAGTTTCTTCTATTGTTGGTACTGAAAATGCCTTACATGAAATAAAAACACTGAACTCCGATTTGAGGATACCCAGAGGATAAATAAAAATATTTAATAAATCAGGGGCTGGAGAGATGGCTCAGTGGTTAAGAGCACTGACTGCTCTTGCAGAGGACCCGGGTTTAATTCCCAGCACCCACATGGTGGCTACCTATGTCAAGGAAATAAGGCAGAGAGCAATAGAGGATGGACACCAATATTAGCCTCATGCCTTCCCCATGCCTTCACCATGATGGACTGCATTCCTTTGAACTGTGAGCCAAAATAACCCTTCCTCCCTTAAATTGAGTTCTGTCAGACATTTAATCCCAGAGATGGGGAAAGTAACTAATAAAGAAAAAGAGGAAGAACTCAAAGCTCTATTTTCTAACTCTTAGTCAAAAGTTTCTTCTGTTGTTGGTACTGAAAATGCCTTACATGAAATAAAAACACTGAACTCCAATTTGAGGATACCCAGAGGATAAATAAAAATATTCAATTTAAGAGAAGAGAGGTTTACTTGGGCTCACAGTTGAGGGAATGCAATCCACCACAATAGGGAAGGTATGGTAACCACAAGGGGTCAGTTTACAGCACGACTTGAGAGAAGAGAGGTTTACTTGGGCTCACAGTTGAGGGAATGCAATCCACCACAGTAGGGAAGGTATAGTAACCACAAGGGGTCAGTTTGTGGTAGCCAGAGTACACAGCACGACTTACTGACATCTTGACAGATCAGGAAGCAGAGAGCTTGGGCTGGACCAGAATGGGATATCACCTTCAAGGCCCACACCGAGCAGCTCACTTCCACTAGTCAGGCCATAGTCTCAAGGCTCCACAACCTCCCAAAATAGCCCACAGAGGAACATCTCACTTAATGCCATAGCACTTAACATGTTGTAAAAAGAATATTCACTTTTAGCCTACCAAGTTTTGGAGGCTGGTTTACCAAACTAGTTCTCATAAATGTCAGAAATACAGCAGCGATTTCTCAAGAAATTTCAAATATTGGGGGCGGGGGGGAGCTCTCAGCCTCCTGATAAAAGTCAGTCACTTATTGGAAAGGTACAGGCTTTAGGACCTGCCTGAGAATCAGGACAAAATTGACTGAATCTTTAAAGACAGTGAGTGCTTGAAACCTGAGGCTTCCGTGTTATCAGCATGAGAATCTCCTAGCTTCTATTTATTGCACTGATTTATCCCGAAGTTAAGGGTAATGTTTATGGGTAAATCTTCCTGTGAAAGTAGAGCATCAAAGGTCTGGAGAGATGGTTCAGTGGTTCAGAGTGCTGGCTGTTCTTGCAGAAGACCTGGGTTCGTTTCCCAGCAGCCACATGAAGGCTAACAACCCTCCATAACTTGGGTTCCAGGGGATCCAATGCTCTCTTCTGACCTTTGTGGGCACTGCATGCACATGGTGCACACATATACATGCAGACAAAACATTAATACACATAAAAATTCAAAAACATAAATTATTTCTACAAGGCAAAAAAGTAGAGCATCATTCATTCAGGTAACAACAAACTGGCTCTCTTCTAGGACTTGGAGACTAAAATGTTGGCAGAATCAGTTGTGGGATTTTTTTTTCCTTTTTCCATTGGGGTGTGTGTGTGTGTGTGTGTGTGTGTGTGTGTGTGTGTTGGGGTATATAGGTATGTGGGTATATGAGTATATGTACCTGTGGAGGCCGGACGTGGATGTCAGGAGTCATCCTCAATCGCTCTCCCACCTCATTCACTGAGGCAGGGTCCCTCAGTCAAACCCAGAGCTCACCAATATGTCTGGTCTCATTAGCCAACTTGCTCTGAGGATCCCTTATCTCCAACCTATCAGGCTGGAATTACAGGTGGGCCACCGCCTCCACACAGCAATTATGTGGGTTCTGGGAATCTGAGCTCTAGTCCTCATGCTTGCACAGCTAGTACTTTAGCCACTGACACATCTCCCAAGCCCAGAATCTGGCTTCCTACTGTCTCCAGGGCAGATCTTTTCTTGCCACTTCCAGCTTCCTGTGGTTCCCAGCAGTCCTTGGTGCTCCCCACTGTGGACACATCACTCCATCTCTGCCCTGTTGACATGAGTATCCTTCCCATGTCTACCCTGTGTCTCTTCTTTTCTTGTAAGAACACCAGTCATACTGGATCAGGGTCCACCCAGTGATACTGTGCTAGGGTATTATTAGGACATTGTCTTACCTTGATAACACCTGCAAAGACACACTCACAGGTGTGTCTGACCTTGGCCCTTCCTCATATACCCAACCCCTTACTTAACAACTCTACTTGGGTTTTTGTGCTGTTTTGTTTTGGGTTTGGGGCTTTATGAGACAGGGTCTCATGTTGCCCAAGCTAACCTCAAACTTACTATGTAACCAAGGATGGTCTTAAACTTCTGATCCTCCTGCATCCACCTCCCAAGTATGGGCTTTCTACTTAGATTTCTAATAGGCATAGGCATTCAAAACAGAACTATAGCATTGAAACTTAGCACCAAAATCTAGATTCCCTGTCTAGAAAATGACACTCTTATTTTTGCTCAAGCACAAATTTTTTTTAATATTTTATTATTTTTATTTTATGTGTATGTGTATATTGCCCGCAAAGTAGGTAAGTGCACCCGTGTCGTGCAATGCCTGCAGAGGACCGAAGAGGCTGTTGGATCCCCTGGAACTGGAGTTACAGACAGTTGTTAGCTGCCATGTGCGTGCTGAGATTCGAACCCGGATCTTCTGCAAGGAGAGCCAGTGTTCTTAACTGCTGAGCCATCTCTCCAGCCCCAAGCACAAAATCTTAGAGTCAGAAATATCAAAGGTACAGCCTCTATCACTTAGGCCGGCCAAACCTCATAGGAATGCACATGACGCATGAAACCTGAATTGCATCCAGGACTTGAGCTACAAAGGAATCAGGGATTGCTTTTCTCATAGCCCCTGCATAAGCCAGCAGTGAGTTCTGATGAATTCATATTCAAAATAGGTTCTTGATCCAACTTCTTCTCACTCCTTCTACCAACAAATACTATCTTGGTATCTACCAAACTATCATCATCTCTACCAACAGCAAGAGCCTTCTAACTGGCTCCTGTTTCAATTAGACCCCTCATAATCTCCACACTGCAGTAGCCAGCACCTTTAACGTCTTTACAATTAAAGGTGGCACATATTGGAGGCAGCACTGGGGGGCAGAGGCAGGCAGATTTCTGTGAGATCAAAGCCACACTAGTCTATATAGCAAGTTCCAGGCCAGCTGGGGTACAAAGAGAATTTGTGT
>NW_008356473.1:1841776-1883567 GCF_000622305.1 Nannospalax galili | reverse complement strand
GAGGAGGAGGAGGAGGAGAGAGGGGGAGGGGGAAGTGGAGGGGGAGGAAGAAGATTGATCTAGGGCTGTAGCTCAGTTAATTCAGTGCTTGCCTAGTGCACACAAAACCCTACACTCAATCTCCAGCACCACAGAAACTGGGTGTGGTGGTATACCCCAGTAATTCCAGCATTTGGGGGATAGATGCACAAGAATCAGAAGTTCAAGATTATCCTCAGCTACATAGCATGTTCTAGGCTAGCCTGTGATACATGAGACCTGATCTCAAAAATAAGCAAAGGGGCCAGTAAGATGGGGCTGCAGATAAATACACCTGATCTATAAGTCTGATAACTTTAGTTCAAGCCCCAGAACCCACAGATTCCACAAAGTGGACCTCTAACTTCCACATGTGTGCTGTGCATGCATGATTCTCCTGCATCACACACACTATAATGATAATTTTTAAACATATTTTATTGAATTTTTGTGTATTTCATACACAACATCTTAGTCCTTTTTATACCTACCCCCTTCCCCATCGACACCCTCCCATAGCCCATCCCACTGGATTTCACACATTCTGTCATTTATGTTAAGGCCTATTGAGTCAAGTTAGCGTCACCCGACATCTCTCAGTACAAGTTCATTCACCTGGGGTCGAGTCAGCCTATCTAGAATCACTCTCTTAAAGACGATCAGCTCTTCCTCACCAACAGTAATCAGATAATGATCATTTTTAAAGTTAAAGCAGATCCCAGCGCACTCACTTCTGAATGACTTTTGACCTCTGACTTCCACACATGTACTGTGAAATGAAGAAGTATTACAATATATTATTTACCAAAATAAAATCTAGTCAAAAAGTAGGACACTTGGGACTGGAGAAATGACTCAGTGGTTAAGAGCATTTGTTGCTTTTATAGAGGACCCAGGTTCAGTTCCCAACACCCACATGATGGTTCACAACCACCTGTAATTCCAGCTTTAGGGGATCTTCTGCCTTCTTCTGGCCTCTGCAGGCATTGCATTCATATGCTCAAACATACATACAAAAACACACATATACATACTTAATTTAAAAATAAAAATAAAGTCTTAGAAAGAAATAAGCATATCCAAGAAAAAAGAATGAGCTCTTACATGATAGTTACTCTTGATTGTCAAATTGACATGATTTAAATCACCTAGGAGACAAATCTCTGACCATGTCTGTGAGGGACAAAAAATCCCAGCGCACTCACTTCTGAATGACTTTTGACCTCTGACTTCCACACATGTACTGTGAAATGAAGAAGTATTACAATATATTATTTACCAAAATAAAATCTAGTCAAAAAGTAGGACTTGGGACTGGAGAAATGGCTCAGTGGTTAAGAGCATTTGTTGCTTTTACAGAGGACCCAGGTTTGAGTCCCAGCACCCACATGGTGGCTAACAACCATCTAGAACTTCAGTTCCAGAGGATCTGACACCATTTTCTGACGTCCTCGGGCATCGCATGACACAGGTGCACTTACACACATGCAGGCAATACACCCACACACATAAAATAAAAATAATAAAACTTTTTTTAAGTAGGACACTCGATGGGGATGCAACTCAGTGGTAGAGTGCTTGCCCAGCATGTACAAAGCCCTGGGTTCAATCCTCAGTACATACACACGCAAAAAAATTGAAGTTGGCATGGTCACCCTGGTCTGCAATCCCTTTACTTGGGAGGTGGAGGCAGGAAGATCAGGAATTCAAGGTCATCATCACTGCATAGCAAGTTTGTGGCAACTGTGAATTTCATGAAACCCTGTCTCAAAACAAAAGAAACAAATGTTTTTAAAAAGCAGTACATGCAGCCAGATGTGGTGGTGCATGCCTTTAATTCCAGCACTCAGGAGGCAAAGGCAGGTGAATCTCTATGAGATTGAGGCCAGCCTGGTCTATATAGCAAGTTCCAGGTCCTCTGGGGCTACAGGAGATCCTGTCTTAAAAAGACCAAAAAATTAAAAAGCAGTACATGCACTGTGGAATCAGTCTTCAGAACAACTAAAAACACTAGACTATGACGTGCGAGGCTGTTGAATCAACCCTAAGTTTTCAGATGTGATAATGATATTGTGAGCGTGTGGAAGGTCTGCATTCTTAAGAGATGAATACAGAAGGCAGGTGGATCTTTCTGAGTTTGAGGCCAGCCTGGTATACATAGCAAATTCCAGTCAGCCAGTGCTCCAGAGTGAGACTCTGTCTCAAAATAAATAAATAGATAAATAACAAATAATAAATAAATAAATACTGAAGAGTTGATTTTTTAATACTATATTCTTTTTAAGGACTTATTCATTTTTATTTTTTGTGTATGAGTATTTTGTGTGCATGGATGGGCACCGTGTAAGGTGCCAGTAGAGGCCAGAAGACGGTGTTGGATCCCCTGGAATTAGAGACACAGAGGACTGGAAGCTGCCATGGGCTGAGAACAGAACCCGAGTCCTATACAAGAGCAGTCAGTGCTCTTAACCACTGCGCTATCTCTCCAGCTCTAAATCTTGAATTTTTAAGTTACTCTCAAATAATTCAAAATAAAGGCAGGGAGTGAAAGCATTAACAATAATGAACATTAAAAAATGGCGTGTAGACTTTTTTTAACTATTCTTTTCACAGTTTCAATGGTTCAAAGTTTCTCAAAATAAAAATTTAAACAGAATACTCCTGGGGATCAGTGACTCATTTTCTTTATTTGCTAGACTGTCTCCTTTTACCACATATTAAAAGCTGTGTGCTTTCAGAGCACAGATATACAATGTCGTCTCCAGACATGGGTTTCAGAGCCCTTTCTCCCTTCTCCTGCTCTTTTAATATGTACTGAAAAACTATAACTGTTCCAAGAAACAATGCACAAACATGTGTACAAGAATTAAATTGCTGATACTAAATGCAAGGCATATGTGTCTTTAACACCCCTAACCAATCAATCAGAGCACTTTTTCTGCCAGACCTCGTTATGCTTCAGAATCTTTCTTAACACAAAATCTTTCTCTAGGTTACCTTGATTAGTTTGTCAGCATTTGAATAACAAATAAAATATTTGCTGTCTACCATTAATAAATCATCTCCTTTTCAAAACCCAAATACTGTAATTGTTGTGCCTCTGATAATAGAAAAAAAAAAAGAAGAAGAAGAAGAAGAACTAAGAAACTGAAGCCAAAAGACTTGAAGGGAAATCTACTCTGTGCCTTTTACTCCTGGAATGTTGGCAAGCCTTTTGAAGTCCCTTGGCCTCCTAAGTTTCTCTACCTGTAAGGATCTTTCCTCCCTAGACTTTAAGGAAGCTAACAAGAGATAATGGGCATTTTATAAAAACCATTCAAACATCACCACACAAGAGCCAGTTGTTAGTCTGATGGTAACTGAACAGAGAACAAGCTCTGTGAACCTCAAGCACTGCGTGTTTGTATTCTTTGAAGCGGCCCCTCCATAGAGCAGGTTCTAAGAGCTCCTTCTCGCCATGCTGGGGTCCTTGGCTAGCTCATCCTCTAGCTTCTGAAAACCTCAGGTTCGATCTTCAGATGCGTCTGCTGGTCACTCCACAGAGGATTTTTCTCTAATCTCTTGGCTGCTGGCTCCTCAAATCTGAAAGAGTAACAAGATGTTACAAACCGAGTTTGGGTGAGGCCAACATGGAGCTATCAAATATTGAAGTAAGGACTGATGCAAAAGAATATTTCCAAGGTAGATACTTGAGAACAGTTTAACTTGGGCCTCACTGCATCCAAGGTCACAAAATGGTCCTATTACTAGAGACTGGGGAGGTGAGCCTAGAGAAGAAAAAGGATGGGAAGTGTCTTCACTCCAGCTCAGATACAGTGACAGAGGATGACTTGGTATTATTCATGTTTCTTTTTTTGTAATAAAATACCTGACAGAAACAACTTAGGGAAAGAGGATTTATTTTGGCTCGATTGCCCGTCCACCCTGATAGAGAAGGTGGGCGGGGGCTGGTGGCTGTTGAGGTAGGACAGTGAAAGGTTGGAAAGAGAGGCTGCTTACTCACCTCCTGTAGAACCAGGAAGCAGAGAGCAGAGACACTGGCGTTTAGCTGACTTTCTGCTTTTTCTGTCTTTTCAGTCTGGGCCCCAGCCTGTGGGATAGTGCTGCCCAGTCAGGATGTGGCTCTTCCCTCTTCAGTTACCTCCCTGGCAAAGCCCTCACAGACACACCCCAAAAATGTGCCTTATTAGTGTTCTAGGTACTTATTAACCCATCAAGTTGACAATCAAAGTTGATCATTACACTTGGAGAGCCTGTATGTGCTCCCTGTAGTCTGGAAAAGGGGAAGAGGAATGATTTGCAAGTCAAGGATGGTCCCTTGCAAAGCAGGTCTGCCAGTCTGCAGGGGACAGACAGCAGGTCTCCAGTGTCTGGAAGGTATCAGAGACTGGAGCAAGTCCCCCTGCTTGCAGCAGAAGAAGCAGATCTCCATGTCTCTGCACAGTCTGTGGAGTCTCAAAGGCTGGAACGAGTCCTTCTCCTTGCAGTTGAAGCTGCAATGTTTGGTGTCCCATAGATTTGCAGGATAGAGCAGTCTCCCCTCTCTTCCTTCTCTGGCAAGCAGTCTGAGAACTCTGACTCTGAAGTCTCCAGTCTTCCTCATCTGAAGAACACCAGGGAGCCTAGCTCCTAGCCTCAGCTGGGGACCCAACCCTGGCTGGGAGCTGGACTGACCAAAACTTTGTGGACATTGATTTAAACCTAGACCCCAGTGGGCTCTGATTGGCTGGGTGTGTTGATGTAAATGACGTATAGAACAAGGACCAATCAGGAGACAGCTGTCAAACACAAAGGAAAAGCAAAAGATTGCCAAAATTTGGGAGTTCTCAATCAGGTCAGTGGCTTTGTCCCCCTTCCTGCCATAGGAGTTGGTAGGGAAGCAGGCACTCCACCATCAGAAGGGTCTTATAAGACAACTTGTGCCCAGGATCTAAGGGTGACATTCCAGTCACCTTTGTCCCCCAGGCTGCTGCCTCATCTCCTCCTGGAGCTGTCGGGCTGCTGCTATGGCCATTTCATTCATCATCAGGGCCATCAGATTTTGATGTCCTTACAGACTGATCCCCTGCCCTGACTGCACCCTGGGCTTTTAGTACCAGTTTTTTCCTTCATTCCTGGCTTTAGTTTAGATAATAACAACGTCCTATTGCATCAGTATCATAGGCACCTCAGAATTAGCACAGCCAAAGATAAAGTCTTGATGTGCATCCCCAACACCCCCTCATGATCTTTCCTATCTCATAAAGTAGGGATCCATCATTCCAAGTGGGCAAGCTAAAATCCTTAACGCTGCCCTTGTACCCTTCCTTCCATTGTGCATCCTCCATCCAAACTACCAATCAGTCCCACCGCTCCACTTTCAAGTCTCACCACCATCTGATCCAAACCTCAGATGTGTCTACACTGGATTGATACATAGCCGCAGGATAGGTCCTCCTGCTCCTGGGTAGATCCTGGACATCACTCTCAGCACCACATCCCAAGTGATATTTCTAGTTCACAGCTTATCCAAATCTTTCAAGGCTTCACTTTGAACTGAGACTAAATGTCAGCGTCCTCGGAATGCCTGCAGGACCGAGCCCCCATCTCTTTCAAATTCACTGTCTGCACCTCACCTTGCTCCCTACTTGCCCTGGGATCTGGCCACTCCTCACCCCTTGCTTTCCCTCAGGCATGCAAAGCATATTCTCTATTCATTATCTTTGCACTTGCTGGACTCTTTTCCATTTAGGTTTCTGTTCAAATATCACCTTGTCAGAGACGCCTCCCTTCTGTTGTCAAAATGAGTAATTCCAGAGCTAGGTTCATGGCTCCGTCAATAAAGTACTTTCAGTGCAAACATGTGGACAAGAGTTCAATCTCCCAGAGCCCACATTAAAAAAAAGTCAGGTGCAGCAGCGTGTGCCTATAAGCCCATCACTGGGCAGGAGGATTACAGGATCCCTGGGGTCTACTGACCCGCCAGTCTAGCCAAACCAGTAAGGATCAGGTTCACTGAGAGAACCTGTCTCAAAAAATAGAGAGAAACATGATTGAGGAAGACATCTGACATCAACCTCCGGCCTCCACTTGCATGTGCACACACATATATGTATACACGTGTACATACACACAAAAAATAAACACACATACAAACACCACACACACACACACACACACACACACACACACACACATACACACACACAGAGCAATTCCAATTCCCCCTTCTCCTCCACTCCTTCCTAAATGCTCCATCTTCGTCCTCTCACTGTGGTTATGCTCCTGAAGCTTATACTCACCTGGAAGACCACGTATGTATTGAGCTTTCTGTCTGCCTTCTACCACCAACATGTGGCTGTTCAAGGACTTTGCTTAACCATTGTGGTAGACACTCAGTGTTTTCTTAAGTGAGTGATTAACAATTTATATTAAAATATTTTCAAGGGCTTCTAAGTTCCAATCAATTAATACAAAAGAAAGTCTTCCATGGCCCCTTACAGTATCTGGAAACCAATTCTGAAAAGGAAAAGAACCAGCCCCCCTTTCAGACCTACCTTCCTCCCCATCTCTGGCCAGGACCCTCCTTCTCTTTCTCCCCAGGAACCTTTCCAGGAGGCCAGATGGAGGAGGAGAGGAAATCCCTTTTTGGCAACTGTTGCTGTACATCAGGAGTCAGCTCTGATGCGTGCAGGCACCAAGACTAGTTTAGGGCTCCCGGGGCCTCTGTTGTGACCATGACCGCCAGACAAGAATGTCTGTCTCTGTTAATTTAACTTAAGCTCATTTAATTACTAACTTGGTAGTTTCTGCTCTCTGCTTAGCTGCCTTCAAGTATGTGGCACTTTTGATAATTTAAAGGTTGAAATTTAGTCTATTTTTGCCATTGAAAATCAGCCTGGAGCCAGAGTTTCCCTTTTATTGAGGAAGACGAAACAGACCAGACATCAAAGGCAGTTGTGCTATAATTTTGTTTTTATGATACATTCAGAGTGCACAGTGGCTGCCTCTACTGGGCTGGAAATATGGAGTCTGGTGCATTCATATCTTTCTGTGTCTAGCTTTGCCCAAAATATTGCCCAGCAATATTTGGTGTCCATCCTCAGCCTGGGAGTCCCTAGAGAATGTAGGGAGCAGGCATGGGAGCCTGGATTCTCTACAGCCTCTGAGCGCAATGGCTAAACACTTGTCTAAAATGATTTTTAGCTGCATTTCTAGATTCTACAACTCACATTCACTCAGACCAGAATTAATGCCTTACCCCACAAGTGGATGTGGTGCCTCATAGATATGGTCTCTGTCCTTCAGAGAGCATTCGGTCTGATGAGACGATTGAGAGGGAAAGATACCATCTCAGTCCACAAGACCATTGCAACCAAGGTGTGCAGAAAGTAAACCAGGAGCATGGGGAACAAGCAAGCGTAGGTCTGTGAGAAGGATCAGTAGGGAATTACTAGGAGTCGAGAAGTGATGGGAGTTCAAGACAGAGTATATGTAAAGGCTTAAGACTGCTGAGAAGGGCAGCTGAGGACGTTGTGGAGACACGAACTGTGAGGGAAAGTGGGAGGGTGTGTGGGAAGAGAGTGAGGCTGGACCTGTTACTTCTGAAACAAGTGAAGTCACCTGATAGAAAACAAGCTAGAAATGACGGCACAGAGCACTTCACTAGCATACAAAATCTCTGGGTCTGATTTAGCACAGAAGAAAAACAGAGAAAGAGAAATAATCATATCAATTAACCCGATTTCTGCATCCTGAGTACTTACAACTTCAATCTGTGGTTTTTAGAGATGGTAAATCACTCATCCAAGATGATTCATCAGGAAAGAAGTGAAGGAGGGAAATTGAAAGCCACTGCTGACTCCAGTGCCCAGGCCTGTACACCACACTGCCTTGCCAGGGCTTAGCAGGTATGAAATGAGCAAGCAGATAAGGATATACTTTGCAAACTGTAAAACGTTTGTCTAAATGTAGCCACTGATGTCTATTAGTTTTATGGCCAGATCCTCTAATAGGAGGTTTTTCTTCATCAACCCTTGACAGTACAATCATAAGTCTTTTTTCCCAGGCTCAGAGCACCAAGAAAAAAAAAATGCTGTGGGAGACAGAAATCACTCACAGGATAAAAGGAAAGGAAGTCTGGGCTTTCATGAGTCACACTGAGGGATGGAAGAATGTGAAAATCAAATTGGGCAGCCCTTTGGAAAGCTTATCCTGTGCTGGCACCTGCTGGTGCTCAGAGTGGACGGGCCAGCTTCACTTCAACCAGGAATTTTCTCCCAGAGAATCAATGTCCTGGGACAGTTGTATGTGTGAAATGGAGTCTTTTCTTAGCTGAGATGCTGCTGTGCTTCCCTCATAATAACCCCTGCTGAGAACCACCTATGGGCATGTGGGGTTCTCAGGGTCTCCTACTCCTTCTTCAAAAGCAGTAGCCCTGAGCCCTAGGTGGCAGAAGTTTGATATAGACTGTAAGAGTCAGAGGAGGTGGATGACTACAAGCAGAGTTTTCCAGGCAGCTGGGAAGTTGCTCATATGAATTTACAGCAATGGTGACAGCCTGCATAAGAGCCGTACCTAGCTCAAACCAGACAAAAATCCAGCATAGACGTGGGGAAATGGGGAAGAAGCCCCAACCTTAGCTGAGGAATTATTGGCAATCAATGACTACTTGGAGAGAGAGAGAGAGCTGGTCTTCTTAAAAGAGTGATGCTAGATAGGTGGACCATGCTCCAGTGGATGGACTCACACCAGGAGACCTTTGGGAACACAAAACTTGACTTGATAGGCCTTAACATATATGACAGAATGCATGAAATTTGGTGAGGGGGCTATGTGGGAGTGCAGATGGGGGAAGGGGATCTAAATGTGATCAAGATGTATTGGATAAAATCCACAAAATTTCAATTAAAAGAATTTTAAGCAATTTCACCCTCACACACACACCTCTGTAAGACAACATCTACCTTGTTTGGGAAATGCACATAGCTGGAGGTCATTTGACCTGACCCTGGATCATGCAACTAACTAGTTAAGCAGCAATCCTAATTAAGGACCAAATTTCACTTTGATTTAGTGTTTCTTGCAGTGTCAGGTTGTTTTTAAATTCAAAGCTTAATTCACCTTTTTACTTCATCTCTGATTCTGGTACTACTCAGAGTTTTCTTCTGATTGATTGGTGAGCTGCTGGCTGCTATACTTTGTGTGACCTCCAGAATCCACATGCTGGAAAACTGGCCCCAATGAGGTAGTATTGGAAGGTGAGATCTTTTTTTAAAAAAAAATTTTATTTATTATTTTATCTGTACTAGTGTCTTGGCTGCATGTATATGAGTGCACCTGTGTCGTGCAATGCTGCAGAGCTCAGAAAAGGGCTTAGGATTCCCCTGGAACTGGAGTTAAAGATGATTCGTAGTCACCATGTGGGTGCTGGGAATTGAACCTGGGTCCTCTGCAAGAGCAGTCAGTACTCTTAACCATGGAGCCATCTCTCCAGCCCCAAGGTGAGATCTTTTAAAAGGTGAGTAGGTCAGTAAGAAATATTCATGTGCTTCTCCCGAGACTGGGTTAGTTACCAAAAGAGTGGCTTGCTACAAGGCAAGCCCAGCTCCTCACGCTGTCTCCCTGGCGTGAGCCCACTGGCCTGTCAGCTCTTCTGCCATGTTTGACACTGTACCAGAAGCCAAGCAGATACTCCTCTTGTTACTTTATCAACTTACCAGTTTCTGTTATGCTACAAAGATGATGCTTTTGCTTTATCCTAGAAATGGTTTAACATAGCTACCTTGAATCTTTTTCTGTAGTCTGGGGAGAAACCCCTCATACTGTATTTGTGGAGATCCCTTTTTTAAAAAAAAAAAACAAAAAAAAAAAAGGAAAAGTCTATCTGAAAACGTGAGGAAATGCTATCACTACTTTTAAAGCCTGAAGACCTGCTAACTTATAAAATACATCTTTGAACTTCATAGCGCTAAACAAAGGCAAGAATTCAAAGTAGGACCTGGAGAAATGGGGGCGGGGGGGGCGCCGGTCAGCATTTAAAAGCACTTGCTGCTCTTGCAGAGAACACAGAGTTCCTCTTCGCTTGTAAGATGCTTCACAAATACCTGTAACTCTAGATCCCGGAGATCTGACACCCTCCTCTGGCCTCCTCAGGCACCAGCATACACACATATACACATAAATCAAAATGAAACAAATCTTTTTTAAAAAATAATTTTAAAGTTTCCCCTTAAATGGTTTCCAAATTTGGACGCACAGAAACCTCTGCCTTAGGTCACTCATCAGTTAACATACCTGGGAGAATTCTCTCTACCCTAAATGTATCCAAAGATCAGATCATTCCTTTTCTAGATTTCAGTTGAAATGTAAAGAAACTAAATATATAACTTTGAACCATGTAAAATTGCCAATATTTGAGTCTTTTGCCTTACAAAAATATTGAAAACAGCAACTTTAAGGGATTCAACATAATTCAATAAGATGTTCAATTATCATGTAAAGTGATTAGACAGACCCACCTGGGGTCAGACATCAGCAGGCATCATCTGAGTGGTTTTGAATCATTTGAAAATTGTTGACTATTCAGATTTCCAGGCCCTTCCTTGAGTCCTTACTGAACTTGGATGAGGGTAGTTCAGGAATCTGCCTTCTTAAGAGGCATCTCAAGTTCTCCAATGCAGGGAGATTGTGAACTTAGGGAAACTCCTCTAGTTTGAAGCATTTTCTGCTCCCAAGTCCTCAGTTGACAACTCAACATGCTACACTGTCAGAGGGTCTGCAGCCTGGAGCAGGCCACTGTCAGGATTCCCATTGTGACCGTGAGCAAGAACCTTCAGCAACATTTAGATCTTACCTCCATCACTTGCCAGCTCAGAGAAATCTTTTCAGTACCAGCTTTTTGTTTTGATGACCCAGCTCCAGTTTTCAAAATTCTTTGTTTTCATCTGCTTATTTTATCACCTGAAGTTAATGACTATTTCAAGGGGACCCAGGTGGCTTTCTGAACAGCAGCATGTGGGGAGCATGCTGGGTCCCCAGTCTCTACAGAAAAGGAGAGAATTACTGGCTCCACTTGTTGGTTGAGAGACTATTTATATGTAGGCCTGTCTTTCCCATCTCAGATCCAAACCAAAGGCTGGTTTCCATGTTTGTTTTGCTGCAAAATGGTAACATTTACATGGAAATGGGTCTCTTTCTCTATCCTGTCATTTGGATTGCTTGGTTTTCCTGTTTGGAGTTCTTTGATGCTGCTGAAGAAGGAAGTCCAGCGGAGTGTGGAGAGAGGAGGAGAGTGCTGCAGGGAGCAGGGTGGCTGCTGGAGGGTCCATGCCATGAGGTCCACTCCTCTGACTCTTGGACCCATCACTTCTTCCCCTCATAGGGCTATGCTGTCCCCTTCCTGATTCTGCTGTTCTGCCTCCTACATCAAGACCTAAATCTATCAGTGTTTGGGGCTCAGGTTGAGATCTTAAGTGAGCAAGTCTCTCCCTCTGAAGGCCTTGCTTCATGTGAGCAGTGAATGAACCTTACCAGTGGATCTGTGAACCCAGTGACTTTCATAGTTCCATTAGGCTGTCATTCATTCCACAAGGAGGTACCAAGAAACAGCCCTTTAAGTAGTCATCTGACTCTGAGCAAGTTACTTAACCACTCTGCTGGCAGATCATCAAATGAACCAGACTCTACTTTTTCATGTCTTGTGAAGTAAATACTTCTTTATTCCCAAGGCATGAGAATAATAACCAACTCGTGCTCCCCCAGAAATCTTTGGTTCCCAACCAGGGGTCATTACTATACAAGGCTCTCCAGAGACTTCCCAAGGCTTTAAGCCCTGTCACACCTCTTCCCCATCACCTATGAGCCCCAATTTAACTTTAACTTAGACTCTTCTAGGCTTCACTCTGTCTCTGCTCTTATCTTTATTTCTTATTGGAGGTTTATATGAGAAAGTTAATTCCACTTCCAGGTGTACACTCTGAACAAGAACCTGATAGTGTCAACAACAAGGCACACAGACGATCCCTTCCTTGGATGGTATTGCTGACCATGATCAAACATCCTTCAACTTAAAAAATACTGGGAAATCCATTTGATGAAATACCACGCAGAGGCTCAAAAGAATGGAGCAAATCTGAATATATTAATAGGGGTAGACCGACAGACACATTGTGGAATAAAAGGAGAACGATATTAAAATGAATTGCATAGTGCACCATCTCTTTAAATTTTTTATTTTTTATGTATATGAGTGTTTTGCTTGTATGTATGTAAGTGCACCCATATACTCCTGGAGGACAGAAGAGAGCATCAGATCCCCTGGAATTGGAGTTACAGACAGGTGTTAGCTGCCTTGTAGGTTCTGGGAATTGAACCAGTCTTCTACAATAACAGCCAATGCTCTTAACTGCTGAACCATCTCTCCAGACCCCCTCCCTTCTTTAATTTTTACAGAATGCCATCTTTTTCTGTAAGACAATAAACTACACATACTCCAAGTATACACAGATACACATAAATCATAGCAAAAGTCTGGAAAGACAGCTGCCAAACTGGTAACACTGTTTACCTCCAAGGAAGGGGAAAGTCAAGGGAACTTTATGTTATGTGAAATTATGTTTAAATAGTTTTGTGCAAATAATATAATCATCTATTAATTTAAAATTTTAAATTAACTTGAAAAAATACAGTCACTGAGGGGCATATGAGAAAACATCCTGTTGAAAAGTTTTTACACTATATGAAATAGAATACTGTTATTTGAAGATGACTATTTAGTAGAAATGGTTTAAAAAAAATAAACAGTCATGGTGAAATAGGCCTGTAATCCCAGTAATTGTAAAGCAGCGGCAGGAAGATCAGGAGTTCAGGGCTAGCCTGAGGTACATGAGACTGTACCCAAAAAGTAATAACTAAAATGATATAGGTGAATATTTTAAATACTGACACATTCACATAAAGAAAATTACTTTCAAATAAGACTTTGAATAAACAAGACAAGAAGGGCTGGAGAGATGACTCAGCAGTTAAGAGCATTGGCTGCTCTTGCAAAGGACTGGGGTTTGGTTCCCAGCACCCACATGGTGGCTAACAACCATTTGTAACTCCAGTTGCAGGGGATCCAACACCGTCTTCCAACATCCATGGACACTGCACAACATGACTGCACTTATATACATGCAGGCAATACACTCATATACATAAAAATAATAAATAAAATACTTTTTTTAAAAAAGAATAGCACACAGTTGATTTTGAGGTTTGCGGATGACTCTTGCCCTTAACCTTGTGTCCTGGGAGAAAGTCTCTGAGAAAACGAATCTCATTCTTCCCCTCCGCATCCAAGTTACTTTTTGTAGAAGTTTGTTCCATTTGGGGCGGAAATAGGTCTGTTCGCTTGTATGCCCTGACCTGAGATGGTGACTCTGGTCTTGAAGCCTCAGAATCCGCTCTCCTCCTTGATATATCGTGTTTTAGATTTCTTTGTTTCTTTTCATTTTACGTGTATGAGTGTATTGCCTGAATGTATATAAGTGCACCCATGCCATGTAATGCTCATAGAGGTCAGAAGAAGGCATCAGATCCCCTGGAACTGGAGTTATGGATGGTTGTTAGATGGCATGTGGGTGCTAGGATTCAAACCCAGGTCTTCTGTAAGATCAGCCAGTGCTCTTAACTGCTGAGCCATCTCTTTAGCCCCCAGTGTTTTAGATTTCTTAAGGTCATCATCTGCCTTTTTCTTGGGGACTAAAGTTTAGGAACTTCTGCTAACCCAGAATGCTCCAGGACTGGGAAATTCCTTTGCCATGACTATCTCTCTGCACTGTTCAGCCTGTGAAAGAATTCTTAGATTTGTTCTTAAATTCATCTCTGTCTTAGCTTCCCTTCTGTTGCTGTGAAAAAAAATACTCTGACCAAAGCCACTTAAGGGAGAAAAATACTTTATTTTAGCTTACAGTTCCAGGAGAATAAACTCCATCATGACAGAGAAGGCTTGGCTGCAGGACCACGAGGCCACCTCCACACATTGCATCAACGAGAAGGAAGCTAAAAGAGAGAACAGAAGTTCAGGCAGGCATAGTGGCCCAGGCCTTTAATCCCAGCAGTCAGGAGGCAGAGACAGGCAGATCTCTGTGAGATCAAGGGCAACCTGGTTTACAGAGCATGTTCAAAACCAGCTGGAGCTACAGGGATACCCTGTCTCAAAAGCACCGAGGGAGAGACAGAGACAGAGACAGACACACAGAGAGACAGAGACAGAGAATAGGTCCCAGCAGATAACCTGAAAGCCCACCCCCAATGACTACTTCCTCCAACAAGGCTCTGCCTCCTAAAGGTTCCATAACTTTCCCAAACAGCACCACCAGCTTGCTTCCTGTGCCTGTGTGATGATGTGAGAGATTCACTTCTGCTGCTCCTGCTCCAGCCACCTCCAACCCTGCCTCACTGCCATGACAGACTGTAATTCCCCTGGAAATGTAAGCTCAAATAAACTCTTCCTTCTATAAATTGCTTGGGTCAGTGTTTCTATCACAGCAACAGAACAGTGATTAATACAGTAATTGGTACCAGGAGTGGGGTGTTGACTGTGAAGAACCTGACCATGTGGGGTTTTGAAGAAATGTGGAAGACTTTGGAAGGTTAGGCTAGAAAAGTGGTTGACTGCTGTAAGTGGAGCTTAACAGGTCATTCTAGTAAACTCCTGGAAGAAAGTAGTGCCGAGAACAATGTAGTTCCAGAGGGAAATAAAGACTTAAGCAGCAATTGGGATATTTTGGTAAAGAGTATGGCTGGAGTCTGCCCACAGCCAAAAAAGCTTGCCTGAGGCTAAGTTGAAAAGCCGTGGACTAATTTCTCTGGTGGAAGAAATTTCAAGACAGCCTAACGTAGAAATGGTGGCATGGCTATTAATGGTGAATATTATACAGATTTACAGTGAAAAAGAGCAAATGGGGCAGAAAGAAACACAGAATGTACAGGATGGATTGAAAAGAGCACTAGGAAGATTGTTGGAGCCCTGGCATGTGATGGAGAAGATCCCATTGATAAGGAGATTAAAGTGATTAAGGAGATTAAAGTGATTAAGGAGGGGCCTAGAGATTTGAAATTAAACAATGGAGGGAATGCTTCCAGGGCAAGACCACACCCAGTTAAGCCTCTAACTTGTGAAAGGAAAATGCTGCAGGGACCACTGAAGAGAAAAGCTTCTAAAATGGATAAAGCAGGCTGGAGTCCACCCCAAACTTGCAGTCAAACTTGGCATTGTTGTTCACCTGGTGCTGGCTTTAGAGGCATGAATGATGCAAGAGTGAAGGAGTCATCAGTTCTTCCTCCACTGTTTCAGAGACCCTTGGAGGCCAGGCAGCATGGACCAGGGGTACCACTGCATAGAGAAGGCCCTGATAGGCCATTGCATGAAGCTGTGAAGGTGAAGCCTGGTTGGCAATGGAGACCCCAAGAAGACTATCATGATGCTAGAGTTGTGAGGCATCTGCCAAGAAGGTACAGGGAGCGATACCAGCACAAGAGAGAGATGTGTGTTACACGCAGCAAAACTAGAGGCTAAGCCATCTAAGCCCTTTGGAAGTAAAGTCCCAGAAGTTGGACGTGGAGCTACTGGATTTGCTGTTTGCCCTGCTGGTTTTCAGTCTTGTTTTGGTCTGGTATTTCCTTACTATCCCTCCAGTCTTCCTTTTTGGAATGGTAATGGGTATTGAGTTCCATCGTATGTTGGGAGCATGTAATTTGTCTTTTGATTTTATAGAGTTTTACAGTTCAGATATTTACCTAGTCTCAGAATAGACTTTGGACTGTGGACTTTTGAATAGTATTGAGACTATAATGACTATGGGGACTTTTAAAGTTAGACTAAATGTATTTTTCATTTTATATGGTCATGAGCCTATGGGGGCCAGGGGGTGGAATGTGGTGGTTTGGATGAAAATGTCCCCCATAGGCTCCAAGTATTTGGACATTTTGTCCCCACATGGTGGCACTGTTTGGGGAGCTTTTAGAAGGTGTGGCTATCTTGGAGGAAGCACATCACTGGGGATGGGATTAGAGAGTTCTCAAGCCTTGCCAGATCTCCAGTTGCCCTCTTGCTTCCTGTGTCTGCATGATGATGTGAGAGCTTAGCTTCTGCTGCTCCTGCTCCAGCCACCTCCAGTCATCATGCCTCCCTGCCATGACTGACTATAATTCCCCTGGGGTGGGAGCGTGTAAGCAACCCTGCAAAGATGGCGCTGAGAGGAAGCGAGCAGGGCGAGGCTTGGCGTGTTTTGAAAACCTCCCGATTGGCTGAAGGACACTTCCCCATCCCTGGGGACACGTGATCAGTGCATGATCATCGTTGATGCCTATGGGACCCTGCCCATGTGGCAGGGTGACCTTTAAGCTGATTGGGTACATTCGGGGAAGGGGGTTTCTGACGGGATTTCCAGACTGCGGTTTTTGCCTATATAAGCTCTGTGACACCTGTAATAAATGAGTTCCTGCTTGACAAGACTCCCTGTCGCGTCTGATTGTCTTTGGTGAGGAGGACTGGCGAAACGGGTGGACAGCATTCTCACCTTTCCCTGACCCCCATTGCGGCAGGTCCCTCCAGGGCAGGACCTTGGGGCAGACCCCCACACCCTGGAAACATACGCTCATATAAACTTTTCCTTCTATTTAAAAAAAAAAAAAAACCAAGTAGTGTTCAAATACATGAACCTATGGGGGATATTTCACATTCAAACCAAACCATCTCCTTCATTGTTTTCTTAAAGTAGAAACAACATTTTTAAAAACCCCTGTCCTTTGGTGAGCTGACAATGGGCACTCAGACTAGGGCTAGAAAAGGGTGCAGACCAGGGTTAGAGAAGGTAGGCTCAGGATCTGGAGAGTCAAAGGGGACTCAGGAAAAACCTCATCCTTCCTACACATCCCAAAGCAGAAGTTCGACAGCCATAATCATGCCTTTATACCTCTGCCTGTACAGACTTTGACCCCTTACCAAAGCTGGGCCCATCATCTAATCTGACTACACGAGGGCTTCAGCCAGGAACACAGCAGGAACCAGAGGGTCTGGGGCACTTGAAGCACACCATCCCTTGCCAGTTGTCTGCATCTTCACAATATGCCTCTCATCCCTCACACAGAGGGTTCTTTCACACTCAGTTCCTTGGGAGTTTCTCCTTTGGGAACAAGCCCAGGCTATACTTCATCCTTAAGACTGTACAATCCATCACAAGACAAGGATTCAGAAAAAGGAAAAAGACTATTTCCAGACAAGGCCCCATGCCACCACAGCTCCTTTTTGACAAGAGCCATAGCAAGAGACTGGGTTACATGTTGAGAGAGAAAGAATTGGTTTGGACTTAGAAAATGAACCCTGCAATGCCACTGGTCGGACTGGGAAATCAAGAACCCAAAGCCAGCTGCAAAGGTGGCAGAGAAGGACACTTTCTCAAGGAAGCTCTGAAGCTGCCCAGCCTCATGTGAATGACTAGAGGCAGGTTGTTACCTAGGTCCTGAGAAATGGAGCGTACTGAGGCTATAGCTGATCAGGAATGCAGGGGTTATTTTAAGTTGTTTTTCTGTTTTGTTTTGTTTTTTTTTTTGATGGGGGGCTCTTGCATACATGCATCTTCGTTTATATGCATGCATGTGAAAACCAGAGGATAACCTCTGGTGGTGTTCCTCAGGGGCTGTCTACCTTGTTTTATTGTTTGTTTAGTTTTTTTGTTATTGTTTTTATTTTTTGTTTTTTTTTAGATTGTGTAATATGCTATTTATTTTTTTATGATTTATTGAGAGTTTCATACATGCACATAAGGTGTTTTGATCAAATCCATGACCACCCCCTCCCCTCCAGTTCCTCCCATAAAAAAATTTTTACAAAAACTTTATTGAGAAGTTCATACATGCATATAAGGTGTTTTGATCAAATCCATGCCCACTTCCTCCACTCCAACATTCCCCACTCTGAAGAGGTATCCCTAAAATCTTTTAAGGATTAGATAAAAGTTCCCAAATACTTTAGATATTTTTGGCCTTTGGAACAGAGTATGTTACTAAGAGGCCTAAGTACATTGTGACTTTTAGCCAAGAAACTGGCTACTTTTCTTTGGGGTCTTTTTACACTAACTGCCTAGCCAATTCCTACCTCCTATTCTTATCACACCATCCTCTGAAGAGGTTACCCAGCTTGTGGATAGGGAATCGGGACACAGACTGCCCTGACTTCTTCCATGCTGAACAGGGGTCTACCTTGCTTTTTAAGACAGGATGTCTCACTGACCTGTAGTTCACCAAGTTAGCTAGGCTGGCTGTCCAGCAAGTTCCAGGGATCCACCTCTCTCTGCCTCCCCAGTGCTGGGATTACAAGTGTGCCACCATGCCTGACTTTTCTTGTGTGGGTTCTGGGGATCAAACTCAGTTCCTCATATTTACTAGGCAAGTACTATACCAACTGAGCTATCTCCCTAGCTCAGGAATGTAGTTTTTTTTTAAAGCTCTTGGCTGCAAGATCTAATTCACTGGGACACAGAGAAGTAGTCTGGATTTCCACTCCAGATGCAGATACTGATAAGGGACTTAACAATCCATATCTCTATACATAGTTTCTAAAGAAATGAGACCCCACCCCTGCCTTGCTATCCTGTCTAACGTCACCATCTGACACATGGCCCTGCTTTGCCTCAACATATCAAACTACCACCATGTCATCTAAATTTTACCTATGCATCACCCTTCCCCACAATCATGTCATAATTTTTTCCTTGATCATTAACGCACACTTCCTCCACCCTCATCCCACTGCTGTGTGGATGCTCTCACTGCAATGAGCAAGTCTATCTGGCTTTGTTAGACTGTTCCTTCTGGTAGATGGAGGCTGGTTCTCAGGCAGGCAAGCATGGAAGCTAGTTTAGTTTAGGAATTATATAGTTTGGGGTTATGCACATACATAGCCACTTGTAATAATGCACTTGGCAGCCTAATTCCTTCACCTGTACATACTGTGTACACACACGCTTTCGGGTTATGCACATACATAGCCACTTGTAATAATGCACTTGGCAGCCTAATTCCTTCACCTGTACATACTGTGTACACACACGCTTTCCCAAACAGTGCACCTAGCAACCTCAGAACCCCTCGACCCCCTACCTGCATCTGCCTACACATATTCCATCTCTAAACAGTAAGTATGAGTAGACAGTTTCTATTCAAGTATATTCCCAACGTATCCAGGTGTGACTAGAAGGGCTGGTGTGGCCTGAACTAATTTTTGGTACATGCACAGTAAGTCAAAACTGTGCCCTCTAGTAGACTTTTAGGGAGAATCCCCTATTTGTCATCTTATCCCTATGCATAATCAGGCATGCATATGATTAAAATCAGATGCATTATGGGAAGGGACATGCACAGTAAAGAAATTACTATATGACCTAATCTAATCAATCAAAGTAGAGTATCACCCAACCAGGCCCCTTAGCAACCAACCCCTCCTTTCCTTAGACCCCACAAAAAGAGACCTAGGTTGTATGTAGGAATGACGTTTATAAAATGGTCATAACCTGAACTAATGACTTTATGTGTGTGTGTGTCTGTCTGTGTGTGTGTGTGTCTGTCTGTGTGTGTGTGTGTCTGTGTGTGTCTGTGTATCTGTGTGTCTGTGTGTGTCTGTGTCTGTGTGTCTGTGTGTGTCTGTGTCTGTGTCTGTGTGTGTATATTTGAGATAGGGTCTCCCTATAGCCACAGCTGGCCTGGAACTTGTTATGCAGACCAGGCTGTCTAGATCTGTCTGCCTCTGACTCCTGAGTTCTGGGATTAAGGGTGTATGCCACATGCCCAGCCCTGAAATAATGACTTTTAATTAACCTTGGCAAATTCACTGAACCATGTGTTCTTGTGACCTGGGCATGTGACTTTGTTTTCTAAGAGCCTCAATTTGTTACCCCATCCAAAAAGATAATGAATGAATGTGGGTTTGTTTGAGAATTAACATATCAAAGCACTGAAAGGAAGCACACCTATCTTCATTGAAAGGAAGCACACCTATCTTCATTGAAAACTTAAAGACAGAAAGAATGTTTGACATTGTGTGTACGAGTTGTTCTAGAACTAGGGATGAAATGGCAAGATTGTCTGATGAGATAAAGGTGGATCCAAGCTTGTAGTTCCCAAAATGAAGCTGGAGAAATAGTTTTGAATAAAATTATGGGTGATGCCTGACTCAAGGACACAGTTCAGTACCACAGTTCCAGTCACAGTTTCACAGCACAGTTCTAAGAGACATCAGGGGGAATGAGTGTCCTCCAAGTTCAGATCAACTCCAAAGTTAGGGTTCAGACTGTTTATTCAGGTAATTGTAATGTGGCATGGCAATGCCACAGCTGTAGTCTGGGGTCTCAAGTACTCCCATCTCTCATCGAGTGGCCCACTGTCAATCTTGACTATGGATCCCCCTATAAGCTGCACTGTTGCTTCGCTCCGAAGAAAATTATTTTGCTTTTGCAAGTCTGTGTGAGCCCTTATTTTCAATCTGGATAAGAGGTCAAGAACCTAGAAACACCCAACTCAGGCCCCACCCTGGTAACAATTCTACTAGGGCATTTGAGATTCCTTTGAGATTCAGGCAAAACCTTAGAGATCACAGATTAACCATGGTCAATGGTACTGTGGACTTTTGAGTTTCCTTGAGTCTATATATATTCAAAGTCTATGCGTGCATACGTGAGTGCGTGCGTGCGTGCGTGCGTGCGTGCGTGTGTGTGTGTGTGTTTTATATTTTGTTTTGTTTAGAGACAGAGTCTCACACTATTGCTCAAGCTGGCCTCAAGCTCACAGCACTCCTTCTGCCTCAGCCTGAGTACTAGGATGACAGAAATGATCCACCACACCCAACCCAAAGTCTGGTTTCAATACTGTGGGTTGGCACTGAATTCAGAGCCTTGTTCTCTCCTTGGCCCTGCAGTACCAGGTTTTCTGTGTCCTGGAATTTGGGATTTCTGATCAGATTTTGGTACTTCCTGATGAAATTCAGCTTTTAACACCATCTTTGATTTCTGTCATTTGTGAAAACTTCCCCAGTTTTCTCTAGATATAAAACATTGGTTCTGGGCCGGGCATGGTGGCGCACGCCTTTAATCCCAGCACTCGGGAGGCAGAGGCAGGCGGATCTCTGTGAGTTCAAGGTCAGCCTGGTCTACATAGTGAGTTCCAGGACAGCTGGGGCTACAGGGAGACCCTGTCTCAAAAAGACCAAAAAAAAACATTGGTTCTGGGATCCATCCTTCCATATGTTCTGCACCAGGTGGCTACTGATGAGCAGGCTACTCAGCAGCTCAAACTTGGGCCCTTGGGCTGGAAACACAGTCATGTTTTACCTTTGATCAACAGATAAGCAATTTCTCATGGGCTTGTGTGCTGATAAGCTTGTGCTACCTCTGACATCATATTGGTATGCATAAATTACAGTGGCCATTTGAGGAACTTTGACATGAATGAGAACGTTCATTTAGGAGATACCTGTGACAAAAAAGAGAAAAGAAATACCCAGGAGAAGATTGTATGTCGGGTCTGTCTAAAAGAGGGGGGTCACTTGATGAACGTAGACTTCCTCTCCCTTTCAGTCCCATCCAACAGGGATTAACTGGCACTGCATTATAATTGTGCCGCTGGACAAAACCGTGAAGGTCTAAGTTATTGTTGAAACCAGCTGCAGTGACTTCCGCCCTCCTGGCTGTGTGGAAATGAAGTTTCCTATACATTCTAAACAAAAGGAAGACTTTTGTCTAAAGTCACCATTGTTGTGTCCTTCTTCCCTCCCCTCATTTGGGGAAATTTTAAGGATTAATTTGCAAGCCAGGCATGGTGATACATGCCTGTAATCCCAGCACTCATTTAGGAGATGGAGATGGGAAGATTAGAAGCTCAAAGCCAGCCTAGGCTATATAAGACCCTGTCTCAAAAAATACAAAAGAAAATTTAAAAATTAGTTGTCCAGAAAAAGATCATTTCATTATTGTACACAGTTAAGTGGTCAAACATCTAAGAAAAAACATGAAGCTGTTTCTTTTGCACTGAAAATGTAGACCACAGACTGGGCATTGTTTTATTTTATTTATTACTTTTTAAATGTATGAGCATATTACCTGCATGTGTATAAGTGCACCTGTGTCATGCAATGCCCACAGAGGTCAGAAGAGGGCATTGGATCCCCAGGAACTGGAGTTATGGACAGTTGTTAGCCATCATGTGGATGCTGAGAATCAAACCAAGGTCCTTTGCAAGAATGCTCTTAAACTACTGAGCCATCTCTCCAGCCCTAAGGCTGGGCATTGTGATGTACAGTTGAAATCTAAGTGCTTAGGAGGTAGAGGCAGGAGGATCAGGAATTTAAGGTCATCTTCAGCTCCATAAGAAGTTGGAGGCCAATCTAAACCACATGAGACTCTGTCTCAAAACAAAACAAAACAAAAATGTAGACAAATGTAAACAATAGATATTACTACAACTATGAGAGAAAAGATCTTAGCTTTAATATAAACTCTTTTAAATGTGATTTTAAGATTTAATATTTGCCTCATAAATACCATCTATAAGACATTTTAAAAAGTCTTCTATAATACATCTAGTAGATATATTTTGATAAATTGCAATTCATTTTTCAGGTTAATTACAGAAGCTCTGTATCCATATATCCTTGATTTCATTATATTAAACTAATGTTATGATAATATTCTAATTTATATAAAGATTAAAATTAAAACTTCAGAATATTTATAAGCTTTTTAAATTGCCTATTTTGGATTTATGGAAGAAGAAAAGAATCACCATTGGGAAAAAATAGAGATTACAAAATAGAAAATTGTGCTAAAATGAAATCATAGGACAGATGTGTTTCAAAAGGATTTTGATCTTGTTAAATTCTTAGAAAACTGCAAAATCATGAAGATGTTTTATTTAATTATAATTGCCTAATAATTGAAGTTTTAAAACCTTAGAAAATGTTAAGTTACCTTGTTATAGATTTGGATATATGGATAGTTTCCAACCTAAAAAAAATACAAAAACATATTTTTTTAATTTATTTAATTAATTTCAATAAGCCATATAGATTAATAGAATGTATAAATGCCTTTGAGTGATACACTTATTTTCCCCTCTGAAAATGCAAAAAGTAATCTAAAATGTATAGTCATGGGGCCAGCAAAATGGCTCGGCAGGTAAAGCACTTGCCATGCAAGCCTGGCAATGTGAGTTCAATCCCTTAAACCCACATAAAGGTGAAAGGAGGGACCTAGATCCATAAAGTTGTCCTCTGGCATCCACACATGTGCCCATACATGCATGTACACACACACACACACACACACACACACACACAAATAATAACAATAATAATACATTTTAAATTTCTTAACTAAAGTACGAAGTCAGCCAACTTAGCTAGGCTACTCAGCCTTTAAATTTTACCTGTGTCTAAAGAAAACTAAAATTGGTTGCCTTGACTAATTATGGTAATTAACAAAAATGATTAAAACTGTACTTAAAATAATTACAGAGAAATATGACTTTGTATGCAACATAATACATGATCTGTTTGCTATGGAATTATTACTTTATTAAAATGACAATTCAATCAATTTAGTATCCTAAGATTAATTATATCTTAAAACTACAGTTAATTTTGGGGCTGGAGAGATGTCTCAGTGGTTAAGAACACTGACTGTTCTTGCAGAAGACCTGGGTTCGATTCCCAGTGTCCACATGGCAGCTAACAACTGTCCATAACTCCAGTTCCAGGGGATCCAACAGCCTCTTCTGTCCTCCACGGGTATTGCACAATATGGGTGCACTTACCTACATGCAGGCATGACACTCATACACATAAAATAAAAATAACAAATAAAATACTTTTTCTTAAACTACAGTTAATTTTAGGTATGTTTTTATGTATATTTTCTATATAAAGGTATACTAGTATTAAAGTTTGGACTATATAAATGAAGAGAGGCATAGTGGCATATATCTGTAATCCCAGCACTTGAGACAGGGATCCTCTGAAGCAGGAGGAGCTATCTAGGGAGAATCTGCCTAAGAAAATTATATAAGCGGTAAGAAAACAAATTTAAGGACATATTCTGTGTAAGTGGATTCATCTGGAAAAATCTTAAGACTGCTTTCTGTATATTGTAATATAAATAACACACAAAAAGAATAAGAATAGTATTTGTGGGGCTAGAGAGATGGCTCAGTAGTTAAGAAGACCCAGGTTTGAATCCCAGCACCCACATAGCAGCTAACAACCATCTGTAACTCCAGTTCCAGGGTATCTGATACCCTCCTGTCCTCCGGAAGTACTGCATGACACAGGTACACTTACATACATGCAGGCAGACTACTCATAGACATAAAATAAAAATAAATCAAAAGAAAATAGAATAGTAGTTATTTTCTGTAGAGGCTAAAAATCAACATCAGGTGTTCCTCTATCACTTTGCACCTTATGTTTTGAGAGAGGCTCTCTCACTGAACCTTGAGCTCACTGTTTTAATTAGACTGGCTGACCAGCCAGCTCTAGGAATCTGCCTTTCTCAAGCGCTTGGGTTACAGATGTGTCTGCTACCACACACCCTGTTTTTATATGGGTGCTGAGGATCTAAATCCAGATCCTCATGCTCACACAGCAAGCACTTTACCCACTGATCTATCTCTCTAGTTCAACAGTTTTCCTTTGATTCATTACAAGAAGTTTCTGACATCAGAGGAAGCAGGCCACCAAACCTCCATGGGAAAGACTTTAGCAAGGACTGCTGAGAACTAACACATCACATCAGGGAATCAGTGCCCTCAAGAATCAAGACATGTGCCAAGCTAACATCACTGGGAGACTGATCTGATGGGGACCTCCACAGAAGAAGCAGAGGAATCCTCCCAAGGCAGATGACCACAGGAAAAGACATTGCTACCCTGGACCACCAGAACCAAGTTAGGGGTTTCATAAAGGGGACAGCTTGCCCCCAAAGCCACCAGACAGGATGCTCAGCGCCACAGTGCCCCGCGTTCACCCTGGGTGCTTTTGCTCTTTTTCTGTGTTCTTTCCTCTTTGCCACGTTAAGCTTTAAACTTGACACTTCTCTGTGAACTGTGATACCTCAGAGGTCTTTATCCTTATCCTTAATGCTGTTTTCTGTAACCTTACTCACTCCTTGGCCTAAGTCCCACACCAGGCTAGGATTTGTTCCCATTTTGGCTAACTCATGCAGTAATGCTGTCTGTGGGTTCCTACTTACTTCCCTCTGGGTGCCACCAGCTTCCCTGGCTACCGAGTTCTTGGAACTAATCATCTAATTTCCAGAGTAATGGGGCTCGGCTAAGAAATAATTTTAAGATGACAGATGCTGTTAACAGGCCAAACAACCAGGATTCCAAAATTCCCCCTCACATCGTACAAACAAAGAAAGGTTTCAGTCTCAAAAAAAAAAACAATATTCAGAAACCTTTCATTTGAGAAACAGATTTTCGCAGAAGGAAAGCCAGTGATGGCGTAAGAGGGATGATGGTAAGATGCTTTGAGAAAAACAGGACCCAGTACGAGAACAAGAAACAGTGAAATTTCCACAAAGGAAGGCGAGCCTCCATAAGGCGCTTGAGAAAGAAGAAAGCTAAGCAGCCTCCAGAGAGTCCCCAGAGAAGGGAGAAGCCAGAGCTCTAGAGTCGGCTGATGGTCTGGAACTTGGGCCTCTGCAGAATTGTGAAGGTGGAAACTGAAGTAAAATGCTCAGACAGCCGAGCCAGCTAGCCACAATCTTCTGAGATACTGACAACAGAAAGAGAGAAGACCACCCCCCGCCGACTCAGAAGACCACTGGGAATCATGAGCCTCCAAGGCACCCGCATTGTTCCTAGGTTCCCCAGACAACACAATGCCACCCTAAACATATACCGTGTCACGGTCCAGCTCTAGACAAAACTCTCAGCTTTCAAAAAGGGTTTTCTGTGTATCACATTCAGTCGATATGATATATCAACTCTCTTCTGACGAAGGGCATAGTATTCCTAGGACTTTAACAGCCTGCATTAAGCATGCGTTGAAAAGACCCCCCCCCCCGGCCCCCGATACAGGGCCTCTATCTGACAGGAGACTTCTGAAAGTGCAGAGCATCATTCTCGCTACCAATCCTAACACAAAGGAAAGCTCTGACCCAGAGATGTCTATGATGGGACCATGACTGATGGAACCAAAGTCTTGAGGGCCTGACCCCTCAGAAATTCTATCCTTTCTTAATAATCCAGTTTGTCCAGTGAATCCTTATGATCAGAATTCAGCCCTGGAGCCTGCCACCATGCCCAAACATAGGGTCTGTGAGCTTTGGATATAGCCCAACTTTTCACTTCAACTGTGCCCCCATTTCTCTCAATAATATGTTAATCTTGCCTAGGGTTCCCATCACCAGCTGGTCCTGGTCCTTGTGTCAGCTCAACTCATTTTAGAGAAGTGAAAGAAGGTCCTGAAAAAGGTCACTCTCTGCCAAGATCAGGCCCATGTGTCTATTTTTCCTCAAGTATTGCTTCTACTTTTATTTGTTTATAAGTAGTAGAAAATCAACAACAAAAAGCCCTCACCCCTATTCCATCTGTTCTGTTGGATACTGTTACTGTGATAAACACCATGATCAAAAGCACTTGAGGAGGAAGGTCAGAACCTGGGGGCAGGAAAGGAAGCAGAGACCATGGAGGAATGCAGCTTATTGGCTTGTTCCCAGGCTCATGTTCAGCTACCTTTCTTACATAAAGCCAAGTCCCACCTGCCTAGGAATGGCACTGCAGATAGTGGGCTAGGCCCTCCTACATCAATTAGAAACGAAGAAAGTACCCCACAGACGTGCCCACAGGCCAATCTGATGGAAGCAGGTCTTCAATCGAAGTTCTCTCTTCTCTGGTTGTGTCAAGTTGACAACCAAGATTAGCCATCACTCTGTCCATACACTGCAGAAAGTAGAGCGGAACTAGTGCCCAAGGCTCTCCAAGATGCATCTGAATAAGGTTTCTCTGAAGTGTCTGACTGCCTCGCCTTTAGCTATAGAACAGTGACAGCATTCCTGAGGGTACGAGAGGAAGGTGAACCCACAACCCTCTTCACAACGAGCCCACACCCTTCCCAGGTCTTCCAGATCTTTCTATCCTTCTCAGAATCTTATTAGTTTCCAATTTCATCCTTTCATCACATCATACATAATGCAATTTAACCTTTTTCCATCTTCAACTCAGATACTATGTTGTCCCTTACAGTGCTTGCCATCTCCACTTTGACCTTACCTCTTACAAGTCTGTAAAACTGAAGTTCTGGGAGTTTTGACTGCTTCCCAGGGACATACATTTTCGGGATTTCCTCTGCCTTCAACTCCAGCTTTCTATTTTGAATCAACCCACATAAAGGACATAACCCTAACTTCAAGTTCACTCAAGGGTCTACTTTCTTATAAAAGGCACTATGTGAGCCAAATTACCTTTACAAAAGATACCATAAGACTCATTAAGAAGGCTAGTAGACAGCCCTGCAGTCAGCATCACTGACTTATTTCCTTACAGCCCTGGCTCAGGACACCCAGTCCCTGCCCACCTATAGGATGAGGCTTTGACAGAGCTAGCAGCAAAACTAGATTTCTCCTTCTGTGGCTCCCCTCCATCTGTTTTGTCTAGGTCCTGTCCCTCTTCCAAGGCCTTTCTCTGAACCACCCAGGCCCCAGGTGTATCTGGTGCTCCTCCATTGCACCCTGTATTTCTACTTACCCCATTGCCTGTTACTTCTCTGTCTATCTTATTAAGCTATATAAGCTCGGCAATAAAATTATTGCATCTGAATAGTTCATTACTACACCCACAAGTTCCTAGCTCAGTGCCTGACACACAGTAGTGATATGATACATGTTTGTGGATGTTTGGGTGGGTGAATGGATAGATAAACGGATGGATAGGTTGTACTTAAGGCATCTAACTGCTAGACATCCAAGTGAAGTCATTCAGTAGAGAGCTATATAGATAACAGAGTTCAGAAGAGAAGACTGGGCTGGATAAAGGTCAAATTCAGCCAAGTACCTATCAATAGTGCTCTCCTTGGAAAGATACATGGTAAAACACCTGAATGTCAGGAGTAGTGTGCCAGAGTCTGTGTGTATTTACCTTCATCCCCTGGGATAATCTTCCCATCACATCTTAAGCCTAGCTCCCTGGCATGCATGGTCTCAAAGTCATTACTAGCCATAAACTGTTTTCCAACTACTTTATTATAACAGCTCTCTTTGAGGCAGTCTCCTCACTTTGTAAGCCATGAAGTTACCCTTCAGAGTGATCCACAAAGATTAGAGTCCCTGTTATGAATACTATGGGTTGGCTCACTCACCCTTCATCCCACCTTCTTGCTAGAGTTGCACGAATGAGGGAGTAGCCAGTGGCCACATATGGCTATTCAAATTTAAATAACTAAACATTAAAATGCGGTGTGACTAAACAGGAATCTAGGCTCTTCTGGATCAGGAACACTAGTGTCTGCTCTCTGGCTTCTGGGGTGTCAAACTCAGCCATCACATTGACATTAGCCATGCCAGCAGAGGTGATTATTTCCAGTTCCTGCTTCAGAAGCTACAGTGATGGATTCCTGAACTCGGTCGTTTCAAGTGGACTTAGAAGTGGTAGCTGTCCTGTCTGACCATTTCTACAGTGTTCTGGAAACCATATCCAGGTATCCAGAGCCCCAGCCAATTCCTCCAACATTCACCACTATTTTAGTAAGCAAAGTTTGGTGAGATTACATGTATAAAATTTTCTTCTTGGGGCAGGAGAGATGGCTCAGTGGCTAGGAGCACATACTGCTCTTGCAAAGGACCTGAGTTCAGTTCCCAGCACCCATGTCAGAGGACTCAACTGTAACTCCAGTTCCAGTGGGTACTCCAGTTCCAGTACTCTCTGTGGGTACAGACATACATGTTTTACATATACATATAGGCAGACAAGCAGGCAGGCAGGCAAACACTCATACACATAAATAAATCTTTTTTAAAAAAAGCTTCCTGCTTAAAATATCTAGAACCCATAGTTTACTGGACCAATTTCTCATTGGTTTGGTATAGAGCATGTTTGTAACAAAGCCCTTATGTTTCCGGATCATTCCTCTGTTTCCAGACTTTGGAAATGCAATTCAATCTCCTGGAAATTGGACTGGGTATCCCCATATCTGATTATCTCTTCTGTTTTGTTTTTATTTCTATCTTTGTTTTTAAGACAGGGTCTCACTCTGGCCTTACAATATTCCTGCCTTTGCCTCCCAAGTGCTGGGATTACAGGTGTTCACCTCTATGTTTAGCCTACCTAGCTGCCTTTTGAGATTATGTCCCTATTTCATTCTCTTTCAAGATACTATTTATGCCTTTCCGTGTTAAACTTAGCCTGTCTTCAAGATGTAAATGTGGTCAATAAAATAATACAGTATCCTGAAATAACCCAAGTATGTTTGTGGAACACAACTTCACTGCAATAAAATCACTATACAGAGCACAAATTTATCTAAGTCCACCATAGTAGATGTCACAGATTTTTCTTTGATAAGAATCATGTCTGTAGAACCAGAGAGATGGCTCATCGGTAAAGCACTTGTCATGTAAACCTGAGGACCTGAGTTTAATCCCTGAAACCCACATAAAGGGAGAAGAAGAGAGCTGACTCCACAGAGTTGTTCTCTGACCACGTGTCCTGTCTCACCCACACATCATAAACACACACACAATAATAATAACACTTGTTAAAAGAATCATGTCAGTGTAAATGGCTACAACCAGATTGGTTTCTTATTTATCCCCACATGAAATGAGATGGACTGGAGATTCAGAGGATTTGCTTGATATGTTGAGGATGTGGTGATCTGAGTCATACAGTGCCTTGGAGTTAGGAAAGTCAGCAGAGTGGACACAGGGCCTCTCATCACTGGAGACTCATAATTTCTTCCACGACTCTCTTCCTTCCTCCCTAGATGTAGGCTTGAGTCTGAGTTAACATAGATGTCTAGGAACTGGCATGGACACGTTGCCAAGAAATACATGGGCTCCATGGAAACACATGCTATGACCCCAAAACTCTCAACTCACTGACCATTTATGAATTGGGTACCACCTCAAATTACAGCTTTCTGTCAGCCTCTGCCTATATGAAACAGCCAAGTCCTTTTTTATTCACGGACTTAAAACTTTAAAAGCACTTGGTTTAGCGGCACCTGTTTTCAGTCATGTGTTCTCCCTTCCTGGAAGGGGCAGCAGGCTGCAAAGCCAGCAGGCTGTGAGAGAATGAGAACGTAACTCAGAGGCAACCCTACTTCAGCCTCCTCCCCTCCTGTGAACTACATTCCAGCTCCAATAACCCCTTCCTCCTGGGATCACATCCCAGCCTGAACAGCCCTTCTTTCTTGAGGCTAACAGCTTCAATTTCCCAAAGTCAACATCATTAATACCATCCCTGCACATCCTAGTTTAACCATTAATGCTACCTGGCCAGCCTGGACCCTAAGCCTGATAAAAACACTGGCCTGTGAGGGAAGTTTGCTCTCTTGCTTGGACTGATGAGAGGCCTTCTCAGATTTATTCTTAAATAAATTTATCCTCACCATCGAGCTGCTTCCTTATCTCTCTTTAATTCTTACAGTCTGGACTCTGGAGTCACAGAGACCCACGTTCAAATCATGTGCCCTTTGTCTATGAGTTGTGTGATCAGAGGTGTGTTTCTTCCACACTCTAGGTCTCAGTTTCCTAAACTTTGATATGGGAGAAAACTGTAGAATTCTTTTATGAGTTACATTTGCTTAATTAGGAAACTGTCATAAAAGGAAAAAGGATAGGGAAGAGTTCTACAAAGAAACTCAGTGGCTGTTCTAGGAATTTGCCAAAAGTAAGGTATTTCTACTTGCACTGGCCTCATTGGTGTGGTGCTAAAGTGTCATCCACTTCCTAGCAGGCTCTCCAGTGATGGGTTAAAGGATGTATTTCTACATCCCAAAGATTTCCAAGGTGCAGGATTTGGAAGTACATGGAGGCTTCTTTCTCTGCCACTAGTGGTGGTAAGGTTCAGGTTGTGTTTTTTCCTCCACAGACTCACTGAGTACAGGAATGATTTTCATAAAATGGACAGACTCTGGACTAATGACTTAATTGAGCTTGGCAAACTCAATTTGCTACTTCATCCCAAAAAAAGATAATGAAGGAATGTTGGTATGCTTGAGAATTAATATATCAAAGTATTGACAGATATCTCCTCCAACTTCATTGAACACAGTGAAAATTGGGAAGGTTGGCATTGTGTGCCTGAGGTATTCTAGAACTAGGGATGAAAAGCAAAATTGTTTGATAAGGAAGGATTCTAGCTTGTACTTCCCCAATTGAAGCTAGAGAAATAAGTGTGAATAAAACTGTGAATGAGGCCTGACTCGTGAGCACAGTTCCAGGCAGAAGTCGAGAACACAGTTCCAGCAGCACAGTTTCAGGACAGAGATGGTTCCAAGAGATATCTGGGGAATGAGTGTCCTCTGAATCCAGGTCCATTCTTAAAAACTAAGTTCAAGAGCCAGACTGTTTTATTCAGGTAATTGTAATGTTGGCCTAGTAATATGGCAATTGAAGAACCCTGGCTCCTTCCATCCCATTACTATCACCATGGATACTGCCATCATCTGCATGATCAAGACTGGGTTGGAAGCACATTAAATTTCATTTCAAGGAAAGAGAGAACTAGTCCAGGTCAAGAAGCACCTTTAATTTGAGGGTGATCTGTAAGTTGTACTTAGCATTTCTATACACATCTTATTGGCCTGAACTTAATCCTATGACCACACAAAGCTGTAAGGGAGGCTGGCAGTTTCGGTCAAGTGGGTAGACAACTATCCAGCTAAAATCAACTACTACTGAAGAAGGGGAAGATTTTGCTGGACAAGTATTAGTCTCTGTCTTCCTCCTCCTTCACACAACTCCTCTTTTGATTTGGTCTGGGTCTAGTTTCAAGTCGTTGTCATTAATGAATTTAGGTCTTGGTTGCCATTAGACCACTTGGTGAGATATAATTGTCTATTAGGGTTCTTTAACATTGAAGGAAAATCTTGGGCCCAAAGAGGGATTTCTGGGTGTTTAGATATGCTCAAGTCTAGGCCTTTTCCCCCAGCATTGTGAGAGATCCTGACTTGGCTATTACTGGAGATGACTCCTACAATACTGTTTTTTCCTGGAAAGGGTGTGCCCCTTACAGGCCCCTGACACCTGCAGACAAATATGTTCCTCTTTAAAGGATTAGTGAGCACTCACTACAGAGGCTTCAGATGTGCCACATTGCACGTAGCTAGATTAGACACCCCAGTGGTGTGAAGAGAATCCAGAAATCTTGACAACAGGCTTATCTCTTCCATTTACCACCTGTGAGTCTTTGGACAAGTCATTTCCCAATCCTGGACATCTCTTTTCTCATCTAAATAACTGTGATCAGATTGTTTCTAAGACTCCTTTCCTGTTCCAGTTTCTCAGTCGTCTAGTGTGATGTAATAAGGAATAAATACTTGGTCTTCCTCCCTGGGTTCTTACATACAGCTATTAAAACCCTTGGAACTTTGGAGTGGTAAGATTATCTTCTGAATGCTAATGAGGTGATGGGAGAAATAGCTTCAGGTTGGGGGCTGATTGGCTGAAAGACCAAGGCAGGACAGGAAGCTTGAGATTTCAGTTTCCATATCCACCCTTAGACCTTCAGAGAGAGAAGAGGAGCTGGAGACTGAGCTAATCACCAACAGAGTGTCTACAGAAACTTCAGAGTGGAGGAGTTCAGAGAGTTTAAAGTGGTGAACACAGGATGGAGTTACTGGGTAGGTGGTATGCCCAAAGACAGCAAGAAAACCTTCATCACACCCCCTTTAATTTGCCTATGTGTCTCATTTGGCTGTTTGGGAATTGTTCCTATATTTAAAAAAAAATTGGTACTAGTAAATAAATCACTTTTCTGGCTTTGTGAGCATTATAGGGAACTCTCAAACTGAAGGTCAGGGGAATTCCTGATTTATAGGTAGCTAGAAGTATAATCATCTGTCTTCTAACATAGGGACAGTCTGGTGGTGCTGAGCTTTTATGCCTGTGGTGTCTACACTAACTCCAGGTGGACAGTGGCTGAACTGAATTGGAGTGTAAGACTCCTGGATTGATGTCTAGAGAGTTGGAGAATTGATCAATGAGAGGAAAACCCACACGTTTAGTGTCAGAAGTTTTGTGGGTAAGAACAATTTATTTCTATAACCACCTCTTGTCTGTTTCTTATTTGGAATATTTGGGCAGTAACTGTAGGAAAGTTAGTTCCTCCCTTCCCATTTTGTTTCTCTCACATCCAATATGAGAAGACTCAAGGTTTCCAAAGTCGCCTACCCTCTGAACTTCCTGGTACCAGGACCCTCAGCTAGCCATCTTCAAGCAATTGTCAAAAGAATTTTAGCACAGTACTGATCGTGGTTCCCACAATCCAAGTTCACAAAGAGAGAAACTGAGGCAGGCAGCCGATACTAAAGAAAATAAAAACACAAAATCATTGAAGCAGTATTTCCTTCTTCAGCTAAGAATCTATGGACACATCCAGAGCCTGGGAAGACATCCAAACAAATAGATTCTTATTTTCAGGGGCAAAAATGGGCAAAGTCATAGATGTGCACAAAAAAGTCATCCCAGAACAACTAAAGGTGAAATGCAAATGGGACCATTTTTCGCAAAATTGTTAGTTTCTACATTTTCTTTAAATTTTCATTTAAATCAGTTGTATGTACTTTGGAGAAAAAATATAATTAAAATTTATATAACTCTTCCGAGTGAGTTTTCTTTGTTCTTTGGTGGGGGTTAATTTATTTACTTTTATTTTATGGGTATGTATGCATATAAGTACACCTGTGTCATGCAATTCTGTGGAGGCCAGAAGAGGATATCAGATCCCTGGGACTGGAGTTATGGAGGCTTGTTAGCCAATATGTGGGTACTGGGAACTGAACAAAGGTCCTCTATAAGAGCAGCCACTGCTCTTAACTGCTGAGCCATCTCTCCAGCCCTCTGAGTTTTGTTTTTGTTTGTTTTTAATCTTAGTTTTCTGGTCTCAGTTCTCCTCAGTTCTGCCTTCCAGGAGCAGTGCACGGCCACATAAGCTTGTATGCAAGTCTGTAACTTGGGAGATCTTCATGTCTTTTATTGCTTGCCTTCTCGAGTAAAAATATAGTTAAATATTCAGGACATCTGAGGTGTAGGTCGGTTGTCGGTGAAGTGGTGTCCTTAGCTTCTTTTTCACCCTTGGTCTTTGGGCAATTGCACTCATGCCCATGGCCTCCCCCACTCCAACATGAAGCCTCCCCTGCCTGTATCCTTGGGACCCCCACCTCCTCTTTCAAGAGCCTGTACTTGAACTCCAACCACATCTCTTCAGTGGGTACTCATTTGCATATGGAATTGCTCACATTCCTCCATCCTCTCCCCTTCCCATTCTCTTTAGTCAGTCTAGTCCAGTGCTTGAGCCTCTGGAATGCCCCCTCCTCTTCCTCATTTTTGCTGCTCCCTAGCTAATTTCATTGTCACCTCTCACTCTATACCAGACACTCCCAAGCGCAGTGCCTTCCACACACAACTCATTTTGCCCTCACCGTAACCATACAAGGCATATGTTAGTATACTCATTTTGTAAATGAGACAAAGATGCTGTGTCACCTGTGCTTACACCTTCTTCCATGGTCCCTGCAGCCTTCAAGATCCAACTTTCAACCAGGTCTAGTGCCACACAGTATAATCCCAGCACTCTGGAGACTGGGGGTGGGGAAGTGGTCATGAATTGGAGGATAACCTGGGCTATATAACAAGCCTTTGTCTCAAACAAACCGAAAAGACCCAATTCACTGTTACTGTCTAGAAGCTCTTCCCAGAATCCCTGGTATTATTGCAATAGTTTCAAACTTCTGGTCTATCTTCTTCTCCCATGAAGGCATACTAAATAAAATTCAGCCAGATAGAATGGCATGACTATATTTATACTTAGAAAGTTATTGGCAGATATTTCAATTTAACTGAGCATCTTTATCTTATTTTTAAAATGTGATACCCTTACCCTTATGAAACTACAAGCAACTTGACAGCAGGACTTGGGCATTTTCATATCTCCTCAGCCACCTCCAGGGTTAGCCTGGGTCAGAAGGGGGCTTATGCAGTTTATTATACTGAAGATAGGTGCTCCAAGGGAGCCTTGCTCTGCCTTGTTAGCTCTTACCTTCCCTCCCAGGGGGACCATCACATCCCTTAGTCCTCCCAGTGCACTAGACACAGTGCAGCATGCTCAGTCACTAAACCCAGCACATCTCTGAGCCCAGTTTCTTACCTGTAAAAAGAGAGTACTTAAATACTCATCTCTAGTCTCTCTTATTGGCTGTTTGTAACAGACTCAATGGGCCCAAGGGAGATGCAGTGGTTCTTTATAACAGGAAAGAGCCTCACAGGTATGAAGGATGACCATGACCAATGTTAGAGTTATCAGTTAGTGCTTGGGAGATATACACCCTGTACCCAAGTTAATGTTTCAATAGTTTGAGATACTGAAGGCCACCATTTGTTTGCTAAGGAGTAACATAGCAGTAGACAAAGAACTAGGGTGAAGTGCAAGTCAGATGAGGAAGGGAAGGGTTTCCTGATCATCAGGAAGGGGTTGAGGAACAGCAGAGGACAATATCCACAGAAATGAATAGAGACTGCCTAGGTACCACCCTAACAGGTGCCCCTGGAAGTCCCACCCGACAGCACCCACCAATGTCAGTGTGCTGGACAGCGTCACTTGTCAACTTGACACACCTGGGAAGAGGGAACCCCAATTGGGGAATTTCCTCTATCAAATTGGCCTGTGGGCATGTATGTGACTCGTTTTCTTGATTGTTGAGTGATGTAGGAGGGCCCAACCCACTGTGGGTGGTGCCAGCCCTGAGCAGGTGGTCATGGGTTGTATAAGAAAGCAGGCTGAGCAGAGGCCAGAAAAGGAAGCCAGAAAGCAGAGTTCCTCAGTGGGCTGTGCTTCAGCTTCTGCCTCCAGATTCCTGCTCTGCTTCCCTCAGTGATGAACTATCACTTGGAAGAGTAAAATGAAATAAAATTTTCTTTCCCACATTGGGTTTGGGCAGTGCTTTATCACAGCACAGGTGAAAGTAACTAGGACAGCTAGGAGACTCACCAGGAGTGTTAAGTGGCTGGCCACATGTACCACATATCTAGCTTATAAAAATGTGACCATAAATGGTAAAATATTATGAACAACTTCAAGGTATAAACAGATTCCCTTGAGTTAGCATTGAATCCAGTTTTTTCTCCCCAAGAGATGACCCCAAAGAAAGTTTTCTTGTGGCTTTTTTTAAGTACTTGTATTATTTTATTTTTCATTTATGTGTGTGTGCACATGGCTTGCATGCCATACTCATGGAGGCCAAAAGAAGGTGTCAGATTCCACTGAAGCTGGGGTTACAGACAGTTGTGAGACAACTGGTGTGGGTACTGGGAACCAAACTCAAGTTCTCTGGAAGGGCAGCAAGTGCTCTTAGTCACTGAGCCATATTTCCAGCCCCCATTCTTGATTTTAAAAGGAGAAAAAGTAAAAGGAAGAAAGGAAGGAAGAAGAGGAGGAGAGAGGGGAATGGAGGGGAAGAAGGGAAGAGCTGTGAAAACATCTTGCTGTCTTTAACTGTGCCTTCTCCAGGCCCTGAAGAGCCCTTGGATGAGTTGTCTCCAACTCACTAAGCCAGAACCTTAAGGATTTAATTTACTTGGGATCCAGCACACCAATCAGCGATAAAAGTGAATAGAAAAATGTCTTTTGAAAGAATTATGGAAAGAGTGGCTAGTTTCTACAAAGTTCTAAATTCTTGGAAGGTCATTAGAAAAATGTTGCTGGGTGGCCAACACTGAGACTGATTCTTGTTCCACATTCATTCAAGAAGTTGAAGTTCTTGAATTACTTGGTCTCTATTTACGCACACAGATACTCAATCAAGTAACTATCCTAATAATCCCCAAAACACACCCATGATCAAGATAGGTCCAGTTGCCTCCATGGCCTGTTGAAACATCACCCTGGTTCTCGGTCATGTTTTGAACTGATCCCTCTTAGACATTACATTGACATATGTTATAGTCACTCAATCAACTTACTTTGTAACAAAAGCACATACAAAGGTGACAGCTCCTCCTTTCCTTTGGCATTCTTTCCATGCTGTGAAAGTCTGATCCCAGAATTAGCCTTTTCCATACATACTGTTCTTTTTTAAAGAATATTTTATTACTTTTATTTTATGTGTATGAGTGTGAGTGTGAGTGTACTGCCTACCTGTATGTGAGCGCACCCATGTTGTGCAATGCCATGGAGGTCAGAAGAAGGCTTCAGATTCCCCCAGAATTGGAGTTAAGGATGGTTCGTAGCCACCATGTGGGTGCTGGGAATTGAACCCGGGTCCTCTGCAAGAGCAGTCAGTGCTCTTAACCACTGAGCCATCTCTCCAGCCCCCAGACTGTTCTTAACTGCCTTTGTAATGAAACCCAGGCTTTACAGGGAGTGAATAGGGGCAAATGGAATGACTGGGTCTTATCCTGTTCTTATCCAGGTGGTCTCTCCCTTCTTGCTGGCTGTGACTTATTTGGAAGCCAAGCAAGTTCTTATTCTCAATATCGGATTGCCTTGTCTACCCTTGGCTTCAGCTATGGCAACAGAATTCAAACTGTTACACTTTGTATTACCCTTGCATGAGTTTTATTTGTATATGTCTCCTAGAAAAACTAAAAGATGAAAGTAGGGCCTTACTTTTAATACTCAATGACCTTGAAAGCCACTTCTTTGGTGGCAAATTCACCAGTGGTAGAGTTTGCAGACACTGACTCTGTACTTTGATGCTTAGGAGGTATAAGGTCAAATTCACTGCTGGAAGGTGCATGTGGCTTCTACTTCCCTCCTCCCAACATCCTTTAGACAACCAGAGGCAAGAATTCTCCAAAATCGCTGTTTGGAAAATCCTAACGAGTTTATTGGTCTTACTAACTGAGCTTGGAGTGCTGGTTTACTTACAAAAGAGTGGGAGCCTCCTCCCCATTTACAGCTTTGCTGGAAAGTCCATACCCAAACATAAATCCTATGATTTCCCAACAGCCGCACAAAATGGCGAGAGGCTGCTTCATGGTGTTCTTGGCGTATATATCCTTAGCCCCTCCCCTCGTGCAGCTAAGGTCAACTGATTGGGTGGCAGGGGTAACTGGCTCCCAGTGGGATGTTGTCACCATAGTGGTGGGAGGAACTTCCAGGAAACAGGAGGGATGTCCTTTACCTCCTGTGTATCTCAAGCTCCTCTCTAAAACCAAACTCACAAGTCCTACACTGCTGGGTTAATGATGACATAATAAACATGAAAGTTTCTGCATTTAGTAAGCATTCCATGCCTGTGTAAAGCCACAGACACTGGTGCATATAAAAGAGATACACTGTACGTTGTTCAAACCATTTATGCCGCTCTTCACTGTTTGTGAAAAGCTCCTTGTTCTTTAAAGCAGAAACACTGTGCATAGTTTGTTGATTTTTACCTGTTTCTTTTATGCACATGTATTAACAATGTAAGCTATTCTCTATTTTTAAATGTAGCTTGTCTTTTCATCTTTTTTATTAGCATCGCTTTTTTAAAAGGTAACATGATTACACTGAAAAACTTCCCATAGTTTGGAGAATTTGGAAGGGGAATGCGTTAGTCACTTTTCTGTTGCTGTGATAGAAACACTGACCCAAGCAATTTATAGAAGGAAGAGTTTATTTGAGCTCCCTGTCATGACAGGGAGGCATGGTGGCTGGAGGTGGCTGGAGCAGGAGGAGCAGAAGCTAAGCTCTCACATCATCAAAGAGGCACAGAAAGCAAGAGAGACACTGGAGATCCAGCAAGGCTTAAAAGCTCTCTAAGTCCACCCCCAGCGATGTGCTTCCTCCAGGATACCCATACCTTCTAAAACCTCCCAAAACAGCGCCACCATCTGGGGACAAAATGTCCAAATACGTGGAGCCTATGGGGGACATTTTCATTCAAACCATCACAGGGAATAAATGCCAAACTCACATTACATCAGGAGTGAGAAATTTCATAGTACTGTTGAAGCTTTATAGTAGTTTTGTCAGTAAATAATACTCAAAAATTATAGCAGACATAGAATTATGACTTTACATTCTAAAGCACAATTGTGTATTTTTAGTTTGTGAGTTATATCAGTTATAGTGATTTAAATGTTTTAAAATTTTTTTTCACTTCCTAGACTGTGATTTTTATCTCTAGAAATTCAATTAGGTGATTTACATTTTCCATAGGGCACAGGTGAAGGTACACTGGGACTGCAGAAGAGTCGTAGAAAAATAACGGGCAATTTCTTGGTGCCTGAGAATGGCAGAGGTTCAACATCTAGGTCTGGGTGCCCAGGACCATGCGTGGAGCCAAGACCACAGCTGGCCATCAAGGGCAGTGGGAAGTTCGTTCTTGATGATCAGTCCTCCCGAAACTAGACTCTGCAAATGACAGAAGCCTTCCCTGTCCCCAGCATAAGCAAAGCCACACACAACCTGGGACATTGGGGGAGGGGGTTTTGGGGAGTGTAGAGAAGCTGAAACTGCTGCCCAACATTAGGAAGCCCTCCATCTTCCAATCTGCTCCACCATCAGCCCACCAGAGGAATGTGGAACCAAATGTTGGAGACCAAAGCTTGAGGCTCATGGGAGGGGACCACAACTCTAGCTCACAGGAGAGGACCATAGCTCCAGGTTCACAGAAGGGGACCACAGTCATTGTTCTGTCCACATGACTATATTTGTGTTTAAGAAAGAGAATCTTGGCTTCTGTGCAGCAGATATAGGCAACAGTTGTTGGCTTGAACTTCTCAATGGAAGGACAACAATATTGGAGAAAACTACCCTTCACCTACGCTCAAGGAGACAGATGGATGAGTGTCCTCTTCTTCATGGTCAAGAGTGGGGCTGGCTCCTTTGGTGTCTGCTGTTTTCACATCTTCCTCCATGACTAGGGGAGCCAGTGATGAGACATCTTACAGGGGTCACATTTTGCAAAGAGCCACTGCCACCTCCATCATTACTCCAGTGCCCACGGTGTGCCACTGCCATCTTGTTCCCTGCTTCTTTTCTTTCTGCTTGCCAAGTCCTTTCTCCCCTGCACCTGGTGATTGACCTTCATCATCCTTCGGATTGGTCACCTGGGTGATGAAGGCTGAACTATCCCTGGGTGTGCAGCACAGGTCTGGCCCCCAGTAAGCCAGGATTTGGGGGGGCACAGAATGGTGGAGTGCTCACAGCCACAGCCTGGGTGTACCCACTGCCTCCTCTTTTCATGTCTCAGTAAAATCTTTCACAGAGAAATTTTTAATTTTGATAGGGTCCAAAATATATTTTTTGTTTATATGGATTGTGCTTTGATGTCGTCTAAAAAGTCTGTCTAGTCCTAGATCCTGAAAAGTTCTTCCTGTGTGGAGGTTTTATTGGTGGGGGTGGTTTTGTTATTTGGTTTGGATTTTTGTTTTGTTTTTAATTTTTTTATTGCATTTTTGTGTATGTCATACAGAACATCTTAATCATCATTATACCACCTTCCCTATTGACCCCCTCCCAGTCTCCCCTAGTGGAATTCATACATTCTATCATTTGCATTAAGGTCTATAATGTCAAGTTAGTGTCCCCAGTTGTCCCTCAGTGCAAGTTCATCCACTGAGATCGGCTTTAAGGAGGTCCCTTTCAGGAGATCAGTTCTTTCTCATCCAGCAGTAATGAGCTGCCAATCTTCAACTAAGATTGGGGGCTGCTGTCTGTTTCCACAGCTCTGTGCTGGGTTTTTATCTGCTTGAGTTTGCATGGGTCTTGTCATGCTGAACTGTTGCTGTAAATTTGTATGAGAAGAGCCCCAGGAGCCTGTAGGACTCTTCTTTCCGTATGGTCATGCTCCTCCTCCCTGGTTCTTGCAACTTTTCTGCCCCCTCCTCCACAATGGTCCCTGAGCCCTGGGCATGCAAATTTTAATATAATATAGGATACCTGTCCAAGGATGCACACTCTGTAAATTTAAGGCTCCATATTTTGCACTTAGTAAGAAATTACATTTGTCTAAGGATGTGACAGCCTTGGGGTTTTCTCTAAGATCTATGCCCTCTCCAGCTATGTGTATTTGATTAGGTTTACACTACCACACCTGAGTTTCCTCCCATTGAGTGGGCTTTAAGTCCAATTTAGGTAGCTGTTGATTATTCCCAAGATAAAAGTGCCACTACTGCACCAATGTCATTTGCTGTGCTGGTCACTTATGTGGTGGTTTTTAGGCCTTGTAGCTGGGGTTGGACCATTAGTTGATGTTCTCCCTTAGCAGCTTGCATAGTGCTCTCCAAAGCTATGAGAGCTAGCATGCAGGAGAGGTGGCTTCCAAGACAGTTCCAGCTCCATCGCTCCAAATCCTGTGTCCAAAATATGCCTGTCTTTAGAAATAGGGTCTTACCTTCAAGTTCTGGGATGCAATCAAGGGCTGTGGTAATAGCCTGTGAAATTTTGGGAGTCTCTTAGACTACCCTGGCCAACAACTCAAAGGAAGGTTTCTCCTGTCTGGCACTGTTTCTTGTTATGTATCCTTCAGCTATACACGAACTCACGTAGAGATATTGCATGTGTAATTTTTCAGTAGGGTTTTGGACTAATACGATTCCCTCTGGGGTTTTTG
>NW_008356473.1:1755209-1841719 GCF_000622305.1 Nannospalax galili | reverse complement strand
TTGCTATTTGCTATGTAGACCAGGCTGGCCTTGAACTCACAGAGATCTGCCTGCCTCTGCCTCCTGAGTGCTGGGAGTAAAGGTGTGCTCCATCACGCCCAGCTAGCTCTGTTCCCCACCTCCCCTCTGTTTTTTTTTTTTATATGAGCTAGGCATTATTTATCTGTCTTCTCTCTCTCCCTGTCTTATCCTCCCTCCATGCCCTCCCCATTTAAACTTTTCCCATTTCTCCCTTGATAATTCCTGTCTGCTATGGTCCCACCTCTCTTGAGCTCCTTCTTCCCCTTTAGCCCCATAGTTCCTTGTTTAGCCCTCCTTCTCCCCCTCCAATTTAACTACCCCCATTTTACACATTTCTCCCTTAGTAACACCTGTCTCCTACAGATTTTTGTTTTCTTAAAACTTATAGTTCTGTTTCTCCTTTTAAGCTTTTGAGGTTTATTTAGAAAAAGTATGATATTGGCATACTGATCAATAACAGTAAGAAATTAATTAATTACTTTTACATTTTCTAGTGAAGACCAAGACCCATTCTGAGTTTGCATAGTATGTTAGATTAGCTCAAAATTGTTCTTAGCATTCCCTTAGCCTTTAAAAAAATATTTTATTATTTTTATTTTATGTGTATGAGTGTTATGCCTGCATGTAGATAAGCGCGCCCATGTCATGCAATGTGTGCGGAGGACAGAAGAGGCTGTCGGATCCCCTGGAACTGGAGTTACAGGCAGTTGTTAGCTGCCGTATGGATGCTGGGGTTTGAACCCGGCTCTTCTACAAGAACAGTCAGTGTTCTTAACCACTGAGCCATCTCTCCAGCCCCCTCCCTTAGCCTTTTAAGGGCAAAGAGGCCCTAGCACTATCCCACTGCATTTGTCATGTTAGTTATTTGAATCTCTCTCTCTCTCTCTGTGTGTGTGTGTGTGTGTGTGTGTGTGTGTGTGTGTGTGTGTGTATTTATCTACGGTGCAAGTGTAGAAGTCAGAGGACAACATTCAGGTGTCAGTTCTGCCCTTCACCTTGTTCAAACAAAGGTCTCTTGTTTTATCTGCTGCCATGCTGTACAACTCAGGCTAGTTGGCCCATGAGCTTCTGAGCAAGTCTCCTTTCTCTACCTCCCTTTTCACTGTAGGAGTGCTGGGATTACAGATGCATACCACCATATCCTTTTTATATAGGTTCTGGGGATCAAACTCAGGTCATCAGATTTGCACAGCTAGTGCTTTTACCTGCTGAGCTATCTGCTGGACCCAAGATTGGTTGTGTACTCTCATTTTATCTTTGTTCATCTTGCTGTTATTGTTTTTAAGAACTACATTTTTGTGGGGCTAGACAGATGGCTCAGTGGTTAAGAGCCCTAGCTACTCTTGCAGAGGACCTGGGTTTGGTTCCCAGCACCTACATGGCAGCTAACAACCATCTGTCACTCCAGTTCCAGGGGATCCTATGACCTCTTCTGACCTCTGCAGGCATTGCATGGCACAGGTGCACCTACATACATGCAGGCATTACACTCATACACTAAAATAAAATAACTGCTGAGCCATCTCTCCAGCCCCCCACCACTTCTACTTTTTAAAAATATTTTATTATTTTTATTATATATATGAGTGTATTGCCTGCGTGTAGGTAGGTGCACCCGTCATGCAATGCCCATGGGCTCAGATCCCTTGGAACTGGAGTTACAGATCGTTGTTAGCTGCCATGTGGGTGCTGGGAATTGAACTCAGTTCCTCTGCAAGAGCAGCCAGTGCTCCTAATCCCTGAGCCATCTCTCCAGTCCCCACTTCTGCTTTCTTCTGTTTTTAAAGCTGCCTTTGCATGGCATATCTTCTATCCATTTATTTTAAAATTACCCATGTCACTGTTTTTTGATTGTTGATTTGTTGTTCTGTTGGTCCTGCTTGGATTGAACTCAGGGTCCCCTGAGTGCCAGGCAGGCCCTCTGTCACTGTACTATCTCCCAACCCCTATGTCATGTTCTTGAAGTAGACTTTTTGTGATCAGCACATTGGTTGGTTGTATTGTTTTGTTGATGTTTTAGCCATTCTATCTGTTTCAATTGACATACTTAGAATAACTACATACATTGCAATAGCTGTTGTATAAGCTTACCATTCATTACAAGCACACACCTCTTGGCATCAGTATGTGATAATTATATGTAGGGTATTACCAGAGGATATATTTTGGGCAGGGTATCACTAGGAAATTTTGCCATTGTATGAACATCATGAAGTGTATTTGCACAAATGCAGAAAGCAGTAATGTCTCTAGGTGATATAATCTTATAGGACCACTGTTGAGCATTCAGTCTGACATGGGATGAAATGTCACCATGCTATATGTGTCCTGCCTTTGATTCCTCTCTTTAGCTTACCTTTCTGTGGATTTTGCAAACTTCCTAAGAACTTTGTCTTATTTATAGTGTTTCCATATACATCAATTTGTATACATTTCTTAGTAGTCTTTCTAGGCATTAGAATAAGCATCTATAACTTACCACAGTCTATCGATACCTGTGTTTTGCCACTTCAAGTGTAGAGACCTTATAATCACTTAGGTGTCGTTACTCTTCCCACATTTTAAAAATATTTTTAAGTTTTATTTTGATTTTATGTGCATGAGTGTTTCGCCTGGCCTGCATGTATATAAGTGCACCAGTGCATGAAATGCCCACAGAGGCCAGAAGCGGACTTGGGATCCCCTGGAACTGGAGTTATGGATGGTTGTTAACTGCTGTGTGGGTGCTGGGAACTGAACCTAGGTCCTCTGCAAGAGCAGCTAGTTCTCTTAGCCACTGAACCATCTCTGCAGCTGTCTTCTCACATTTAAAAGAATATTTTATTGTTTTTATTTTGTGTGTATAATTTTATTTGTGTGTATGCCTACATGTATGTAGGGACACCTATGTCATGCAATGCCCTTGGAGGTCAGAAGAGGGTGCTGTTGTTATTCATCATGTAGGTGCTGGATTCAACCTGAGTCAGTGTTCTTAACCGCTGCGCCATCTCTCCAGCTCCCCTTCCCACATTTTAAATGTAACTGTTTTAAGTACCACAGCAGATAGAATTATAACTTTTTTGCTTCAACCATCAAATACAATTTTAAAACTATTTCAGAGATATATGGTGAGTAAAACAGTCAGCTGTATTTACCTCTAATTGTAATCATTCTGATAATCTTTCCTTTTCAAAGCTCCATTCCTTCTTATCTTTCCTCTTTAGAGAACTTCCTTTAGCCACTTTTTTTTTGTCTTTTTTGAGACAGGGTCTCCCTGTAGCCACAGCTGTCCTGGAACTCACTATGTAGACCAGGCTGGCCTTGAACTCACAGAGGTCCGCCTGCCTCTGCCTCCCGAGTGCTGGGATTAAAGGTGTGCGCCACCACACCCAGCTTCCTTTAGCCGTTTTTAAGGTTAGGTTTAAGTTTCCCTTTTTCTTTGGATGTCTTTATCTCCCCTCATTCCTACAGGATTACTTTTCAGGACATACAATTTATGAGTGACATTTCTTTTCTTTCCTTACTTGAAAAGTGTCATGCCACTTCTTTCTGGTTTCCATGTTCCCACATGAGAGGTCTGCTATCCTTCAAGTCAGGGTTCCCCTGTGAGGAATGTTCTTTGGATGTTTTCCAGACTTTGTTTTTGTCTTTAGGTTTTAGAAGTTTATGATGTGTCTTCACATGTTTTGGGGGGTTTTAAATATTTTATTTATTATTTTTACGTGTATGAATGTATTGCCTGCATGTATGTAAGTGCACCCATGTCGTGCAATTCCCATGGAAGTCAGAAGATGGTGTCATATCCCCCTGAAACTGGAGTTACAAATAGTTGTTAGCGGCCACGTGGGTGCTGGGATTCGAACACCAGTCTTCTGCAAGAATTGCCAGTGCTCTTAATCACTGAGTCATCTCTCCAGCAGCTCCTCCCTCCCCCGTTTGTTTGTTTTTTAAATAGGGGCTCATTGTAGCCCAGGATGTTCTGATACTCACTGTGTACACTAGGCTGGTCTTGAATGTGGAGCAGTCCTCAGTCCTCCTACTTCAACCTCCTTAGTGCTAAGAGTACAGGTATGCACCATCAGGCCTGGCCATGATTTGCTTATTTCTTGAATCTTTTTGTCTTTTGTCAAATTGGGGGTGAGGTGATTCAGCTATTATTTCTTTGAGTACACTTTTTTAATGTATTAATTTTTATTTTGTATGTGTGTTTTGCCTGCATGTATATAGGTATGCCATGTGCATGCAATACCCAAAGAGGCCAGAAGAGGGCATCAGATCCCCTGGAATTGGAGTTATGGACAGCTGTTGGTTACCAAAGGGGTTCTGGGAATAGAACCCAGGTCCTCTGCAAAAGTAGCTAGTGCTCTCAAATGTTGAGCCATCTTTCCAGCCTCCTTTGAGCACTCTTCTAATTCCACTCTTTCTCTTTTCCTTGTGGAATTCCAAAAGTATAAAGTTAGATTTCTGGTATTGTCCCATAGGACTCTACTCATTTTTATTATTTTTTGACATTTATTTATTGTGTGTGTATGTGCATGCTGGGTGTGGGGGAATCACATACGTTGGAGGACAGAGGACAATATGCAGGAGTTGGTTCCCTCCTTCAACTGTGTGGGTTCCAAGAATCAAACTCAGGTTGTCAAGCTCAACATCACATGCCTTTTACCCAATAAGCCATCTTGCTGTCCCCTTCCCTATTCATCTTCAAAATATTCCATTTCTATTAGGTAAATTATACTCATTTGCTCTCAAGTTCATTGATTCTGTCTTCTATCACCGAACTGAGCCCATCCAGTGAGTTTTAAATGTTTGGTTGTTGTATTTTAATAGTCTATATTTTGCATATTAAAAAATTATTGTATTTATGTATTTGCACACATGTGTGCATGCCCATGCGCTTATGTGCATATGGAGGCCAGAGGCCTATGTCAAGTGTCTTCTTCTGTCACTTCCCACCTTTTTTTTTTCCTTTTTGGTCTTTTTGAAACAGCATCTCCCTGTAGCCACAGCTGGCTTGAAACTCAGTATGTAGACCAGGCTGACCTCCTGTCACAGAGATTTGCCTGCCTCTGCCTCCCAAGTGCTGGGATCAAAGGCATGCGCCTGGCACCACCTTATTTTTTGAGACAAGATCTCTCCCTGAACCTGGAGTTCCCCAATTCAGTGGCCAGCAAGGCCCAAGGATCTGTCTCTGCCTCCCCAGCACTAGGATTACAGGTGTGCATTGCCACACCTGGCTTTTTTACATGGGTACTAAGACTCTGAACTCAGTCCTTATGCTTACGCAGCAAGTGCTTTAACAACTTAGCCATCTCTCCAGGCCCTGCATGCCTATTTATAGCTTTTTTCCCCAACATTTTCTGTGTTTTCATGTGTCTTATGATAATCTGCAATAACTTATTCAGTTTCATGATGGCTGCTTTAAAACCCTGTCAGATCATTCCCACACCCAATTTATTGTCCTTTCTCATGCTTATTTCAGTTGCCCTCGTTCTTGGTTATGACAAGACATGTTTAGGCCAACAATAAAGGTTGTTGCTATTGTCCCAACTACAAAGGTAAATAGCATTGTCACTTCTAACTGCAAGTCCAAAGGGCTCCCTCAGTAATTCACTTGAAGGCCTCCCAGCCTCACCAGAAGCTATTATACTCTTGACTGTGGTCCATATTGAAAGCTTCCACTACTCTCTTCTCTGCAGTCAGAGCTCCTAACATCAATTCCTGATAATACAAAGTATTTCCAATGAAGAACACTTTCTTGAGCTTTAGTGTCAAAGTTTTTGCTGGGGCTCCAGTCATAATTGATCAAACGCCCACACAGTTGATCTCAGCCTCTAGGTCAGCTGACACTGTAACCCCAAATCCCAACCCCAAATGGGTATCGTTGATCTTTCTGGCATTGTCAGTCATCACCCTTAGACTATTTGGTGTGACCCACCCAACCCTAAACAAAGGCATTCCTATGAGGAAGGACATAGGTTACCTTCTAGTTACAGAGGGCAAAGACCAGACCTTCCTGTGGGCAAGGCCAATTTTCTTTTCTACATGGCAAGTGACATTTTAGTTTTGGATATTTTAATATTACAAGATTCTGAGTCTCGTTTAGTAATTTTCATTGGAATCTCCCTATTGAGATAAATCTCAATAGCCATTCGAGCTGGTCATTCAGCTTCACAGACATTTCCATGGCAACAGTGAGGCGCTGACTCTCACACAACCTTGTCACACATGAGTTGGGTGGAAGTTCAGCTCCCTCCCTAACCCTGCCAATACTTTCTCAGGAAAAGCTGGGTCACTGGCTCCTAATGTCTCATCCTCTTCAAGTAGAGGGCATAAGATCAGCTCACCACAGAGCCCCAGAATCACCAGAGGATGAGTGTGTGCGAGCAGCTGAGTGCCAGACAGCAGCCTCACCTCTCATCACATGTTCTGTTTCAAGACGCTGGCTGGGGTAGAAGTTCAGCTTACCTCTGGAGTCACTGATGGGGGGGGTTACAAACATGACACCAGCTTCTGTGTAATAGGAGAGTCATGTTGGAAGCCTCTCATGCAAGCTTCCCTTCTGAAACCACAATTCCTGTGGGGCGCTTAGCCCTGGCTTTTTGATTGGTGTTTGGCTAGAGTAAAGGAAGTACTGCCAAAGAGTCTTATTACCAGGGCTTCTTCGTTCTCAATTTCCCCCCGATTACTCAAGGTTAGCTTTCTTGCCCGACTTCCCCAGAACAGAACTCTATTGCTTTTGCTCCTTTAATTTCTAAGGAAATTAAACCACTCCTTGATTTAATTTCACATGATTGTGAAATGCAGAAACAAGGAGGAATGGACCACTTTTGGATGCCTCTGGAATGATGATCAGAAGACTGGCATTTCAGGAAACATTTTTCCAGTGAGAGCTGTCCAATGTGGTGGCATTTCTGCTGTGAAAATGAGATTTGGCCCTGAGGCTTCACTAGAGCATGGACTGCACTTCAGAATCACCAGAGGGCCTTTTGTATCATCTGCTCAAACCCACACATTGATTTAACTCAGTGTGGCTTGGACGCTGAGATTTTTTTAACTCCCCAGGTGATTCTAACACACAGTTTTAAGGACTAGCAGATACAAATTAGGTGTCTCTGAGCAATATATTGAGCACCTGCTCCAGGCTAAGCCCAAGCCTTGATGCATCACCATTGATGCAGAGTCGGACAAGACATGGCCTCAGTCCTTTCTACCAGAGATGGGAAGATGACCAAAGCCAAGGCAAGACATATCCAAGGTCACAGCAATGTAAAGGGATACAAGAGAGGAAGCTTCCTGCCTGGGCAAGCCAGGAAGCACAGTCTGGGGAACAAACAGGTGAAGGACACGTGGAGCTGGGATGGTAGTGAAGGATGACCTGACTCTGAGGAACAGCATGATGGTCACCTGGCAATGTCAGATTGTCCCGTGAATGTCAAGTAAAGTCTTCATTTGATTGTAAACATTGATAGCACATTACATGCACTGTTCTGAACAATTGTTTGATATGTCTATTAGAATCATTTGGAGAACTTTTCAAACACCAATTCCTTGTTTCCCAGACCTAGTAAGTCACAGCCTGGGCAGAAAAGGAAGTCCATTTGGGTTTGGGTTCTGTTCTTGTTTTTGGTACTACCTCCTTAGCTGATTTACACTCCCCTGTTCCCCATTTAAATAAGCAGAGGGAGGCTGATTTGCTGATTTGTGGTTTAAATATTTCCACCATGGCTATTAATGGTTTATTCCTGAATGTGCAACTGTCAGCTCTCGCCAACCATCAAGAGAGGCTCCATAGGGCTGGAAAGATGGCTCAGTGGTTAAGAGCACTGGCTGTTCTTGCAAAGGACCTGAGTTTGGTTCCCAGCACCCACATGGCAGCTAACAACTGTCTGTAACTAACTCCAGTTCTAGGGGATCTGATGCCTTCTTCTGACTTCTGTGGGCATTGCATGATATGGTACACTTACATATATACAGGGAATGCACATAAAATATTTTTAAAAAGCTGAATGTGGTGGCACATGCCTTTAGTCCCAGCACTCAAGAAGCAGAGGCAGGTGGATCTCTGTGAGTTCAAGGCCAGCCTGGTCTACATAGTGAGTTCAGGTCAGCTGGGACTACAGGGAGAGCCTGTCTCAGAAAGACAAAAAATTTTTTTTTTAAAGAACAGTTCTGGAGAGATGGCTCAGTGGTTAAGAACACTGGCTGTTCTTGCAGAAGAACTGGGTTTGAATCCCAGCACCCATATGGCAGCTAACAACTGTCTGTAACTCCAGTGCCAGGGGATCTGACAGCCTCTTCTGACCTCTGCAGGCAATGCATGGCACAGGTGCACTTACCTACACACAGGCAATGCACACATATACATTAAAAAAAAAACAGTTCCAGCATGTGACAGACCAGATCTCTACATTTACTTCCCCACTGGTTAAGGGTAATCATTACATTTCAGGAGAAAACATCCACCAAACATAAGTCTTTCTTTTTTAATAAGGTGGGGAGGTATGTTCACATGAGTACAGGTGCCGTTGGAGGCCGTGCTGGATAGCTTTAATGTCAACTTGACTCACCTGGGTTAAGGGAGCCTCAGCTGGGGAACTGCCTTCATTGGACTTGCCTGTGGCCATGTCTGTGGGGCATCTTCTTGATTGTTGTGTGGGAGGGCCCAGCCCACTGTGGGTGGTGCCACCCCTGGGCAGATGGGCATGTGTTGCATAAGAAAGCAGGCTGAGCACAGGCAAGGGGAGCAAGCCAGTAAGCAGTGTTCCTCCATGGCCTGTGCTCTAGCTCCTGCCTCCAGGTTCCCGCCCTGAGTTCCTACCTTGGGCTCCCTGATGAACTGTAACCTGGGAGATGTAAGCCAAATAAACCTTTTCCTCCCCAAGCTGGTATTGGTCAGTGTTTTGTCATAGCAATGAAGAAACAGACTAGGACAGAGGCCCAATATGGGTGCTGGGAACTGAACACAGATCTTCTGCAAGAGCAATATGTTCTCTGAACTGGTGAGTCATTTCTCCAGCCCCTAAACAAAAATTCTTAATGACTTGTAATTAAGTTGACATTTTTTAAAAATTTACTATTTTATGTGTATTGAGTGTAATGCCTGCATATAGGTGGGTGCACAGGGGTTATGCAATGTCCATGGAGGTCAGAAGAGGGCTTCAAATCTCCTGGAACTGGAGTTACAGATGGCTGTTAGCTGCCATGTGGGTGCTGGAAATCAAACCTGGGTCCTCTGCAAGAGCAGCCAGAGCTCTTAACCACTGAGCCATCTCTCCAGCCCTGATTTCTTAAAAACACCTTTTATAAGCTGGGCATGGTGGTGCACATCTTTAATCCCAGAATGGCAGAGAGGCACCTGAGTTTGATGCCAGCCTGTTCTATATAGTGAGTTTCAAGCCAGGCAGATATACATAGTGAGACCCTGTTCTTGGGGGTGGGGGGAACAAACAGCAACAAAAACCCAAATAACACTCGGATGCTTGGTATTATTTGGTGAGAGAGCAGGCAGCCTGGACAGCCAGCGAGGTTTCTTGCCATGTCTAAGCAGTAGGACTTCACCACTTGATGTCACTCTAATATTTGCAAACGACTCTGGAAACCTCATGCAAGATACTGGATACGTGTCTCCTTTGCTAAAACATTGGCATTAACTGTGAAGCTTGAAGATGACTATGAAATTTTATACCATTTTTTCTCATATTTTTAAAGAGAGATTGGCAATTTATCAAAAGGAAGAATCAAAAAGGGCACTTTAGAATCTCAAAACCTTTAGCATTGGATTATTAGGCAGATGAACTTAAATTCTTAACCCCATTAACCCTCCCTGTTTTGGCTTTTCCTCAAGGCCAGAGCAGCTCCAGCTCCACCCCAGAAGCAGTCCCCATCCATCAACTGGAAGTTAATCCCATAATTATAGCCATTCCCCTCTTGGCTTGGGGCTCAAAGAGCAATGTGCAGTGCCAGTAAAATCAGGTTTTGAACCTGGAGAGGTGGAAGCAGGATGTCACATGCTAAGCTCTGAGGTGGTCACCCTAATGAATTGGGGGAAAGATCAGCCATGGGAGTTTCCTTCCTCACTCCCCAACCCCACCTCTCCTCACCCAGCAGAGCCAAAGGTGCCGCTATATTCAAACTCAACTTGTTACCACCTTTCCTATCAGATTAGACCAAGAACTCCAGATGAAACATGACCATCACACATTAAACTTTTATGTGAAATTCTGTAAAGGTATAGAGTGGCCAGGGCGGCGACTCTCCAGCCCTCGCCTATGGGGCCCGCCCCTTAGCACTTGCAGTAGATGGCCGCACAGCCCCGCTCTTCAAACTCTTCCTTGCTGACCCAGAGCTGCTGGAAGGCCTGCAAAGAAGCCAGGATGGAGCCGCCGGTCCACACCGATGTCTTCCTCTCGGGAGCAGCCGCCACTGTGGGGTTGTCCCCGGGACACAGGAGGCTCAGCTCCCTCTGGAAGCGCTCGGGGAAGCCGTCCAGCATGGTACAGCCGCCGCACAGCAGCACGTTGGCAGCCATCTCCTCCTTGAAGCCTGTGTTTTGGCAGCGGCCCAGGCAGGCGGCTGTGAGCTCGGGGAGCCCTGGCTGGGTGCAGCCCACCAGGGAGGGCTGGAAGAGCATCTCGGAGCAGCGGACGCGCTCCTGGCCGATGGTGATGACCTTGCCATCGGGGAGCTCGTAGTCCACGCGCAGCTCCTCCAGGCCCAGAGCGAGCTCCTCCTCCGGCAGCAGTGCCGCATAGCAGCAGTTTTTCTTAATGTGTTCTACGATGTGCAGGTGGTCATCCGAGAACTTGTGGCCCGCCTCATTGAGCAGCTGCAGGAGGTAGTTGGTGAGGTCGCAGCCGGCGTAATCGGCGTGGCTCGGCAGGCCAGGCAGCACATTACCCTCGGAGATGGGTACCACGTGTGAAACGCCGTGCCCGCTCTCCACCACCAGCCCCGAGGTCTTGCCGTATGAGTAGATGGATAGCAACGCCTGGGAGGTCACATGCATGGCGGGAATGCAGAAGGTCTCGAACAGGAGCTCGGCATACTTCTCCCGGTTGCTGATGGGGCTGAGCGGAGGGTCGGAGACCAGCACCGCGTGCTCCTCTGGGAGGATCTTCATGGCCGTGTGGAAGATGTACTCCCAGATGTTCTGGACGCAGTCCCAGTCCACCACGACTCCATGCTTCAGCGGGTTCACCAGCTTCAGGGAAGCCTCCATGTTGAGCAGTTCGTGGCCCACATAGGTCTCCTTGAACGTGTCTCCGGTGTCCGCGGCCATCTCCGCACTGCGCTTGCCCACAGTGGAGGAGATAAAGTAGGTAGGCCTCGGCTCTCCGGCGTAGCCGCACTTGCAGTACTGGGAGCCCAGGTCAATGACCAGCGCCTTGATCTTACGTACTTTTTTAGGCTTCGCCTTCAGTTGAGTGGTGGAACCTGTGTCCTGGATGCCAGCCTCAGGACCTGGCAGTGTGCCCGCCTCTCCAGGGTCATCCTGAGCTGTGCCCATGGGCATGGGACTAGGGCTCTTTGTCGCCATCTGCCTTCCTTCACCTTACATCCACATCCCAGAGCTCCTAGGGAGAAATGAAAGCCCACCTCCAGCGGTCCCTTGGCAACCGCTTAGGGCTGTGATGTCACCAGGACTGGTCCATTCAAACGATAAGAAGGGGGAGAGGGCTTGGTCCCCACTCCCCAACCAGGTAATTGTTTGCTTCGGGGCCAGAGCAAGTGACCCCCAGTTTTGGAACCCAAACATACTGAGCTGGGAGTTTCTGCTCCCTCTCCTTACATCCCCTGGCCTAACTATTCCCAGTCACTCACTGCACACCTTTCATTTTCCTGTCCTTGGCAGTGATTAATTTGTGTCCCTACCCTACAGTAAGTCAAGCACCGAACCAGGTACATCATGTATGGTATTTTGCAGAATCCCAGAGGCTAAGCAAGAACTCAGTAGCAGTTCAGAATTCACTTGAGTGCCCAAGAGCAAACAGCTTGTGGTTGTACTTTAACGGAAGTTCATCCAACACAAGGCCTACCTAAATAAAGGCCTTGAAGGCCTCAAAAGTACCTTCCTCCCAATGGCTGCTTTCATTAAAATCACAAAGCTCATGAACTTTTCCCCTTCCATACCACTAGGCCCAAAGCATTCCGTAATAACGCTGCCATCCTTCAGCCCATTTCTACTCACATCTAACGCCAGGAGGATCTACAGCTACCTTCTTGAAGGAACCCACCACTGTAGTGACTGTCATTTACAAAGCACACACAGCTGAGGGCAAGGTCTAAGATTGGATTTGGGGTGGCCTAAGTGTGGCAGATATTGGCACCAGTGTGTCAGGCTGAAGAGATCACCAAGGAGCCAAATGTTAGGTGTCCAGGTGTGACCAGAATATGTACCAGGGAGGAGCCTTGGCTACTCTGGCCAACAATCTTTGGGGAAGCTATGCACCCGAGTTTTACTACTGAATCTCACTAGTGGGACTTAATAGGGTCTAATTCCACTGCTATGAATGAAGTACAAATATATGCCTCAAAATTATTCCTCTAAGGTCACCTAAGTGTCATAGAAAAGTGAGACAGAAAAGCTTGGAAATCACCACAGCAGCAGTGATCCTGTTAAAAACTAAGTCAGATGGGGACAACCTGTTCAAAATTCTCTAGTGCTTTCTAGCCCTGCATACCCAGAGCCAGAGGCCCTAGGCCCATGGGTCCGCCTCGGCACACCTCCTATGCCCCAGTCTTATTTCTCACATCCCATTTATTTTTCCAGGCTCTTTCCACTGGCCACATTGGTCTTCTGTGGAATCTCACTTGGGGTCAGCACACGTCTGTAAGAAGCCAGTCCTATCTGTTTGCTTTTCCGAATTTTTGCTGCGCTGACTCAGCCTTACTGTGCACTGCAACATGTAAGTGAACAAGCATGGCTGGAGTTATTCTACCACAGGCCAGAGTCTGGCTGCATTCTGATGGCCCCTGCTGTAACTCACCAGCTATGTGACTTAGTCCTCTGTGCCTGTTGTTCCCTCCACACACACCTAGCTCTCTCACCTCCTCCAGGTCTTTACATAACTGCTCCCAGCTTTGGGAACCCTGCCTAGGCCACATCAGCAACGCCACCCTGCCAATCTTGTCTCTGCTCTTTAAACACTTTCTAAACCACATCTTTTGTTCAACACGCGTTTTGTGCCGTCCCCCAATGCCATGCCCATCAACCAAAATATAAACCAGATAAGGACAGAGTATTGTCCTTTTCCCTATGGTATTCCCAGCTGCCCAGCACATCACAGGCACTCAACAAGTACTGATTGAATAAGTCAAGGTTATCACAAAATTTAGGGGGTATTAATAAAGGAGCCATTTCAAAAATAATATCCCAAGTATACCCTAACACAGGACGTAAGTTCCCAATATCCAGGAACCCCTGGTCACTGGATTATGTCACAATTGGTGATGTCATCACTGGGCAAATTCTCAAGCTGTCCACTGATTTAGGCCTTTCAGGCCTTGTAGCCAGCAGGACTGGGAACTTCCTGAGAGCAGCATGGCTCTGGACAGCATGTGGGCTCCACAGGCAGCAGACATAGGAGATGGGCCTGCCAAGAAAGCCAATGACCAGGCTTCCCTGCAGACACAGGCCCTCCAGACTGCCTCCCTAAAGGATGGCCCTGCAAAGCGGGCACTGTGGGTCCGCCGAGACACTACCAAGTCAGAAAAGTCTGTGAAATCAAGCGAGTCAAAGGTCAGGTCCAAGCTGAAGGTGACCAAAGCAGTGGTTGTGGACCTTGGCACTGGCTTCTGTAAATGTGGTTTTGCTGGCCTGCCAAAGCCCACCCACAAGATCTCAACAATAGTGGGTAAGCCCTACATGGAGACAGCCAAGACCGGGGATAATCGCAAAGAGACATTCGTGGGGTATGAGCTCCTCAACCCAGAGATTCATCTCAAGCTTGTCAACCCCCTGCGACATGGCATCATTGTAGACTGGGATACAGTGCAGGATATCTGGGAGTACCTCTTCCGACAGGAGATGAAGATTGCCCCAGAGGAGCATGCAGTCTTGGTTTCAGACCCACCTCTGAGCCCACACACCAACAGGGAAAAGTACGCCGAGATGCTGTTTGAAACCTTCAACACCCCAGCGATGCATATAGCCTATCAGTCCCGTCTGTCTATGTACTCTTATGGGCGGACCTCCGGCCTGGTGGTGGAGGTTGGCCATGGTGTGTCCTATGTGGTCCCCATCTACGAGGGTTATCCTTTGCCTAGCATCACGGGGAGGCTGGACTATGCAGGCTCTGACCTGACAGCCTACTTAATGAGCCTGATGAACAGCTCAGGGAAATATCTCACGGAGGACCAGATCAACATTGTGGAGGACATCAAGACGAAATGCTGCTTCGTAGCCCTGGACCCCATTGAAGAGAAGAAAGTCTCTCACTTTGAACATGAGATCCAGTACATTCTGCCTGATGGGAAAGAGATCCTCCTGGGCCAAGAAAGGTTCCTCTGCTCAGAGATGTTCTTCAAGCCGTCTCTGATCAAGTCCATGCAGCTGGGTCTCCACACCCAGACCATGTCCTGCCTCAACAAGTGTGACATCGCACTCAAACGAGACCTCATGGGGAATATCCTGCTCTGTGGGGGCAGTACTATGCTCAGGGGTTTCCCTAACCGTCTGCAGAAGGAACTGAGCAGCATGTGTCCCAACGACACTCCACAGGTAAACGTGCTGCCCGAGAGAGACACCACAGTGTGGACTGGTGGCTCTATCCTGGCCTCACTTCAGGGCTTCCAACCACTGTGGGTCCACCGCTTTGAGTATGAGGAACACGGGCCTTTCTTCCTCTACAGAAAGTGCTTCTGAACTGAAGAGGCACAGTCACTGTGGTGGCAATAAGTCAGCTTTGCTGGGCAAGTGCCCATCTTACACACATGGCATGTCCATTCTTGTAGCATTAAACACCCTCATGTCCCCTTCAGTGTGTTTATTTCCTGACAAAGAGCCACAGGGATGCAGCATCTCCTAAAATGATACATTTGCCCAAACAAAAGTGAGGGTGTGCAGGGGGGGATACAGAGAAACAGACATGCACTATGTTGACTGCTCTAATGCTTTTTGGGGGAAGAAACTAGCTCTAATGTTATTCTGCTTCCCACTTTAGGAACTACTGTTGTTAAAACTGGCTTGGAAGGGAAAGTACAATAAGATTAGGGTAAAAGCTATTGGCTGACACAAGAAGCCCCCTTTCCATAAGCCCTCACACAATAATGCTGAGTCCAACCTCCCACAAAGCAGCAGCGTACGTCACTTTGCAGCAAACTCTGAAGGCTTAGAGATTGCTGCTGATCATAATCTGGCCTATTTTAACTATACCTTTGATTCCCAGTTACCTATGTCTCATTACCTGTTTATATTAAGCAATTTCGATGACTGGCACTGAAGATGTAGCATATTATGAGCAAAGTACATGTTTGCATCCTAGGAGGGTGGCTCCTAAGAGAACGAGGGCTATAGGGATTCCCCCTTTTAATAACAGGTAAGATTTCTCTGGTTATCAGTACTGAGGTCAAGGATGAGAGCCACATCATCCTCGAGGTACTTCAAGTAACTGTCCATTTCCTGACTGGGGACTCCATTGACCTACGGAATATACAGTTGGGAGTTTGGAGTGGGCCAGAGTGGAGGCTGATGACTTGGGTTTGTGGGAGGGCTACCCTAGGCTGGGCATCTGAATCCAGCTGAGGAACCGAAAGGAATATATAACCTTCAGGATCCAGGAAAGCTCTTCAGGGCCCATAAATTATCTGATATTCCTGTAAGGAGTATGTAATTGGGAGCACAGCAAATCAGAAAAGCTTTACATAGTCTCCAATGCATTCTTTGGTCTTTAAGATTCAGAATCTAAACAACACTGACAGGATAAAACAGTGAAAAGAATGTGGGCTTCACTTGTGGATCGAAACTGAGTTTACCTATAAAACTGAGTGTGGCCGGGCGTGGTGGCACATGCCTTTAATCCCAGCACTTGGGAGGCAGAGGCAGGTGGATCTTTGTGAGTTCGAGGCCAGCCTGGTCTACATAGTGAGTTCCAGGACAGCTGGGGCTACAAAGAGATCCTGTGGCAAAAGACAAAACAAAACAAAACAAACTGAGTATGAATGCCTACTTTATAGCTGATGTAAAACAGATACAATTTAGGGGAAAATATGTATTTTTTAAGACTCAAGAGAGGCTTTCTGCAAACTAAGCACTCATCGCTCACAGATCTTCCTTTTCCCATACCCCATGAGTTCTTGACTTAGCCTTCAAATCGGAAGGTCTGCCCCTGCCTCCTACTTCCCAAAATTGGCAAAAACTTGATCCTGCTCAGATGAGAGACAGTAATTAACACAAATTTAATTCTTGCTGTTGTAACATTATTTCACACCACTGCCAACACACATTTACTTCTATTTCCAGTCCATCAGCATGGATCCCTTTACTGTTATACAGAGCAAGAGCACTCCAGTATAATAAAATGGCACTGCTACCATGCTCACAGATCCATGAAAGTAGTCACAAAGCACTTACAGCCTTTCGAAGGTATGTATTCAATTGTAGCAAACCCATGATGTGTGAGTCAAAAAGCAAATTGCTCAAAAGTTTGGTTCACTGTCTTCTCTTATTTTGTAAAAACTTTCAAATACAGAGAAAAGTCGATACAGCAAATACCCCTTTAGTTAACTGTACCTAAGGATTAGCCATAAAACTATTTTTTGGGGGGGGGGCCATTTTCTTCAATGGCATACCCAGTAAAGTTGCTCACACTCCAGTAAATAACCTCCCACCTGTGCTCATGCAAGCAACTCTTAAGTCAGTGGTCACATGCACGAGAAGACGTGAAAGTAAGAGGGGACTTCCTGGGAAGGATTTCAGTGGAAGAGGGAGGTGGGTGAGGGAGGGTGGTAAGAATGAAAACAACTAAATTCATTATATAGATGTATGAAACTGTCAAAGAATAAAAACAAAAATCTTATCAAAATAAACTGAGCTATTTCCAGACTTGCCAAAAAGAGAAAATAGGCTAATATTTTCCAAAGAAAATAAACTAAAAGCTCTTTTGGAAACTCACTGAGGCAGAGGTCAGTTAAGTACCAAACAGAAAGCTAAAAAAAAAAAAATGGCCTAGAACTGGGAGTGGTGGCTGCCTTTAGTCCCTCACAAAGGCAGATCTTTGTGCGATCATGGCTAGCCTGGTCTACATAGTGAGTTCCAAGGCAGCTTGCGGGTACAGGGGGACCCTGTTTCAAACATGTCAAAAATAAAGTAAGATTGCCTAAACACTGACAAAAACATTTCAGTTTAAAGCAGTGTTAGGAAAATGTGGTAATCTCCAACCACGCATGCCACGTAAAGTGCACGACACTGTCAGAAATGCTAATCCATCCCACCTCCCCAGCAGAATATACAGGGACAATAAAACAATCCCTTCAACAGTGTAGCTCCTGGAGGCTCAGCCTGATTAATACAGACAGCACATGACCTGGCAAGATGACATTTTTATTCTGTATTAGTTTCAGGTGAAAAGATGCCAGGTTAAGGAATCACCTCTGAGGAAACGTTGGCAGCACTAAGCTGTTTTCAAACAATGCACTCTACTAGCAATGCAACAACTTACAAACCTGAGTCCACTTGCTTATTTTTCTGAGGTAGAAGCCGTGAAACATTTCTTATGAACAGGAAGTGAATCAATGACAAGATTTGTCCAAGGTTGCAACATCAATCAGACCCGTAGCTGAGAATGAGACTTCATCTTGTGATCAGCATAAACAATCATACCTCAAACAGCACAAAATACAAAACAGTACGGGCTCTCTGTGTTTTAGGCGTAACCCAGGCTGGCCTGGAACTCAGTGTAGACCAAGCTGAACTTGTAGCAATCCTTCTGCCTCAGCCTCTGAGTTGCTGGGATTATTGGCATGCCCCACTACGCCCAGCTAAAAACAGCAATTCTTTTAAACTGTGATATTTTGGCTAAAACAGACCTATTAGTGATCATGATGTATTCAAAGCAAAAGCAAAAGCAAAACTGCCTGGTGCCAGCTGAAGTCTGGTGCTCACAGCAGCTGTTTGTTGGCAAGGCTGCAGCAGACCATCCCCGCTCTCAATGGCCAGGCCTCAAGTAGCAAGGGTAGAAGGACAATGAGGAGTGAGTGGCAAACGGTGGTCTCTGTGGAGCTGTCCTACCAAGCTGGTCATTCTAGCAGGCTCAGTTTCCACTGGTTTCTCTTGTGCATCTTTGGTGGTATAAAAATCTCAGCATCTGTAAGAAAGGGAGGGAAGTGGTGACAGGCACTCTCTCACTTTTCTTGCTGACCAGAGGCTAAGCAGGAACTCTGTGCTAAACAAATGAAATGACCAGGTGTTGCAGCAACAAGAAAAACAATGATCACAGTCTGAGTTAGTATGTCTGCCACTCCCTTTTCCTCTGGATCACAGCAAATGCAGCCTAGAGGCCCTGCCCTGAACTTCAGGCATGCTCACTATGGTGGTTTGAATGAAAATGTCCCCCATAAGCTCCAAGTATTTGGACATTTAACAGCCCAGATGGTGGTGCTGCTTTGGGAGGTCTTAGAAGGTGTGGCTATCTTGGAGGAAGCATGTCACTGGAGGTGGTCTTAGAGAGTTCTTAAGCCTTGCCAGATCTCCAGTTGCTCTCTTGCTTCCTGTGCCTGCTTGAAGATGTACAGCTTAGTTTCTACTCCTCCTCGCACTTCTGCCGCCATGCCTCCCTGCCAAGACAGACTGTAATTCCCCTGGAACTGTAAGCTCAAATAAACTCTTCCTTCTATAAATTGCTTTGGTCAGTGTTTCTATCACAGCAGCAGAAAAGTGACTAATACACTCACCAAGTGATTCAGAGCACAAGAAGTTCAGTATTTGAATTGGAAAGGGTAGTTCCCAAACTCACAGCAGTATACATTTATTAAAAATCACCAACTGTTGGGAATAGAGAAATGGTTCAGTGGTTAAGAGCACTGGATGCTTATCCAGTGGACTGGGTTTGGTTCCCATTAAAAAGGAAAAAAAAAAAAAATTACCCAACTGTATGCCTAAGATGTATGCATTTTACTATGTGCAAAATTTTTCTCAACTTTTTCATTATTTAAAAATTTTATTTATTTCATATGCATGAGTATTTTGCCTACATGTATGTATGTAGACATGTGTGTATGTAGGTATACCTACATGTGTGCAATGACCAAGAAGGCCAGAAAGAGGGTGTGACATCCCCTGGAACTGGAGTTACAAAGGTTGCTAGCTGCTATGTAGGTGCTGCAAACTGAACTTGGGTCCTCTGCAGGACAGGACAGTGCTCTTAACTACTGAGTCATCTCTCCAGCCCCTAACTTTAGGAGTCTCTTATATAACTAGGAATCATATAGAGGAAGCAGAGGTATGAAAGAAATATGTATACATAGGGATTTTTTGTCAGTAATATTTTTAACATCAAATTTCCAGCAATGCATCTCCCATGTATTATTAAAAATTATTTTCACAGAATACCTAACAATGTGATTTTATATTTTACACACACACAAATTGTCAGATTTTAACTTTTGTTTTTTCTTTTAGACATGGTCTTATCACTATGTAGCCCAGGCTGACCTTGAACTTTCTCCTCCTGCCTTCGCCTCCTGAGTTCTGGGGTTACAGGTCTTATGTCACCATGCCCAGATTTTTAATTTTTTTCAATATACTTTGTAATCCAGATTTTCTCTACTGACCGTAACAATTTATAATTACCCATTCACCTGTAGCTTTCCACTCCCATGCCGCAAAAAAAAAACTCCTCCAAACAAACTATATACACAAAAGTCCACCAGAAGTTTTAGTTAATAAAAGCATTGATACTAAAAAAAAAAAAAGGCTAAAACATGGCCCACAATTTCACAGTGATTAAAGTTTAAATGAGAATGTCTTTTTTTATTATTTTTATTTTATGTGTATGAGTGTATTGCCTGCATGTATGTGAGTGTACCCGCATCATGCAATGCTGTGGAGGTCAGAAGAGGGCTTCAGATTCCCCTGTAACTGGAATTAAGAATGATTCGTAGCTGCCATGTGGGTGCTGGGAATCAAACCCGGTCCCTCTGTAAGACCAGTCAGTGCCCTTAACCGCTGAGCCATCTCTCCAGCCCCATGAGACCTTGTCTTTTTAAAAAGTTACTGAGATGCTCTATTTCCTTTTCAAAATGATGAGTATATTTGATTCTAGACTTAACTATATATGAAATATTGACCTTGGGCAGGAAAATCATGACTTGGGCAAACTATGACAGCAGGCAGTAACATGTTTCATATTTTCATGCTTTCATGTAATAAAAACTCATTTTTATAAAAATACTTGGAAGACTCTTCAGCTGAGGGTCTCAGCTCTTTTAATAGTTAAATCCTTCCCTGCTAAGCACTTAGCAATTATAACAAACCCAATTCAGCTAAGATTCTAGCACTTTCCTAAGATCACTTTAATCTGTTTCATGAACTCCTAAGGTTTGAAAGACTTGCAATCAATCTGCCTGAGACTGTATAGCACCAAGCATGAAACCACAGAAAGTGACCCTCAAGCCCTCATGAGGATATGTGAGCACACCCACACCACTGGAAGCTGGGGAAGGGCAATGACTGAGCAGGACTCATTTTGTGACTTAATCAATGCAATGCCTACTTTTGAATTATGAGACTCACCCTTTTCCTATTGTTACGATTTGAATGTGAAACATGGCCACCCTCCCCTACCCCCGCTCCAGCATAAGTGACTGAACAGTTGATGCCCAGCTGGTGGCATTGTCTTGGGAGGTGGTAGAACCTTTCAGGCATGGAGCATAGCAGACATATGAGTAGGTTCAAGCACGGCTTTTGAGTGAGACCCCTGCCTGGTTTGGGCCTGACCTCTCTGCTTCCTGAATGGTACCATGTCACACAATTCTGCCATAGCAGCAAGCTGCTCCAGTGACCATGCCCTCCATGCCATGATAGGTAGTTCTGTCACAGGACAGAAATGTAATTATCATTTGACTTTGTGATCATGGGGCATTGACAGTGCTCAGATGAGGAAACTTCAAATACTTCAGTCTTTGCAGATAGTCAGAGGTAGACATGCTCTCTGATATGGCAAGCCTTTATGAAAACTCAGAAAAAGGAGTAACTGCACCTGTCCAGAACAGGGTCAGGGACTGGACAACAGAACTAAGGAACCAGTCAAATGGCCTTAGGTCAAAGATGATTTTTTTTTTGTCTTTTTGAGACAGGGTTTTCCTTGTAGCCCCAGTTGTCCTGGAACTCACTATGTAGGCCAGGCTGTCCTCGAACTCACAGAGATCTGCCTGCCTCTGCCTCCCAAGTGCTGGGATTAAAGGCCGTGTCTGTGTTGAAACTGACATTAAAATTCACTTGCCACAATCCAGGAGAAGAGCACAGCCATAGAAACTGGGGTAGATGTGTGAGCTTCCCTGAGATGGAAACAACACAAGCTGTTATGTCAATCCCCAAAGGCTACTGCAAATGTATGTTTTTATATGAAATTAGTAATGCACAGCTCTTATATGATGAAAAAACCTCAGAACATGGCAAATAGTAAGTTTTAAAAGGCACTTATTTTAGAACTTATTACCAATTTTTTAGAGCCCAGAGATGTTGGTGCCTAGAGTGATCTACTTGAAGTGCAGATACTTATGTGCCAAATGCATGTCAACAAAATTTCAAGCCAACTTTCAAACTTTTAGGAATTTAGATGATTCTCTTACTAAGAACCATCACCCCCTAATAAACAATAGCAACAACAACAACATTTCAGGTATAATTAAATAGGAAATATAAACAAATGCTAGTACTTAGATAGGCCTTTATGTGTTATACTATCAGTTCTAAGGGTGATACAAAGGTCCAGCTCATAAGCAAGGACATTGAGAAATATTCTGAAGATATAAAGGGAATTGCCAAAAGTTGCAACTCAGAAGCCATCCAATAGGACGTAAGCATGGACTGTTTGGGCTCAAACTGCACAGCTGTGAAGTGTATGACAAGGGCATGCAAGTGTAACTGCATTTTTCTAAAGCAAAGCTTGATTTCATTAAGAAAAAGTTTAGTTTTTAAAAATTTTAATAATGTGTATGTGGGGGGGGGTGGTATGTGCATGTGAGTGCAGGTGCCTGTGGAAGCTGGAAGAGGGCATCAGATCCCCCTGGAAGTGGAGTTACATGCAGTTCTGAACTGCCTGAGGGGGGTGCTGGGAATTCAGCACTCACTCCTCAGCTCTGGGCCCATCTTTCCATCTCAAAAAAGGTGTTAATTCAAACCGAAGCACAGGCATGATATGAGGGAGAGACATGCAAGTACATGCCCTAGAGTGGGCACATGCTTCTCAAGAGTTGCTATTTTTTTTTTCTTTTTGAGACAGGGTCTCCCTGTAGCCCCAGCTAGCCTGAAACTTACTATGTAGACCAAGCTTGCCTTAAACTCACAGAGATCCTCCTGCCTCTCCTCCCCAACACTGGAATTAAAGGTAGGCGCCACCACACCTGGCCTAAGAGTTGCTAATTTTTTTTTTAATTAAAAATTTAATGCCATGCTGTATCCCTCTCCGCAGGCCACCACCATTAGAAACATTAAATTCATCTACTTAAGATGTAGTCTAAGAATTAAGAGGGAATCACTGTTAATACCCAATCTCTCCCTTATACTTGCTGACCTTCCCAAAACCTATATCCTGACCTGCTCAGAACTGAGATAATCTGTAGAGAAGAGATACTAACCAGAAACAGGAACCAAAGTCTTCTGCTGTTGGTAAGAGGCCATGATACTGTTCGCAGTAGAACTGGGACCTAGGACCTAAGTAGAAAACAGGCTACATCAACAAAACTTATCCTACATTTCTGATAAAAACCAAAGGCCTCTACTAGCAGTAAACAAGCTTACTGTTTTTATTAGTATGGTACTAGCACAGTAATTCTTTTTCTGTGTCATTTTAATGCCAGCTTCTCCAGTCTCCTTTCTCCCAGAAAAACAGGATAACAGAGGAGGAGTGGGGGACTCTACAATAATATCTGCCTGGCCTTTTCCAAATGAGTTAGCCATACCAAAGGGGAGGGGAAAATACTAGAGCCTAAAGAATACACAAAGGATCCACTCCACTCAAGGTTGTGGGAAACACTTGTTTTAATATTAAAAGGAATACAAATAAATAAATGTATGAGTGGAATGCCAACTCTGCACAGGACTTCAGCAGGGTTCATCCCTCAGCAAGCTGCTGGGCAGACACCAACTCTCTGGTTTGCCCACACTCATCTCTGCATGCAGTCCCCATGCAGAACCTCTCAGCAGTAAAGCCATGAGCTCAAAAGCACTTGCTAAACACAGCCCATGTCCACACTCTACCAACCAAAACACATTCACATATTTCCTGGGCATTTTCTTTATAAAATTCAGAAAGCTGGTGCCTTATAAGTTAATGTGATCTGAATAGGAGAGGGGAGGCATTCTAAATCAAACCACTGTTTTGAAGATGATTGTATTTCTAGGCAATTCCTTTTACAGTAAATTCATGCACTTGGGGCATCTTGATTATTAGCTGCTTTTCTTGCTATGGTCTGTAAAGTGTTTCTGTATCCACCCTCTTATCTAACAGTCAAAACATCTAGTGAAACACCAGGAAAGCCCCAGGAACAAAGGCAATCCAGACTCAGGAAACCAACATGTTTGTAGCCAGTGAGATGATTACAACCTCCTGTCTCTAAACATCAAATCCTTGCTGGTCACTGCTTGTGCTGCCTGGGCTGGGGGTCTGAAAGAACACTTCTGTTCATCAGCTGGTTTCCTGCTGCACTACACCAGTAAGACTCAGCAGAGGGAGAGTGCAAAGAAGCCAGAGAATAAAGCAACTTGCTTGCTTTCAATAACTGCTAATTCCAGTTTCTATTTCTATCTGTACAGTTAGAACTAGCTTCATCAGGAGCTCCACCCGTGAAATATCAGGGCCAGCTAGCTAGCACCTTCTCCTCAGGGCTTCAAAACCATGGGCCTCTGAAATATAGCAATCCCCGAGCTTTTCCCTTTGTCCCCTCAGCAGCAGATAAAGCTGCTTCTTAATTACTCTCTTTATCCTTCTAGCCCTCCTGTGTTTCCCTTTGTCCTTTTCAGTTCCCCAGTGTTTACTTAACCAATCACGTAACTTTTGCGGGGGGGGGGGGCTTTTTGAAACAGGGTCTTCCTGTAGCTCCAGCTGGACTGGAACTCACTACATAGACCAAGCTGACCTTGAACTAACAAAGATCCACCTGCCTCTGCCTCCCAAGCGCTGGGATTAAAGGCATGTGCCACCATGCCTGGCACCAATCAGTATTACACTCTTTGTGGGAAAATAACAGGAATGAATTTTGTTTTCCTTACTGAACTCTGACACACCAGCCTTTCTGAATCATAATCAAAACTCTCCACAATAGACTTGAAGCTCAGAAAGCAAGTAATAATAAACAGACAATATTCATGAGAATTCTTCATAGGGCACAGGGCTAACGCTGACTCAGTCCCCTCCAGGATTTCTGATGTGGGAGGTGAGAGGTCAACTCTGATCTTAGCTTCCCCTCCCTACTCCATCCTCCACAATCACTGGAGACTTTTCTATCTTCCCTGTGACAGCTGTTCCATCTGGAAAGGAGAAATAATAACCCACTTAACCTTGGAACTAAACAGGCAAATATAAATTCTTACTGAAAGCTTAAGCACAAAGCTAAGGGAATTTAACTCAGCTGTTTTTGGAAAGGATTTTCTTTGGCTTTGGGGTTGCGTGAATAACCGTGAAAAAGATGAGACACTGCACACCATCTCTGAGAAAACTTACAGGTGTGGTTGAACTCTGCTGGCAGGCAAGAGTCCAGATTTCCGGAAGAGCCCTTTCCATCAGCTGCAGAGTACTCTCAAAAGCCTTCTGCAATTCCTTCCCTTGCTCTTCAAACTCAAAGAGAAAGAGTACCTTTAAAACACTGTGCACTTCATCTAGAGAGAAGAAATGTGAGACTGGTAAGTTGTGTCCCCAGCTCTACTGCTAAGAACCATGCAGTAATTTCCTTCCAAAGTTGAAAAATGCTATACCACCCTACAGATGTGTGCTACACTTTCTTCTGTCCCCACTCTTCCCAAATGGTGGAGTAATTCTGTGCATCAGAAGGAAGAACAAGGTGGGAACAAACAGGATGCAGAGCTGCACAATCTTTTCTTCTGGCTGAGTACTAATCTCTACCATTCAATTAAGTCAATGTTATAGGCCAAGAGGGGCAGATTCAGGAATGTGCAGAGGTGACCCTGCTGAAATTTTTCTTCCTTTTAATTGGGAAAACTACACGTCTTTTAAAAAAAATTACATTTCACTCTGTGTGTGTGTGTGTATGTATGTATGTATGTATGTATGTATGTGTGTGTGTGTGTGTGTATATACATCAAGTGTGTGGAAATCAGAGGGGAGGTTGTTCTCTCTTTCCACGTGGGCCCTGGGGATGAAACACAGGTCAGTCATCAGGCTTGCTGACGAGCAACCTAACTCACTGAGTCATCCCAACACCCTCAAATTACATCACAATTTATCTACTGAGCATGCCTATCTACAGTAACCACTTACTACTTTCTGTGGTCAAGAATCAGGGTGGGCCTGGAGATCATACCTTTTAATTTGTCAACACTTTGCACCACTTCACTCAGGGCCTCCAAAAGAGCCAGATCCTCCAGAGGACTCCCTTCTTTGAGGCTATGCTTCTTCCGCTCTGCTTTGCGGCGGTTTTTAGATGATCTCCTGTCAGATATTAGAGAGGTTTAAAAGCAGGTTCTCCCTGGGCTGAAGGGAGTAAACTGAACAGACCTGTCGGGCTCCACTTTCTAGGAAAGGAGAGTGTTTATACGTAGCATTTGTATTTGAGGAGAAACTGATAATGAGGTGCTAAAGCCACACATAATATACATACTGGCAAGCTGTTGGTCAGTCTTACAAGAAGGAAATAAGGAAAATCCTGAAGTGCTTTTCCCTTAAGTTTTTATTATTTCCTAGAGTAAAAAGCGGTTCTATCTGGTAGCCTACTGGAACAATAAACAAGAATAAACAACTTGAATTCTACAGTAACAGGAAAAGTAACTAGAAAAGTCCTTGCATAACTTACACTTGGCTTTGAAGGATATCCTCCCCATGCCCACTGTACTGTCCCAGTAGAAAACCAATATATTTGTGGTTCCCCTCTGTTTCTGGCACAATATGACTAGACCTGATACGTACGCTGATATCCTGGAGCTACTGTGGGAATATCTGCTGCTCATCTCACTGCCACTCACAACACTGCTGGTTTCAGAGAAGAGGTCTGACTCTGGACCATGGGCTGCCTCCTTATCTAGAGGAACCAGATGCAGAGGTACTCAATCAGCACATACTGAAGGATGGATAACATTACAAAGTTGATCTCAAATGAAGCAGGTAATATTAAATGTAGTTATTAGTTATTAATGCAAATCTGTACTTTACCAAATGTATTTTTTTCTTTCTTTTTGGGTGGGGAGGGACTAGGAAACTCATTTAATGAAACATAATAATCACTGCTCTGGTTGGATGGTGGCAGAGCTCTTCTGATTTCTGGCACCAACCTTAAGACCTTCTTCAACAGAGAAATAAGACACACATAACTCTTAAGGGATTTCAGACGGTGATGATATAGTAATGAAACGAGTGACACTGCCATGGCTTAGCAGAGTCTGACCCTGCTCTGCAATTCAAGGAGAGGTTTAATCTCAATGAGACAGTGCTGAGGGCAAGAGAAATTAATAATGCTGTTCTTGGTAGTGAGTCTTGGTTCTTGCAATACTGGATTGGTGTAGTAAGACTGGTCTGCTATAAAATGAACCTGGTGTCACCTCTCACTCTTTTATTACACCTGTGTCCCTTTGCACTTGTCAATCTCCTTTTCCGTCACAATGCCCTCATCAAAAGTCAAGCAGATGTTAACACCAAGATGGATGGTATCCTGCTCATCTACCTCCAGAACCATGTGCCAAAACAAACATTTCTTTATAAATTACCTGTCTCAAAAAACAATGCAGGTAAGAAGCTTAGACAATGTGCAACGCCCATTTTTCCTCACTACATCATAAGTATTAATGGGCTTCATGTAGACACTCACCTAGGTTCACCTGTTGTTCTTGCTCCTTGAGCGCTCGAACCACCAGTAAACGGTTTTTATGGCGACTGAATGTGGCTGTCTGAGAGTCCAGAAAGGCTAGGTAATTTTTCTGGGCTGGGGATGCAGAATGAAAAATAATTTGCACATATTTAAGCAAACAGACAAAACTAAGCAAAGGAGGTGCACTGAATGCTTAAAATTCAACAACAAAGAACATATCTAGGTCTACCAAACAATTTTTTCCCTTAATAAACACTAATTAATTGAAAATGGAGATCCCAGACCTCAGAGTTCATCAACACCATCCTAGAATACTCTCTACCACTTACAAATCCATCTCAGTGAAGCTGGTATCTATTCCCAGAGGACAAACAAAACGAGTGCACAGGAAGCTGGTAGCACAAGCAGGTCAGAGCTTCCTAACACATCAAAATGGCCACAGTTTGGAATAAATGCTGATAATGGTATCTGCAGTTACTGTTCAGTGGAAAAACAATAAAAGAACAAATACTAACAGTACAAGAAAAAATAAACACACTGTATTCTCTAAGGACATGGCATTTTAAGTTCTCAGTGGCAGTAAGAACTGTCTAGATGTTACAGGGTCAGAAGGATGCTTTCTATACCCAGTTAGGAATAACTGAAACAAACAGTACAAAAAGTACTCCACCAAGTTCTAATTAGGAAAGGAACAGGGGAAATTAAAATTCTCACCCAGACAGTATTAGAATGTGAATAAATGTGAACGTCAGAAAGGCCATTGTCACTTACTGGATAGACTTGTTTAAAAAGGCAGAGCTTAACATTAAACTTCACTCCCTAGGAGTTCTGTAGGTCACACTGATGTTCTTTTCCATGTTGCTTCTAAGCAGTCCCAGTGACCACCAAAATATTCTGGAACTGTTAACATTCATCTTTCTCTAGGAGCCATATACTTCAGTTGCAAGATTTTTTCTTTTTGGTTTATCTTAAAATTTGCAAGCTTACCTAACAGTTATAATACTTCAAAGAACACAAAGAACATACAGACTTCACCTAGATTTACCAATAATTAACATTTTGCCATATTTTTTGCTTTGTTTCTCTATAAATAGGTACATGCCTATGTGCACACATGTATGCACACACACTGCTACTTCTAGAGATCATTTGAAATTAAATTGCAGACATGCACTTTTCTCTTAAGAGTAATAATATAAGGACTGTAAGTATATCATCTTACACAGCCACAACACTGATAAAATATTGTAATTTTATCAAAGTTTACCAACTATTCCCAAACACAAACATCGCCCCAACCACCACTGTGCAATGCATTCAGTGCCAGCAGCCTACAGCCAGAGGCCAGGCAATGGTATGGGGCCAGAGTTTGCTCTGGCAAGAGACACTAGGAAAAGTCCAGGCAGAAAAGTTTGCCAGAAATCCAAACCCAGGAATTACGAAGATTCTTACTCATATTTCATCATAGCTTTCCAACAAACATCAGTTTATTTAATTCTTTTTGTGTATGTGTGTGTGTGTGTGTGTGTGTGTCTTTTTGAGACAAGGTCTCCCTGTAGTCCCAGCTGACCTGAACTCACTATGTAGACCAGGCTGGCCTTGAACTCACAAAGATCCACCTGCCTCTGCCTCCAAGTGCTCGGACTAAAGGCGTGTGCCACCACGCCCAGCCCCAGTTTGGCATACTTTTAAAAAATTACGTCTGCACAACCCAGTAAAATACAGTAATAAGAGAGTCGAGTCCTCTCTCTCTCTCCTCCCTTTCACCATACTCTTAAAAGGGAATACTACCTAAACGTAGTCCTCACCTTCTAAAATGGAAGGCTTTACGTTGGTTTCAATAATATCCATTCTGTTATACTTGTATACCTAAGAGGAAAAATGCATTATCTTTGAGGCAGGAGCGCTTCTAGTCAGTGGAGAATTAAGATACTTGGAAACACAAATCACTTTTAGAGATTACCAGGACATTTTCCTGAGGAACAGGCCTCCTAGGAAGAGGCCTCCTATAAAGTTGCCCACAAAATTCAACCCCCTTTAGTAAAAAACAGTAGTATGTCACACATGAAGACCCAATTCTAAACATTACCAAAGAGGAATTTTTAAAATAGTTTTATAAATATTGCTTATTCCTAGGACTGGGAACCAGAACTATTTCTATATCATTTCACTTACTCAGAATACAAGGAATTTCAAATGATCCATTGCTCCCCTGTGTGACCACCTTTAAAAAGGTTTAAAAAGAATTCTCTTACCAGCCTCAGAGCTTCACCCCAGGCAGCTCCTTCTAAGAGTAGGAGCACAGCTTCTTCATAATCCTGACAAGGGAAGAGCAAGGAGGCAACAGGTGAATGCAGCAGGTGTCAGATGCTACCACAGCCAACACAGAACTGCCCCCTCTCCCCAGTCAGCCTTGGCCTTTCCAGTTCCAGTTCTTAGCATCTTGCCTCACCCAATATAGTGGATATTAATCTCCATACACACTTAACATAAAAGACAAAGGAGGGATGGTATCTTCTGAAAATGATCACAAAACACAAAGTAAGCATGTTTTCTTTACATCCTTAAACATCAAAACCACAATGCAAGTTTGTTAGAAATTTTCTAATTGGCTTATTTTTTGTTGTTCAATTGCAGTTCTTTATATATAGTCTAGATATTAAATCATTATCAGATACATGATTTGAAAATATTTTCTTCCATTCATTTTTAGGTTGTCTTTGTATACTTCTTGATAATTCTTAACTTATATGAAGTCTAATTTATAGATTTCTTTGGGGGAGGTGAGGTATTGCTGATCCTTTTGGTGTTAATCCTAAGAATCCACTGCCAAATCCAAGGTGATAAAGGCTTATCCCTGTGTTTTTTCTGAATGTTTCATGACTTTAGTTATTATTGATGGTTGTTGATCCATTTTGAGTGGCTTGAAATTTCTTAAATCTCAAGAAATATCAAGTAAAAATTTATATTTCTAGGTTATCTTGAAATAAAGAGCAGAAATGTGAAAAACATTTTTGAATCATTTAAAAATTTCCTAATCACTAAAAGTTAAAGTAGTAACTTACTATGGAATTTGCTTTTGGTTTTGTTTTTTTGAGACAAGGTCCCTCTATAGCCCGAGCTGGCCTGAAACTCGCTATGTAGATCAGGCTGGCTTCTGCCTCCCAAATTCAGGGATTAAAGCCACGTACCCCACCTGGCTCTACTATGGAATGTACAACATGTATAGAGTTAAAATGATCTTAGTTGCATTAACAAGAGGAACAGAAGTATCCCAATTAAGATTCTTCTTTTGGGGGGGGTGTCTTTTCGAGACAGGGTCTCCCTGTAGCCCCAGCAGGCCTAGCATTCGCTATGTAGACCAGGCTGGCCTCGAACTCAAGAGACCCACCTGCCTCTGCCTCCATGCCCAGCTCCAACTAAGATTCTTACACTACATATGAATGGCATAGTAATTTAAGAATGCACTATGGTAAATAAATGGTATTTACTGTAAATCCTAGAGCAATTACTAAAATAATTTATACAATAATTTACACAGTATTTCTAATGATATTGGATTTTGAATACAATCTGTCATGTGATCAGGAACGGACATTTACCCTTGTGATATCCCTATCAGTTCTCAAAAAATTTCAGATTTTGAGGCTTTTTGGATTTGGTTGAGGGATGAGCAATCTGTACTTAGATGCACTGGACTGAGATTTAAGGCACGTCATCAAGATGGAAACAGAACAAAGGCCTTCTCAGGACCCAACCATGACCCACAGCTCCTTCAGTTTTCATTGTCAGCAAAGCACAAGCAAGAAGTGTTTGCTTGTTGGCTGTGGGGTTTGAGAAGGGATTGTGTGCACTTACTTGGGCATACTGTTCCAGAACTATAGCTGCTTCACTGTGTTTCCTCTGCTCAACCAGCTTTGCTGCAAAGATAATAAACATTTGACAACAAATTGAAACCCATCTCCCCTCTGAAGCACTTTTCTGTCTTTTGGATATATCAAGCTCTGAACCTCCTGCATTTCTATGAGAATAGGTATATTACATACCACAAAGTGTAACCCCCCTTTCCATCCATTAGTTTTTTGTTTTTTATAGTTTCACTATGTACCCTAGGCTGGCCTAGAAATCACTTAGTCCAGAATGGCCTGAAACATGAAACACGAAATCCCCCTGCCTCAGCATCCTGAGTGCTGGGATTACAGAGGTGCACCGTCCTGCCTAGTATGAAGTTCTCTCTTAAATGAATGTAAATTTGAAAATCAGGTACAGTCAAAATTAGCTTATAAAATAATGACTCCAAAGGCTAGCAAAACTGCTATCTCTCACTAACCCATTTCTTCCTCCAGCAGGAAGGGCCTGTTAATTCTTGGAGTGGACAGTAAATGGAGGTGGCTGGTTACCTTTAAAGTCTTTAGCACCTAGAATCACTCTCAGCCTAGCTCAGATTGTAAGAGGAACACAAAACCCAAGGCTTACCAGGGGCAGGCAGATTTATTTCTCCCATTCATGTCACCCTCACTCCAGGACATGTTGCTACTGAAAAAAGGACACTGAATCACTTCCACTACCGAAGCAGTTACGGTTTCTTTTGCTGGCCTGTATAAACTGCCTAAGTTAAATGTGCACACAAAGTGATTTACTGTAGAACATGCTGTGGTGGTTTGAATGAGAAATGTCCTCCATAAAAAGGCTCAGGTATCTGAAAGTTTGGTCCCCAGCTGGTGGCGCTGCTTGGGAGGTCATGGAATCTTTAGGAGGTGCAGTCTTGCTGAAGAAGTATGTCACTGAGGGTGGGCTTTGAGCATTCACACACAGCCTTGCCCAACTTCTAGTTTCCCTTTCTCTGCTTCATGTGTGTGCTCGAGGATGTGAGCATTCAACTTTCTACTCTGAGCACCTGCTACCATGCCTCCCCTGCCATTATGGATTCTCTCTGGAACCATAGGCCAAAGTAAACGCTTTCCTCTATAAGGTGCCTTGGTCATGATGTTGTATCACAGCAGAGAGAAGTAACAAATACAAATGCCCTTTATAAAGCTGCCCTTTCCGCCTTTCATCAGTTAACATCTGAGATAACTAAGTGCACTCTATCACAAGACATAATGATTAGGAAGTAAAGAATACATAATGATCGGTAAGGAAGATACAAACTTAACAAGCTATACTTTGGAGTATTTTTTTTTGTAAGGACTGCTCTTCTTTTGAGATCACATGTTGGAGTTTAATCTCCATTGCCCAGTATTAAAAGGGAGGAAATATTTCAACAGTGATGCTTACTGTAGCCTCTGGGAGGTGATCAGCATGAGATGAGGCTGTCAGAGTAGTGCTGAGTGTTGATACTTTATAATAAAAGGGAGAGAGATCAGAACACAAACTCCTCTCAACATGTCATAGATGCCCTGTACTGCTTGCCAACAAACTCAAGGCCATCATAAGATGAGGGCCTTCAATCTGGAACCTAAACCATGAGCCCAAATAACAACAAAAACAAGCATATTAGGACAGTAAAGGAGGTAAAAATAGTCATTCCTTTATTCCAAGTACTACTAAAGGCCAGAGTCCTCCTCATCTCTTAAGAAGTCAGACCCTGAGCTGGGTGTGGTAGTGCATGCCTTTACTACCAGCTCTTGGAAGGCAGAAGCCAGTAGATCTCTGTGAGATTGAGGCCAGGCTGGCCTACATAGTGAATTCCAGGCCAGCTGTGGCTATAGGGAGACCCTGTCTCAAAAAGATCAAAAAAAGAAGCCAGACCCTAGCTGGGTGTGGTGGCACCTGTCTTTAATCCTAGCACTTGGAAGCCAAAGACAAGCAGATCTCTGTGAGATCGAGGTCAGTCTGGTCAAGTTCTAGGCCAGTTGGGAGACCAGGGAAAGGGAAAGGGAAAGGGAAAGGGAAAGGGAAAGGGAAAGGGAAAGAAAAGAAAAAAAAAGTGAGACCCTGGGGCACTAGCCTCTATGGTTCAGGAAATTCCTTAATCCTGACTCACTAAACTGCCTTTACTTTCTGTTAGTACATTTGGTCCTTTCCTCATCATTCCAGGCAACTGCTATTATGGTTTCCAGTCATGTACTGTCTATACTGTACAGTGTCACCCAAAACTTCATCTTTACCTTCTTGAAGGGCAGATGGCCAGCTTAGCTGCACTGTTTGGTGTGAAGATAAGATCTAAGTTTCAGTGAGTAAGATGGAGTAGACAACAGTGTGGCTTCTAGGCCATTTGCAGCCAGTTCTTAGGGGATGCAGAGCCACATAATGAAAGATCTATCAGTCCCTAGAGAAAAAATAAACTACTTTCTTCAACATGCCACTGCATTTAGGGACTAATAGTTTAATACTCTGTGAAGTTTCATGACAATAAGCCTGTCTCAAGGAACACTGTCCTAAATTTAAAGCAACAAACAAAAAAGCTTTTGAAGAAGTGGACAAATAAGTAACCTGTTTACCTGCCAGAGCTCTAGCGAGGCTAGCCACCTTGTCTTCGGTCAGCTGAAGCTGGGCTGCCACACAGAGGGTTTGCTGCCAACTGCCACAAGCCAGGAAAGCCGAGAGTGCTTTCTCGTGGGCACCACAGCGGGAGAACACAAGCCCCGCTGATTCATACAAGTGCTCCTGTACCAGGTATTCTCCATAGGCAATGCTGATAGCCTGTGACGAGGGAAGACAGAGCTGATGGGAAAAGGCCACAATAATTCCTCTGTAGTTCCAGTGTAGGCGACCTCAGTCACTATACTCAAGTCTCTTCCTTTTTGTACTTAAACCTTTATTGTGGACATACTGTGTACTCACTCAGCATATACTGGCTAACTACATAAGCTTTATTCCAGGCAGTGGGACTAGCACTGATGCAAAACAAAGAAGAACCACACTGAGTTCTTGCTCTTATTATAGAGAACGGACCTACTAACACAACCTGGCCTATGATAAATGGCAGAAGATAATCAAATGACAGAAAATGAGGGCATGTCACCTCTGAGGGCCACAAGAAAAAGAAGCTGTGTGAAGTCAGGAGGCAGTGTCTCTGGCAGAGCACATAAGGTACCAGGGCTATGCAGCAAGATTGTGCGCAGCACCTTCGAGGAATAACAAGGCTATGGTCACTGGGGCAGGTAAGGGAAGTAGAAAACCAGCGCTCCAAGGTCATTTTCATTCCCAAGGTTCAGGGTTAGGCAGAGACACAGGAATACAACACTCAGCCCACCCTTAAGGAAGCCATAGCCCAGCAGAAGACAAAGAAACAAAACAGTAGTTTATTTGGCACCTAATGTAAGATGGCTTTCAAGAGGGAGACCAGGAGTTTCTATGGACAGCTGGGGCTCAGGGAAAGGTAGGATAGAGGGCTGGCATGTATGAAACAGTATGACATCTGGGGAACTAGCTGCAAGTAATTGGGAATGTGAAGAGGGCCAGAAAGGAGTGTTAAAGAAGCGGGCAGGGGCTAGATCACAGAGAAGCAAGTGTGAGATTTGCATACGAACAAAAACGATGATGACAGCAGCATGGCACAGCCTCAGGCTGCATCCCAGGTGTGCCGCTCCGTAGCTCTGGCTCCTCAGGCAGGTTACATCCTCATTTCTAAACTAGACACAACTCGCTATCAGGCTCCCATGATTACTTTTAGCTTAGAAGCAAAGTACTTGGCACAGAAGAACTAATAGATGTTTATATAAACAAAAAAGTGCTTTTCCCTTTCCCTCGAAGCACACAGGAAAGACCCACTGCCCTGGCCAATTTCTTCCTCACAAGTTTCAGATGAGGCTGGCCAGTTCTAGGACAAATGTTGAAGCCAAGGACAGCGTTTGAACTTAAGATCACCTCCGTTTCCAAATAATTCAGAAAGCAAACTCCAAAGCCTCTTGTTCACCTACCACACACCTTGTGCTGCTGTGAATTTGGTGGATATAACTTCAGAGCTTCTTTATATAAGTTTTTATCTTTTATTAAATTTAAGCATTCTGTGAAGTATTCGGGTCCTGCAAAAATAAGATTTATATAAACACAGGCTTAAGACTTTGGAAGCCTAAGGGATTTCACTTGCACCAATAATTCTCAAGCCAAATAAATGTGGAAGCGTGTGTGTGTCTGCATGTGCGTGTGCGTGTGCGTGTGTGTAAAATCCTCAGGAGACATAAGTCTACTTGGCTTTTTGAGACAGGCTCTCTCACTGTTCTAGAGCTCCATGTAGGCTAGACAGGCTGGCCAGTGAGTTCCAGGGATCTGCCTATCTCACCTATCCAGAGCTAGGATTACAAAGCATACCACTATGCAGAGCTTTTTTTATCTGAGTCTTGAGGGATCGAACTTGGGTCCTCCAGCTTACAAAACAAGCACTTTAATGACTGAACTATCACCCTACCCTCCAATGGACCTTTTCACAGCCCAGGTAATCCAATCTTCTGGAAAACAACTTCAGGAGCTATTTCCTGGGCTGGGAGATAGATCAATCAATGTAAATTTTTAGTGAGCATCATTGCATATTCTGAGGTAAGAGAGGCACTACCTGGGATCATGTTATACTAGAATCTTACTACTCTCTAGCTCAACATTTCCTTGCTCTCCTTCGTAATAGCTGAGAAGTGATTAAAGGCTCCTCTCAAACCTCGTTCAGCCTAGCTGCATCACAATCTCCAAATCAGTGGGAGCCGAATGTATGCTTAACAAGTACCACAGGTGACTCTCTTCACCACAGGCCCTCAGTGAAGAGTCACAGGCTGAAGCACAGGGCGAGGATGCTGTGAAGGAGCACTGTTCTAGTTCTACTCCATCAATGTCAACTAAAACTGCCTTCAGAGCATACCACTAACCACAGACAAGCTGGGGTTTCCATCACATGTAGACAAACACTATGAGATGGATCATCAACTCGTTTTTATTAAGGCATTGAAGTGAACTTGGGAGCTGCTCACTCTTTTCTGTTCTCAGCTGGGGAGCACCTCTAGCTCCCTGAAAGTCATCTGCTCTCCCTCAGTTAGTCAAGGTCTGAGACAAAATAAGGTGAACATACAATACTCCTAAAGTTTTTAGGAGCAGAAAAAATAATTTTTTGAAGAAATAACACACTAACCCTCATACTTACCACATTTGCTGAGATGGCCAATGGCCTTTTCGTAACGTTTCAAGTACTTATCTATAGTGAATCGCTGGTAATTAGTTTCCATTTTCTTAAGTGTATTAAGAAATGGAAGATATTCCTTAGGATCCTAAAAAAAAAAGAAAACCACAAAACCTTATTACTTGCGATATTTACATATAATACAAATATATTTATTTGTATTTATATATTACAAATATGTAATATATTTACATATAATAACATAGCAATAAATTCAGAGAAACACATACATAAAGTCAAACAAGTTTTGGGAAAGATGCTTTTGTGTTTGGGTGCTGTTAAGTTTAATTTTGGAATAATGACTAATTCTTAAGGCTCATAATAGTCTCACCTCATCACAGGCTAAAAAGAAAAAACAGCTTGTAACCTAGAAGACATCCAACAAGTGAGCCTACGTTCTTCTTGAAAGAGCAAGGCATTGCTTTTGGTTCTATTCATGATGTAGCATATGTTTCATTATGAAGAGTGATGTTAAAATAAAGATGTGCTGAGTTGGACAAAACTATCCTCTCTAACCATCTCCAGCTCTGCACCCATGGGCAGTAAGCTGCTTTACTTCCAAACGAAGAGCTCTTTCCAGGGCTGGGGCGATAGGTAAGCCAATGTAAGCCCAAGAACCTGAGTTCAATCTCTAGGCACGGTAGCAGTATAAAAAAACCGGGCTAACCTACTTGGTGAGTTCCAAGTCAGTTAGAGATCATGTCTCAAAAACAAAGAAACCAACAAACAAAAACTAGATGGATGGCAACTGAGGAATAAGACCCAAAGTCTTCCTCTGGTTTCCACATATGTGCATACATGTGCACGGGCACCTGTGCATGCCAAGTGCAACAGCACAAACACAAACATGCACACATACACATGTACACAAATGCAAAACAGATGCTTCCTGTTCTTAATGCAGTTTCACTGAGCAAACTATAAACAGATGAAAGAATATGTACATAGGGAAAAAAGTAAAATAGGAAATAACTAAATGCTCCTAAATCTGACATGAACGATAACTATGGGTCAAAAAAGGGATCAACAAATATTTAATAATAATTGAATAAATAAAAATATTGTATCACCACAACCTTTAACCTCAGCTGATATTTTAGATGGAAACAGACTGTAGTATACAGGGGTAGGTCCTGGGTGCAACAGACATGCATGACAACATCACTTCTAGTCCCTGAAGCAGGGCAAGAATGGCTTACTGGGAAGATGCTATTTTGACATCCTTTAGCCAGGATGAGTAAAAATTCCCAGCAAATGGTGAGGGTGGGAACAACGGGAGCCCTGGGCCCATAGGAAGCACAAGTTATATTACTTTCAAAAGCACACAGAAGGTTGGAGGCGGTGAGGAGTTGGGGGAGGGAGAAAAAACACTGCTTTTTCTCCATGGGGGAGAGAATAAAAATACCACAAGAGAAAAATGGATTGATACATTAAGGCTAGACCATGAAGGTTTTTAATATGGCCTATCAACTCTACCCTAGAGGCAATGGCAAGCTTATGAAAGGCTTAGATTTTACTTTATGGAAAAACAAGTTCTAGCAACAGCAAAGTTTGAACTAACAGGGGAAGAGGCTGAGACTGAAGGAAAAAAAGAAAAAAAAACAACCCATGAAAGCACTAACAAACATTCTGACCACAGCATATGAACCAAAGGAGGCCAAGGAGGCCCTGAGCCTTTTCATCCTCCCTGATTTCACATTGGGAAGAAAGGGTTCACCATAAGGAAATGGATAGAACAGTAGAATACATATTACTTAATCACAGAAATAACCATGTAATTTTACTTCATCTCTTTGATCTAGCAATGAAAACACTTTGGTACACATAGAACTTTACAAAGAAAGAGGCTTAGAAACACAGGCCTAAGACCCAGATCCACCTCCACACTTTAGAGCAGAACAGCAGACAAACACTGCCCTCTCAGGAGCAGACTCCCACACTAGTGTGGTCATACAAACAAGTCCCCAAATGGTACAAAAGTACTAACCCCACATACCTTTTGTGACTTCTCAGCTACCATGAGGACCAAATCAAAGTCATAGGTCCCAAGAGAGTGATCATATAACTCATTAACATCTACCAGAAGCAGCAGGTATTTCAAGGCCTCCTCTGCACTCACAGCATCAGGAAGAGATGGAACATTTCCTGCTGGTGATTAAGAAAACAAAACAGGCTAGGGATGTAGCTCAGTATATCACATGCTTGCCTAGCATGCCTGAAGCCCTGGGTCTGATCTCCAACACCACATAAAACCAGTTGTGGTGATGCATACCTGCAATTAATTCCAGGCCTCAGAAGGTAGGGTGGGGGTGGGGAATCAGAAGTTCAAAGTCACCCTAAGCTACACAATCAGTTTGTGGTCAGGCTGGGCTACATGAGACTCTGCCAAAAAAGAGGAAAAGAAGAAGAGGAGGAGGAGAAAAGGAGAGGAGGAAAGAGAAGAGAGAGGGAGAGGAGGGAGGAGGGGGAGGGGAGGGAAAAAGGTAACACAACAGCGCCATTTGGGGAAAACTCCACAAACCCAGCAACATAACAAAAAAAGTAATAACATTTTCTGACAGAACTGGACACCAGATGAATATATGTTTGACTCATTCATACATGCTTCACACTCCAAAACTTCACCTTAAAATGATAAGCAAAAGCCATGTTAGCTCTGGAGTGGCAATAACAGGTATAGTCGTCTGAAGAAACAGGAGGGTTAGGCCATGTCAAACACCTGACTATGAGCATGTCTCTACCTTGAAGTTCGTGTACCTTCTGCAGCACAATCTCCAGTTCTGGGATTGTTTTCTTCACGTGAGATGTAAGTATTGACAGGCAGTATCTGAGAGTTAAGTGAAAAACACCAGAATGAGAAGGAATAAGCTGGACAAGAGCATCTACATAATCCTGTTGTCCTGAGGACATCAATACAGTAATAGCATCCATACTTGTGAGGACTGATGTTCTCCAGGGCTGCTCTCATAGCATCGCAGATAAGGTCAAGTTTCTTCCCATCAGGATCTCTGGATATCTGGGTGCAGCTGGTAACTGGTGGAGGGTACATGGTCTTGGTGACATCTTCTTCCCTAAGAACAAATGTGTATGAACAGGTCACTCACTAAGCAGAGACCAAGAGTCTAGTGACTGAACTACTAACATGCATCCAGTACGTTTTTGAGACAAAAATGGATCTGAAAAATTCAGTTATTAAAATAGTGAGAAATGATACATTCACAAAAGGTTTACATAATAACCTTATAGATGTTTTGCTCCTGTTAACCTGAAACAAAGTAAAATCAAGGTGTCTGTGTAACCAGAGAATAAAGAAATGGTAGTGTATTTACACAATTATACTTCTGAAAAATTAAAAACGAATGAACAGGGATACATGCAAAAACATGGCTGACCCTCAAGACAACATGCTGTTGAAAGCAGCTCTATTTACACACAAGATGAAATACTTAGATGGTCCATTCATATGAAGGTTATTTTTTAATTTTTAAAATTTTATTTATTGTTTTTATCCCATGTGTATGCATGTACTGCCTGCATTGTAGGTAAGTAAACCGGTGTCATGCAACACCCAAGGTCAGAAGAAGCTGTTGTATCCACTGGGACTGGAGCTACAGATAACTGTTAGCTGCCATATAGGTGCTGAGATTCAAACCCGGGTCTTCTGCAAGACAACGAGTGTTCTTAACTGCTAAGCCATCTCTCCAGCCCCTTCATATGAAGTTTTTAAACAGACAAAACTGACTGTGCTAGATAGCTTTAGTGTCAACTTGATACACCTAGGTTGATGAAGCCTCAACTGGGGAATCGCCTCCATTGGACTGGCCTGTGGCCATGTCTGTGGGTCATTTTCTTGATTGTTGAGTGATGTGTGCTAGATTCTTCCCTTTGAAATAAGACAGTTCTTTTTTTGGATTTTACAGAAGCCCCCCCCCAGTTAAGAGACTTTTTTTTTTTTTTTTTCTTTTTGGGGCAAGGGCCCCCTGTAGCCCCAGCTGTCCTGGAACTCACTGTAGACCAGGCTGGCCTTGAACTCACAGAGATCCGCTTGCCTCTGCCTCCCAAGTGCTGGGACTACAGGCGTGCGCCACCACACCCGGGACTTTTAAAAGAGACTATTGACTTTTAAGTGTTTGGATTTTTTAAGGACTGTGGGGTTTTTAGGGTTGTACTGTCTTATGTTGTGATATTAATGTTAATATTGTGTCTTGGGAACAAGAATTGGAAAGGTTATGGTTTAATAGTGATGTTTGTGTGTCAAGTTGACAAGGGGTCAATTGTGCTGGATAGCTTTAGTGTCAACTTGACACACCTAGGTTGATGCATTCCTCCATGGCCTGTGCTCCAGCTCCTGCTTCCAGGTTCCTGCCCTGAGCTCCTACCTTGGGCTCCCTGTTAACTGCGACCTGGGAGATGTAAGCTGAATAAACCCTTTCCTCCCCAAGTTGGTAGTGGTCAGAGTATTTCGTCACAGCAATGAAGAAACAAACCAGAACACTGACCTATAGTAAAAACACAAAGAAGAGTTGCCCAAGGGCTGGGACACAGGGATTAAGTCAGAAGCAATGTGAGGAGAGGCTGGGAAGTGGAGAGATGGTTCAGCAGTTAAGAGCACACCGGCAGCTCTTGCAGAGGACTCATGTTTGATTCTAGCACCCACACGGTGGCTAACAACCATGTGTAACTCCAGTTCCAAGAGATCTGACGCCCTCTTCTGACCTCCATGGGCACTGTACGACATGGGTACACACACACACACACACAGGCAATATACTCATAGACATAAAATAAAAATAAGTAAAAATATTTAAAAATAAAATAAAGAAAATTTTGCATTACTTGATAGGTATGTTCAGATTACATGATGTATACACATGCTAAACTCACTGGAGGGTAACTTAGAAATCAGGGCATTTCTCTCTAAAAGAAAAGCCCAAACTAGTCACACACAGAGAACACATTCTAGGTACTGCTAATCAAGATGAGGCTCTAAAAAGTAAAATGGACTGATACTCCAACTTTTTGCCACTTGTCCAAAATGAGATGAGTGATGGATGGATAAATTATAGACAGCAATAAAAAAGTTTCATTTAAAAGTTGGTGGGAAAAAATACCACAGAGGGTGGGGGAGAGATGGCTCAGCAGTTAAGAGAACTGGCTACTCTTGCAGAGGACCTGGGTTTGGTTCCCAGCAACCACATGGCAACTAACAACCATCCATAACTCCAGCTCCAGGCAGTCTGATGCCCTCTTCTGACTCCACAGGCATTGCATGACACGGGTGCTCTTACATACATGCAGGCAATACACCCGTATACATTAAAAAAAAAAAAAAAAACCCACGACAGCAAAAAGACAGTATTTCATGTCAATCTCATAAGAAAACTCATTTTACACGCATACCTAGGAACCAAGTCAAATAATTCAGTGATAGCTTTAAAAACCATAGTTTTAAAAAGTCTGTTGTAGCTGGGTATGATGGCACAGGACTTTAATCCCAGCACTCAGGAGGCAGAAGCAAGCATTCAAGGCCAGCTTGGTCTACATAGTGAGTTCCAGGCCAGCTGGGGCAACAGGGAGACCCTGTCTCAAAAAGACCAAAAAATTAAATAAATAAATAAATAAATAAATAAATAAATAAGACTATTGTTGAAGAAAAAGGTCAAGAAAACCTACTGGGACCTAAGAATTATAGTGATTTTTTTGGGGGGGGGGTGTCCTTTTGAGACAGGGTTTCCCTGTAACTATAGCTGACCTGGAACTATGTAGACCAGGCTGGCCTCAAACTCAAAGAGCTAGATCGCCTGTCTTTGCCTCCCAAGTGCTAGGATTAAAGGCATCTGCCACCATGTCCGATATAGTGATTTTTTTTTTTTTAAATGAAATTTTGTTCTTTAGCTACATATTTGATTTCCTTAATAAGAATGGCATGGGAATGATACATCCATGAGCTATCAAATGAGCTATACTTACTTCAGTTCTGTGAGAAACAGATTAATATGATTTACAGAATCTATCTGTTTTATGAAGGTTTCCACATTTTCAAGGAACACCTACCAAAAAAAGAAAAGTGGGTAAGAGATTTAGTTCCAATTGCCTTTATTCAAGTAAAAGTACACGAGATTTAGAAAGTTACCTTAGGGTTATGATCATGAATCAGATTGAGATTAATTCTCAGTTTTCTCATGCATTCAAATGCATCTTTAAACATGAGTCTGTGAGGAAAGAGGAAATAGGTACAAAGTGTAAACTAAGTTTTCTGGCCCAGTGTATTCTCATTATAACACTCAGATTACAACCCAAATGTCAAACAACTAGATTTCTACTCTGAAATTATAGAAGGGAAAAAACAAAAACAATAACAAAAAACCTAAGTGACCCCTTAAAATCTGTGGTTTAGTCACATGGACTACATAATCCTCTCACATTTATACAACAGAAGTCACCAAAGAACTGTGATCTACTTTTATCAACAAAACATCAACATAGACCCTTCTAGTATAAAGCTTTCTCCAAATAGATTCTGAAATTCAATCACTTCCTTTATGTTAGTAGCCTACTTCACAGGGTCAAAGACCCCTCTATAAATCTTAAGAGCCTTAGGGTTCAATATTCAGAATGTTGGCCCAGGAGGATCATGAGTTCAGGCCAGCCTGGACTGAGACCCTGCCTCAAAAACAAAACAAAAGCATAAAAGCATTTTTTTTTTTTTTTTTCTTTTTGAGACAGGTTCTCTCTCTAGCCTCAGCTGGCCTAGAACTTACTATATAGACCAGGCTGGCCTGGAACTCACAGAGATCTGCCTGCCTCTGGGATTAAAGGCTTGCACCACCAAGCCCAGTACATTGGGCTTTCTTTATGCATATCTACCAACACATATTAACACAGTTTCCCTAGACTCACAGGTCACTTAAAGCCCGTTTGGGTCCCCTTGGATTAAGAGCTGCCCTCTTGGCCAGGTGTGGTGACACACACCTACAGTCCCAGTGCTCAAGAGGCAGAGGCAGGCAAATCTCTGTTGAGATCCATGCTAGCCTGATTTATATAGCAAGTTCCAGGCGAGCCACGGCTACACAGTGAGACCCTATTTCAAGAAAACCAAAACAATCTGCTTTCTTTTATATGAAGAGCTTCACAAAATTTTCTTCTGGAATAAAACACAAGAAAAGTATCTGAAAGGTAAAGATATGTGTAAAAAAAGGATTTTATTAAAGCTTCTCCGTAACACAACAAGCTAACCAGCCACTTACTTGTCCAACCACTTCCGAATCTGAGCTAAAACCAGGGTTCGATGATGAACAACTTCCAAGTTTCCCCTTGGCATCTTAAAATAAATCAAGAGAGTAACATTTTGAATCAACCAGAAAACATTTAAACCACCAAGATACACAATTTTACCTGATGCTTCCTAAAGAACTACCACAAAGCAAAATGAACACACTTGTAGCAGAATTGAGTTGTACTTAATATTTATCTTGACTTTCAAGAAAAGCTTCTTTTTGGGCCTTACTGGTGAGCTTGTATCAACAAACACTCCTTAGTAAAGCTAATAGACAGCTAAAAAGAAAGGTTTGTATGGTCTAAAATTATAACAAAGCCTAAAATGCAATCTGCAAGAATTCTGTTTAGTCTTGATTTAGTGACAATCAGAAAGACTGAAAAAACTGAGCTTACCTGTAATATAAGCTTTGTATCCTGGGGCACAACTGTGACGATCCGGGAACCCCTTTCTACTTTCCGTAGAATTTCCCCATTAGCTACAGGACTGCCACAAAGACCTGCCTGTAATGCTGAAAATACCATTGGCTAAGCCTTCGGAATTATCATGGCAAGCCACACTTCTGTAGCTGCTTCTGAAACCAAACATGTTATCTGAAATACAATAAGGAGTCTACAGCCATACCATCCTGAATGCACCTGATCTTGTCTATACTACAGTTAACAACCAAGTTTCCTTGTTGTCCCATTTGGCCTCAAGATCATTAGCTCTTCCTGTAATATAATTCCTGGAAACGGCCCTCTCTACACAGCTTTTCAAGCAACTGGGAAAACAGGGATTGGAGCAGCTTCTGTATTTCTGAGTATCACCTGCACATTATAACCATCCACTTGGAAAAAGAGTCTGTCAGCAGCAAAGAAAATGTTTTTTTGGGAACACACTAGGGGGAGGAACAGTAATAGAAGGAAAATGATGCTAATATCCTACAAACAAGATGGAGTCCAGAAGTATAATAGTAGGTGGACAGTGATAAAAGAAGCATTAGAGCCTAGTGCCTACTGCCAGCTGGGGCTCTACACGGTCATGCAGAGTATTAGAAGAGCTGCATAATAAATTACATGAAGACTTTTAATTTTAGCATATGCTACTTAAGAAAGGACTTTTTTTCTTGGAAGTCTTTGGTAAATGAAGCAGAATAATTTACCCAAGATAGTGTAGTTGAAGAAAACAGGCTAGATAAGCAAGCATAGGACTCCATGGCAAAAAGCCAAAGCAGGAGAAGCTCTGAAGAACCATCAAAACTTCAAAGGGCATTGGAAGAGGGACTATATTGTTTTGCATAGGGAGAGCTTACTTTTAAAGGAAGCATCTCTCAGGGAGAAACACTGGCAGGTATGGGAATGGGTCGTCAACAGTAAAAACTCATCATACACTGCAAATGATGTGATATTTGATGCAACCTGCAACAAGGCAAGAGGCCAGGAAGAAATCAGCTATAGTACTTGCAGGTAACACTGTGAAAAGGATCAACCCAAACCAAGCCCAGATACCTCAGTGTCATCGATGAAAAAGCGACACCTGTCAGTTAGACCAAGGATACGTTCCTGCAAAGAAATGAAACTGAAATTATAAATAACTCTATTCACAATGACGTAAACCAACTCTATTCATAGCTAATAAACCTACTACTTTTATCAGACACTTATAGTGCGCTGAGATTTCATATCCAAGCCTTCATAATCAGCACTGAATGTACATACCCAGGACAAGACTAGTCCAAGCAAAGTGGACTAGGATACCGATTCAGCAGCAAGCTCTGTCACTGCTACCTACCATGCTATTTTGCACCTATTTCTCTCCCCTGTCTCACTCTACCCCCAAAAGTCTCCATGTTGAACCCCATTCCATTCCTCTCCAACCTACTCTTCTGATCAGCCAGATACTTTTTTTGGACGGGGGTGGGGGGAGTAATGGGTAGGATTTTCTCTTCTAATTATAATGTTTTTTTTTGTTGTTGTTGTTTGAGAGGCTAGGGAGGGTTCAGCAGTTAAAGCACTTGCGTCTCTTGCAGAAGACCCAGGTTCGATTCTCAGTACCCACATGGCAGCTGGGGGGAGGAAGCTTCTTCTGGTCTTCCTGGTACACATATATACATACATGCAGGTGAAACACTTGTACACATAAAATAAAAGTAAATCAATCTTTATTAAAAAATAAAATAAAATAGGCTTGATGCACGCCTTTGATCCCAAGCACTCAGGAGGCAGAGGCAGGCAGATCTCTGTGAAAACAAGGCCAGCATGTCTACATGGCGAGTTCCAGGCCAGCTGGGGTTAAAGAGAGACCCTGTCTCAAAAAGCTAAGAAATGAAAAATAAAAAATAAGACAAAGTGATTGCTTCTCTTTACCCCCAACATTTCTGTCTACCAAAGTCACCCCCCACCCCCACCCTCACTTGACACTGTCTCAAGTGGGAAGGGCAGTATAGGCCACCACTCAGGGCAGGGGAACTGAGCCAGGATATGCAATGGAAGCAGGTGGTTATGACCTGCTATATCTGCTATGTGACGCCCAAGGGCCCTACTCTGCCCTGTCCATGACTCCTGCAGGCCCATCTTCTTGCTTCTATGCTGAACTAGGGAGAGGGGTGTGAGAAGAAGCAGAAGAGGGTGAGTCAGCATGTTCTGATAGCATGGTGGGGAAGAAAGCCACCAGCCACAGTGCCACTCTGCTGCCCAGGGACAACCTCCTAACCTTCATTAAATATTTCCCAAACTCCTTGCTATGCACTGTCATCAGCTCCAACCACAACACTTCCATTCAGTTTCCTGAATGAGATCTTTCCAAACTCAGTGTTTCTAGTGCTTTCTCCTGAGACCACCCTTCCTTTGTTAAGGAGAGCTTTCTTTATATCTCAGCACATTCATCACTGCCTCACAGAGGCTGTCTTCATCATCCTTATAACTACCACCTTTAATTAGACCCAAACATCGCACTGCTTGTTACCATTACACACTGTTTCTTGCCTTTACTCCTTGGTCAATGTGAATGATTCCACATCAAAAAAAAAAAAAGTCTTAAGTCAGTTTTGTTTCATAACTACTGTATTCCTACAGTCATCTCAATATAAGCTTTCTAATATTTGTGGAATGACAATTGTTAAATTATTATTATTCCTGAGACCATATCTGTTTTCCTGAAAAGCTATTTAATAAGCCTTGAATAGTCTATAAACTAGGAATAAAATTTGCCAATTATATATATTAAACTGAATTCCCCTTTGAACTCTGAAAGACTCTAATTTTCCCTTTTTATAGATTAAAAAGGTGTTGGTCAAGAAAGGAAGAAATCTTCCTGTTGTGCCTGGATTTAGTGGGGACTCGGGTTCAACTTCAAAGCCCATCTTTCCCACCTAATACCTTCGGTCCCTGGGTAACTAGTCTATGTGGCAAGTTTCCCTGCCCTGTGTACATTCACCTCTCCTCCAATCATGGCCACTTCAATCTGTGTGCATGGATAAGGAAATCGAACAGGAAATCCACCAGGGTTCTTCCATGGTTCCACAGTCAGAGAGGAAGATTCTGCAAAATTGGCAGATTTGGTTTATAAATAGCTGATCAGTTCTTTTTTGGGGGGTGGGGGGTGAGGAGGGGAACAATACCAATACTTGCCAAAACACTCAGCATGCAATTTATATTACTTTCTGTTCGTTAGAACACTCCAAAATGGAGAATACAACTGCCAGTACTACTCTACAGCAGAGAGTTTTCCAGGGTAGTTAAAAGGCCTAACTGGGTTGGGGACGTAGCTCAGTGGTAGAGTGCTTGCCGCACAAGTGTGAGGCCCTGGGCTAGAACCCCAGCATGGCAAATAAACAAACAACAACCAACTAACAATCGAGCCAAATAACTCTGACTCAAAAAGACAAACATTGCACGCTTTCCCTCACATGCAAAAATTAAATTATGTTTTTATATGTGTTTGGGGGTGTGGGTACATGCCATGAAACTTGAAGGGAGGGTGGAAGGAAGAAAATTAACAGAATATAAGTGACACGAAAGCAGAGGGAAGTTAGGAGACCTGAAGGAGGGGAACAGGGGCATGGGGGAGGGAAGTGGGGAAAGAAGATGAACAAAAACTATGTACGAGATTGCCATAATAAAAACCATTACTTTGTATACTAAAAAGCAGTAACTCGGGGGCGGTGGGGAGGGAGTCCATGTCTTTAATCCCAGCACTCAGGAGGCAGAGGAAGGCAGATCTCTGAGTTCAAGGCCAGCCTGGTCTACAGAGCAACTTCCAGGACAGATGCTGCTCTGACAAGACTAACCAGTGATGCTCTCAAGAATTAAACATTTATACATGTCGTAAACATGCTTTCCTAATACTTACCCCATAGATACCTGAGTACCTGGCCATCAGCCAGCTGGAATGCTAACGACTTAGTTTTGGAACTGCAGCATAAACTGATGATGACTCCATCTACCACCACAGATGAACTGGAGAAAAAAAAGTAAACAAAGAGATAGGTATATAGGCTATTTTTTTAAAAGTGGAGACATTTCACTGATACTATCACACTGGAAACTAAGCAATGACCTTTTGCTGATACACTGCCTATTTTGATGTAATGAGAGAGTCATAGAGACAGACAGATGGAGAAGTAAAGTCCAAGTGCAGGTAAAGAGTTACCTGCTACTGACACTGTTTTCCACAAAATCAATAAATAGGCAAACTGCCTACCATGTGAAGTCCCCATTCCTATTCTGGCAGCAGTTCATCATAACTTACTACAGGTAATGCCTTCATTACACACAATAGCATTCTTTTTTTAAATTTTTTTTTATTTATTATTTTTATTTTATGGGTATGTGTGCATTGCCTGCATGTAGCTAAGTGCACCCATGTCATGCAATGCCCACAGAGGTCAGAAGAGGCTGTCAGATCCCCTGGGACTGGAGTTACGGACAGTTGTTAGTTGCCATGTGGGTACTGGGATTCAAACCCGGGTCTTCTGCAAGAACAATCAGTGTTCCTAACGGCTGAGCCATCTCTCCAGCCCCATAATAACATTCATAAAATGTAAACTGCATTACCTGGGCCCAGTGAGATAGGCCTGTAGTTTCAGCTACTTAGGAAACTGAAGAAAGAGTATCACAAGCTCCAGAGCAGCCTGAGTTACAGAGTGAGTTCAAGACCAGCCTGCACTACTTACTGAAACCCACCCTCAAATACAAAGAAGGCTAGGGACATTGCTCACTGACAGAATGCTGTTCTAGAATGTTCAAGACTTGAAATTCAATTCCCAGTAACACTAAATAAAAAATGAACAAAGGGGAGGCTAGAGAGATGGCTCAGCAGTTAAGAGCCCTGGCTGTTCTTGCAGAAGACCCACGTTTAGTTCCTAGCACTCACATGGTAGTTAACAACTGTTGGTAACTCAAGTTCCAAGGGATCTGACACCACCTTCTGGCCTCTGTGGACACTGCATGCACATGGTGCATTTACACACATATGGGCAATACATTCATATACATAAAATAAGAATAATTAAAATGTTTTTTAAATGAACCAAGAGAAGTAGGAATTCTTTTTTTTTACTATTTTATTATTTTTATTTTATATGTATGCATATATTGCCTGCATGTAGGTAAATGCACCCGTGTCATGCAGTGCCCGAGGAGTACAGAAGAGGCTGTTGGATCCCCTGGAACTGGAGTTACAGACAGTTGTTACGTGCCATATGGGTGCTGGGATTTGAACTCAGGTCTTCTGCAAAAGCAATGAGTGTTCTTAACCGGTGAGTCATCTCTCCAGCCCAGGATTTCTTTTAAAAGAAAAATACTGGGAGCTGGAGAGATGCTCAGCGGTTAAGAGCACTGACTGCTCTTGCAGAGGACCTGGGTTCAATTCCCAGCATCCACATGGCAGCTATGAACCATCTTTAACTCCAGTTCCAGGGGAATCCGAAGCCCTCTTCTGACCTCTGGGGCAATGCACGACACAGGTGCACTCACTTACATGGAGGCAATACACTCATATACATAAAAGTAATAATATATATATATATATATATATAAATTTATTTCAGACAGCCTGAGAGAGTGGGTTTGGACCTCCATCAGTGTAGCAGCTCCAATCTCAGCATACCTGCAGAGAGTGTCCAGTTCTGGCCTCCCTTGGGAGGAGGGCCTGAGAACACAGGGGACTGGCTGAGAGCCCCTTTATCCTACCTCCACGTGGTGAAGGAATCCTGAATATACCTGACTGGAACCTGAATTGGGCTTCTGTGGATACTCCTGAATAGCTGATCTGAAGCCATCAGTTCCCTCCAAATTAAACCAGACAGAACCTGAATCCTGTACCAACCAGCATTACATAACCAATAAAGAAAGGATCTAGACACCCCGATAATACAAACAGAAGCATACTGTAACTTAATTCTCATATAAGAAAAAAGAACAACAAATAAACAAATTAAAAAACTAAAAGAAGATAAGGTTAAACTACTGAATTAATTCATAAAAGAGATAGAAACATAGACTAAAACTCAAACAGAAATGAAAAAGGAAGTGCAAAACTCAATAAGCCAACTTGAAACAACAGGGGAAAGCCTTACCGCTAGAATGAATGAACGAACTGGAAAACAGAATATCAACACTGGAGGATAAAGTTGAAGAATTGGACCACTCAAGCGAAGATTATGGAAAATTTAAAAAAACACAGGAATGGAATATGCAAGAGATGTTAGACACCATGAAAAGACCAAATCTACAGATCATAGGAATAGAGGAAGGAGAAGAATTTCAGGTTAATGGTGTTGGCCAGATCTTAAACAGGATCTTAGAAGACAATTTCCCAAAATTAAGAAAAGACATCCCCATACAAATACAGGAAGCATATAGAATACCAAATAGACAGGATCAGAAAAGAAATGCCCCATGACACATCACAGTAAAAACACTAAGTGTACAGAACAAAGAGAGAATACTGAAAGTAGCAAAAGAAAAACAAGCCACAATGTCCTTGGCCCCTTAGCAACCTGCTCCGTTCCAAAGGTCAAAACATTGAAAACATTTGGGAGCTTTTATCTAATCCTTAAAAGATTTTAGGGTTATCTATTCAGAAGGGGGGATGTTAGAGTAGCCAAAAGCCCCATTAAAAAAAAAAAAAAATCAAAGAAGAAAGAGTACATGAAGTTATCAGAAAAAAGTGATGGGGAGATATGGGAGGAATTGGGAGGGTAGGGAGTGGGCATGGATTTGATCAAAACACCTTATACGCATGCATGAAATTCTCAATAAATTATTTTTTAAAAATGTATTTTATTTGTTATTTTTATTTTATGTGTAAGTGCACCCATGTCATGCAATGTGCACAGAGGTCAGAAGAGGGCGTCATATCCCCTGGAACTGAAGCTACAGACAGTTGTTAACCACCATGTGGGTGCTGGGAATTGAACCCAGGTCGTCTGCAAGACCAGTCAGTGCTCTTAACCACTGAGCAATCTCTCCAACCCAGAAGTAGGATTTCTTAGAGGAGGTAGCTATAAAAACAAAGCCAATGCTAGTATTTCATTCAAGGAGCTTAATTTAAAAAAATAAATCTACAAAAAGGACCCTAAAAATTCTAACAATATTTATTTTCTCCACTAAGCTTCAAATTTTGTGGTGACAAATTACCTGCCACAGATTAAGAGAACAGAATGAGCTGGCCTGGATGGGACTGAATCTGGTCCTGGGATTGAATCTGGTCCTGTAAGACCTCACAGAAGTCATCTGATTTTCATTTGACCCTCTGCTTCCACCTCCTCAGCATATCCTGCCTATGTGCACCAAAACTGGCTACACATTTCTTAAAGACATTAATATTTTTAAAAATATTTTCTTTATTATTTTTATCTTATGTGTATGAGTATATTATTGCATGTAGATAGGTACGCCCATGTCATGCAATGCCTACAGAGGTCAGAAGAGGGTGTTGGTTTTCCCTAGAACTGGAGTTATAGACAGTTGTTAGCTGCCATGTGGATGCTGGGATTCCAACCTGGATTCTCTGCAAGAGAATCCCCAAAACAGTAATATTTTACCCAAACAAAGTCTTTTAAGAAAAAAAGTCAAAGTAGCAGAAATATATTACAAATGACTGCTCATTTAGAACTTCAAATCTGAAGAAATTAGAAACACAATTAGATATACTGTGTTGTCTAATATAAACTGCTCTTCTTTTCTGAAAGCGGATCCTGGTTAACTTTCAGCACTTCACACATCTAATACAGAACATTCAACACCTAGACACTCTCACAAAAAGTTGTTTCACAGGATCACAAAGCTTTGTAGTTTAAAGATTAGGAGTAATGACTGTATTGTAACTTGTTTATATAATAAATTTATTTTGTATCAAGATTCTGCAAATATTAACTTTAACTGGTGGGGCTTTAATTACACATGCACCTGGCAGTTAACAGAGTGTATAACCAAGCTGTCAAATCTTGCCATTGGGAGCCTGAAATATTTTGGCAGCTGGTCAGAAAATATTTTCTCTTATACCCCACAGTTTGCATGATAGAGAAGATTTTTCAGTAACTGGTACTATTACATGATGGAGAAATCATGAGTCAAAACAAAATCAAAACAAACTCAGGTCCAGGGAGCAGGGAACTTCAGTGAAAGAACAGAGACTTTCTAGTGGTAAATGGTGGCAGGTATGAAGCAGGGAGGACAGAAGGGACCAAAGAAGGATTCTGACACCACTGTTTAAAAACAAAGCATACTCATGTAGATAAATTCCAATACACTACTAGCCCATGAAAACCACCAATGATAATTACCTACTAAAACCAATTGTAAGGTTTAATAATTACTTTGCAGAAGTATGAGTAGATAATTAAAATACTTAATCCATCTTAAACTTAGCCAGGCATGCTGGTGTGCACCTTTAATTCCAGTACGTGGGAGGCAGAAGCAGTTAAATCTCTGTGATTTTGAGGCCAGCATGATCTACAAATAAAGTTCCAGGCCAGCCAGTAATACATAGTTGAGGCCCTGTCTCAAAACAAAACAAAATAAACAAAGCAGTCTTACCTTCCTGATGTTATTTGTACTACTTTTCACTGCTTGACATAATTTTGGTCTATTGTTCTGACAGGACTCAGAACTACAGTGAACCATCTTGCTATGTATGACTAACAAGAAAGGTACTACTACTGCTCCTCAGCCTTGCTTACTACAAGCCAAAGAAAGCCTTGTGCTCCTAAGAGACCATTCATAACTCCATTTGTTAATGTAACAGGTGGGCTACGGGGAAGAAACTCAGTACCTGACACTGAGCTGTCCTTGCTCCTCATTCATCTCAGAGGGGGCCACAGTCAAACGGTGAATGACAGATTGTGAGCTGGACTGACTGTGGCTTACAGCCAGGAAAATGTCTTCCTCAATCCAGGTGAGAAGGCTGAGCCTCAGTGGGTTTGCTTCTTCACCTTCATTATTCCCAAACCGAATTCTGTTTTAAATATTAAAGGATAGCTAAGATAAGAATAAAGATTTAAGATCATTCACCTTTTAAAATCTTTCCTTAATGAAGAAACTGAAGCTAATACCAAATACCAGAATCCCACAAAATATGAATTAAGAATGTTATTTATCGTAATATTTTATTATTTTTTATTATTTTATGTGCATGAGTGTATTGCCTGCATGTATGTAAGTACACCCGTGTCATGCAATACCTGCAGAAGTCAGAAGAGGATACTGGATCCCCTGAAACTGGAGTTACAGCTCTGGATGTTAGCCACATGTGGGGGCTGGGAACCAAACCCAGGTCCTATGCAAGAGCAGTCTTTGCTTTTAACCGCTGAGCCATCTCTCGAGCCCCCAAATGTTTTTATTTTAAATTGTTTCACCTTTCTGGAAACTGACTACATAAGAAAATTACCTGCTTTTGTGTCTACACTAATGACACCCATTGCCAGCACTCAAACCAGATGCCAGCATATATTTGAGTCTCAGAGGACAGGGTCCTGTCCTAAGTACCCCACATCAAAATGACTAATAGGTTTCGTTCCTTCTAATGGTTTCCTGAGGAAGCATGTATACATCTGACCTGGGCATTGCTTTTGTCATTTCATAAAGGAACCAATAAAGGTGACTTCCTGCCTTTTGGATTCCAAGGCAAATCAATAGCAGTCACTTCAGAAGTGGGTCCCTAGTATGATCTGCCTACTCAGCCAGCTGTCCCTGAAGTCAGCTTCTCCACTACACACAGCCAAGGGCCAGAGTTCTCTCTACAGAGGAGTCCCGGCTCTGAGTCTCCCCAGTGTTTTCCCAATTCTTTCCCAATCCAACTCAAATTTTTCCCTCAAGAAAGAAATAAAGATTCATGTCCTTATGAAATATTCTCTAAATGACTTTAACTTACCCTCCTCTCAATTATTTTTAGGAATGAACCTACATTCTAACCAACAGCTTTGTAAAATTTGGGTTGCAGCACTCTACGTAGCCACATGACTGAATGTAAGGGTTTCAAAAATTTTGGTAATAGCAAAATTTTTCTGAATACACAATGACTAAAAATGAATTCAGTATCAAATGTATAACGAACGCAAGGTATTTGGAGCAGCTCTCATATGCTGCATCACACAACTTCCCTACAGCCTTGGTTTGAACACACAACATGCATGCTCCGCAGTGCACATGTCATCATGCCATGCAATACCAACCGACACTGCCTGAAACACTTCAGTTCACATTTGAGATGATTATAAGTTATGAATCGCACTGTTTTTCCTACACAATATTTTTTTTGTTCTTACAGAATCATAATGGTTTAATTATGGAAAACAAATACTTTTTAATATTTTTGTACTGTTGTTCCTCAGCATGTTAAGTATCAAATTACTATACTATTAGATATAGTAGTATGTTGGAATGTTTGATTTTAAAAATGGCTGTCTGAATAGTTGACTTGACTGGCATTAGAAAAGAATTTCTGGGGCTGGAGAGATGGCTCAGTGGTTAAGAGCACTGACTGCTCTTGCAGAGGACCTGGGTTCAATTCCCAGCACCCACATGGCAGCTACAAACCGTCCTTAACTCCAGTTCCAGAGGACTCTGAAGCCCATCTTCTGATCTCTGCCGCACTGCACGACACAGGTGCACTCACATTAAAAAGAGAATTGTCAACAACTTCTGAAATGGCCCTAAAAATATTTCTGACATTTTGTAGTATGTATACACAAAAAGTGGTATTCCCAGAAGTGATAATTATAAAATAAAAATATCCATCAACTCTGAAAAATACTGAAAACACTCCATGGTCTACAAAATCAAATCAGCTAAGATTTAATTATTTATGTAAAATTAAATGAGCAGATGCATCTCATCAGTATGTAAATTTGCTTTTGTCTTTAATAAATAGGATGTACCAAGGATTTAAGGTGTTTATTCTTGTGGGGGATGTGTGTAAGCCAGAGGACAACTTCTGAGTGACATCCTCAAGAACAGCAACCTTTGACAGGGCTTCTCAATGGCCCGGAGTTCACCAATTAGGCTAGAGCCCCAGGCATCCTGTCTCCCACATCCCCAGTACTGGGATTATAACTGCATGCCACATGTCTGGCATTTTTTACATGGGTTCTGGGGCTTAAACTCGGGTTTTTATGGAAGCCCTTTACTGACTTGAGCTATCCCCCCAACCCCAAGGAATTGTTTTAAAATAAATTTATGATTGTCAGTAAATGTTTGATCTCTATACTTACTGTATATGTCTAGATACCCAGGTTCAAATACAAATTATTCAGGAGAAAAGGGGATGAGAGTGAAAAAGTTTAAATAGCCCAATTCTAAACTGCCTCAAGTCTTTTTAACATTTTATTGATTTATTTTCATGTATTTTGAACATATGTAGGTGCATCACATGCATGCAATACCTGCCAAGATCAGGAGAGTTAGATCAATTGGAATGGGAGTTACCAATGGTTATTAGCTGCCACGTGGGTGCTGGGAACAGAACCTTGGTCCTCTACAACAGCAGTCAGTGCTTTTTACTGCTGAGCCATCTCTCCAGCTCCTAAACTGCTTCACTCTTAATCTGTCTTACACCTATCTAGTCATTTTAAGTTGGATGCTAAAATTCAGATCTGGAACATTCCCCCCAAAGGCTCATGTACTACAGCTTAGTCTCAAACCTCTGTGCCAGTACAAAGAGTGAAAACATTTAAGAGGTAGAGGGAAGTTTTAGGTCACTAGAATAGCCCCGAAGAAAACTGTAAGGACCTAGTCTTTTCCTTTCTTTCTTTACATCTAGTCATGAGGTGACTAAATGGGTCCCAATTCATATACATTTGAAAACTATGTATTTATTTAATATATGACATATATTTAGGAAACATTATCTACCTTCTAATTTTATTCCTTTATTTGCAAGTACTCTATGAGTGGTACTTTTAAAAACATTTTCCTTAAGCCAGGTGTGGTGGTGGTACACACCTTTAATCCCAGCACTCGGGAGGCAGAAGCAGGAGGATCTCTGTGAGTTCAAGGCCACCTGGTCTACATAGTGAGTTCCAGGCCAGTTGGAGCTACAGGGAGACCCTGTCTCAAAAAAAATAAAAATAATAAACGTTTTCAACTGGATACAGTGGAACGTACTTTTAATCCCAGCACTCAGGAGGCAGAGGCAGGCGGCTCTTTAAGATCAAGGCCAGCCTGGTCTACATTGCGAGTTCCAGGATGGCTGGGGCTATAGGGAGACCCTGTCTCAAAAACACAAAACAAAAACAAAACAAGCATATACATACATACATACACACACATACACACACACACACAGAGGCATGCATGCACGCACGCACGCACGCACACACACACTTTCTCACAAAAGCAGAATTATAATTTCGTATGTGTCTTTTTACCAAGCGTATTGTGGATCTGAGGTGCTCATTACAGTCAATGACTTGAAATGCTGTTTCAATGGGAAAATGCATTCTGATTTCAACTTAGGAGCCTAAAATTCTAATACCCAGAAGTCCTAGAATCTGGAATGAGACCAAGACAGAGGGTGAAGTGGGGCATTCACACTAGCAACCTGGTACACCCCCATTTATGTAAGAGAATGCAACTGTGCCTTACTGTCTCATCTCTCTCACACAATTCCTCTTGGAGAACCAAGAGTAGTTGTGGGAATGGGAGTCTAGGTTGGCATTCATCTCTACCTTCCTTGCCACCCACTAGACTATATGATAATCGCAAGGTAAGTGACACAAGCATGCTGGAAAGCCAGGACTCACTCGCCTGCTGCGAGTCTCTACTTCACTCCCCTCAGCAGCAAGCACAGAATAGCAACCTGGTGAATTTGGGACAAAATGCTGGCTGATTCTGTTCCCAGAGGTCCAAGATATTTAAAAACCTACGTGTATCTCTTTTCCAGATGTGGTGTTTTAAGGGGAACTTTAAATCCATTTCCACCTACAGCTCCCAGTTTCACTGTGGGGTCCAAGCCTGGCTTATCACCTAGAAAACAAAAATGCAAACACTGTCAGCGCAAACTGTCTCCTAACACCAAGAGTGTACAATCTTACAACTCATGAGTTCTAGAAGGCAAGTAAAGTAATCCAGAAAATAACCAACCTCCACCTTCCTTAAATTCCCACACCGTTCAGGCTTGACCAAAACCTGTTTTCCATTAATACCATGTCAGTCACAATCTTCACCAATAAAAGCAACCCTTCAGCAAGGCTAGGTCAGGGGCATCTTCTCCACACTAGCACTCTATCCCCCCTACAGTGGTCACTCATCTCTCAGCAACCTCACATCCTCCAGTCCTTAGCACTCATATTCTCTTTCCAGCTGTTAACCTAGTTCATGGCACAGCAGCCAATACCATCCTCTAAATACTCTGTTCCACGACCTCTAATGGGCCCCAGCTAACTCCGAGTAAAAGCCTTCCAGGCCTACAAGATGATGTTCCCTATCATGACCCCACCAACCACTCTTCCCTAATCTGCCCTGCTGCAGTCATTTTGACTTTCTGGCTACATCCTAAACACAAGAGGCATCTCTGTGGCTTTCCACTGCTTGGAATAGTCTTACCCCATATTTGCATGCTTCCCACTCTGATTCTCAGCAGGTCTCTGTGTAAAGATCACCTTCCCAGAGAAGATTTCCCAAATGACTTTAAATACAGGTCACCTTCCCCAGCAGTTCACTATCGTCCCCACACTCTCCCTATGTCCCTCTCTTGCTTAACTTTTCTGCACAGCACTCACCATCTGACAGACTATACAGCCTGGATAATGAACCTGTTAATATCATTTATTTAAAAGCTATTTTAACAAGTTTAAGAAAGACTATATATAATAGTATTTTACAGTGTGAAACTGAAATCAGAGAAACTGGTGATATATCTAAAGAGAATTCATACATAAAGTAGGCTGCTCATTTAAGAAAAGCTGGTTTGAAAGTGGGGAACATTATTGCAATTAACTAGCTTCAGTTATTTTTTCTCAACAGCTATCTAGGTTTGTTTCTATTGAAACGTCAAAAGGTATTTGAACCAAAGCTACCATTGCTATACGGTATAACCATAGAAACTCACAAATAAAACCAAATTACTGGTTTTCCAGTAGACTGGGAGTAGGAGCTGGAAGACTTGGTATTGAAGCCCCTGCCCATTCACATGCTCAAGCAAACTGCAATACCTCTGGTATCATATACCCTCTATAAAGCAGGAAAAAGCCATTTCTGACATAGCTCCTAGGAAAAGGGAGATCAGCTGAAAGTATGTGCAAAGGCAAAGGAAACAGGAAAGCCCATTAAAGAGGTGAGAAGAAGCTATGTTATTTCCTGAGTTAAATGTTATCCTTAAGTAAGTGACTCTTTAAGATCAATAAGGCAGAAGGAAATGTTCTTAGGAATTAGACTAGGATTTAGGAAAAGATCAAACTGCAGTCAAATTAAACATCATGACAATGAAATCAAGTATAGACTTTATAAATTTTAGAAACACTGGAACTAAGATAACTTGCTTCTGTGGAGGAGGAGGGGGAGCTGGATTCAGACTATCTTAGTAAGTCTTTTAACATACCACATTTGTAGACAGAAATCTGGTTACTGGCATCTAAGACAGCAAGGTCATTACTATTTTCGAGGTGTGCAGAGAACATGACTTGATTCACTGGGTGTGGGTTCAGCAGTCGGTAAGTACACATAGGAGGTGGAATCACGGTCTGCCGGAAGACTGTTACCAATACCCTGTCTGCACAATAAAGAGGAGGATTAGATGTGTGGATATTCTATGTATAAAAATAGGCACTAAGTGATAACTGGTAGAAAGCATATAGCAGTTCTTCAAAAGATTGTTTAGTATTTTTCTCATGAATAAGTTTGGAAACATTGTGAGTAGGGGAGGGGTTCTTTCTGTTATCTGGCTACTGTGGCCTCCAGACCTAGACTGGACTTTGAAGTTTGAGGTGCCAAGGATTAAGGCCAAAAGGTCAGGAGGTCTGAGTTCCAGCTTTAAACATGGGCCTGTTATGAAGCCAGACTAAACTAGGATAATCAATACCTTCAAAGTCCTTAAAGCCAGCAATTGGGAGGCTGGGGCAGGAGGACTGCCATGTTTCTAAAGCCCCCCAGTATTAAAGTGAGTTCAGTCAGGGATACATACCAAGATTCTGTCTCAAAAGACAGCCCCCACCACCAAAAGCACTTTTCTATATAAGATTTAGTAAAAAGCCAGGACTAAGTTCTCTATACAGAACACGATTACAGGATTGGTATTACAACCACCATGCAGAACATAATTAGTATGCCAAGAGTTCCTTTACATTGTCAGCAATAACTAAACTGTCCAATTAGGCAGCTATTTCATTCACCAATCCAGCTCACCACCCCCAACTCCACTACCTAATTAAAAATTACCAACCCAAGCTGGGTGTGGTGGCACACACCTTTAATCCCAGCACTCTTAAGGCAGAGGCAGGTGGATCTCTGTGAGTTCCAGGCCAGCCTGGGCTACAAAGTGTGTTCCAGGCCAGCTGGGGCTAGAGGGAGACCCTGTCTCAAAAAAATAAAAACAAAAACAAAAAAACAAAAACTACCAACCCAATTCTCTTAAGAGACAGACGTCTAGGGCTTGAACTAAACACACTAGAGAAAGAGGTGATTCACAAGTGTATACATCAGGCAACACAAGTGGAGTGCATAGGTCAATACAAGGCTAAGACACCCAATCTCACAAGGCTCGACTATTTTTTGCAAGGGAACAAAACCGTTAGATTTTTTTTTAAGGCTAGACAAGTAAATGTATGACAGTCACAAGCACAGGAAGGTCGGATGAGAAGGAACTACAGTGCTCAGCAAAATATACACTCTACCTACCTAATGGCACTCACTCAATCAGAAACAACAAACAAGTAAAAATAAACCAAACGACTGAAAGATTTCCCCATTGTTCTGATTAAGCCATCGCATCTGCAGGCCCTGGCTCAGAACCTGTATGTTCATGGACACACTTCACAGCAACTTACATCCATCAATAACAGCCACGTTTGCCAAGTCACTAGAATTATTTCCTGAGCTCCGATCAGTGGTCCAGTGCCAATCATAGCACAGGTAATGCCAACCCTGACAGAGAACATGCAGCCGGTATGGTGTCATGGGGTCCCACAGCAGAGATACAATCTGGCTCTTCCCACTGGTACTGAAGGGCAGACTTTGCTTGAGATACCAATGATAGTTTCCCACGGTCCAGAGCTGAACTGCAGTGGAGAATGAAAAGAAGGCTTTCAGAGGCTGGGTGACCAGAGTTCACATCACTTGTAGACTGGGACATAATTATGTATGTTTCAAATAACTCTTCTCCCTGTTTGGGCTCTTCATAAAATAACTGAATAATAATCAATGCTAAAAGTTTTCTACAAAGACAAAAATACCACACATCACTTAGGTTATAAGTACGTGTTTACTTTTCTCTCTACCTTTAAACCTTATAACTATGAAAGAAAGTGAACAGAAGACAGCATTTTAGTGAGTTTTCTCCAAGCAAAGTGGAACAGAAGATAACCAGATAAAAAGTACAGCCTTGCACCACCCAACAGGGATACATGCTGAGAAATGTGTCATTAATAGGGATCATATAGTTCAAGCACCACTAAGTATACTTACACGAGGTCAGACCATTGCCAATGGCGATACAATACTATGGGACCCCTACCTAACATGTGGTCTGTGGGTTTAACATCCTTTCTTGCAGGTGTTTTGCATGCAATTATGTCCCAGGCTATCTAATACTGACCAACATCCAGCTGCACAAAGATTAATATGCACTCAATCATCGTAATATGTATTAAAATTGTTATGTCCAACCTGGCCTTTATTAATAGAAGACACATATAAGTTAAGATTTTAGTTACATTATAGAATGCATTTACTTAACCCGTTCCCTACTCTAATCTATCATGCTACTACAGTATTTCTACATAGACATGAGTTGGTCAGTTAGACCCTAGGCTCATACTCATGAGGACAGGTGCTGTAGTTTTTCTTTATAGCATTGTTACCCTGAGCCTATCACAGTGTTATCACTTTACAAATGGTTAATCAGTGGCTCTCAAGAGGTTGTATATTAAGTCCATTTGGAAGTTTTGGTTGGTTTGTTAATTTTCACAAGGTTCTGGGTTCAATCCTGAACACCATCAAAAATTAATTAAGAAACTACCATGGATTCTGTATCCCAACAGAATGAATCCAATTCTGAGATAAAGCCTGGATGTCACTGTTTTTATTAAAGGTGCAATCAGGGTTGAGAAGAAACAACGCTGAATAAATGAATGAAAAAATTACTTAACTCTATCTCAGTTTAAAAGGTTTAATTGTTTAAAAAATTTGAAAGCCGCTTAGAAAATAAGCAAAAAAACTTCAAAAAACAAAAATGTTCACTGCATTGATGCTGATCATAATGAGAAGTTAATGCAAGTATCTAATAGCAAAAAAGTTAATAAAATGGCACAGCTTAGTACACAACAATCTAAAATGAAGCATATATGCATATGAAATGGAAACTTGCTTGTGATAGTGTCAAAGCAAGTTATGAAATAGCATGTAGCATGCCTATACTTCTAAATAAAAATGAGATCCTATGTATACTGACATATACATACAAAAATGCAAAAAGTAGCTGGGTATGGTGGCATAAACCTTTAATCCCAGCACTCAGAAGGCTGAGGCAGGCAGATTTCTGAGTCTGAGGTCAGCCTGGTCATGAGTTCCAGGCTAGCCAGGGCTATATAATAAGATCCTGTGTGAAAAATAATTAAGTGGCTGGGGAGATGACTCAGTGGTTAAGAGCACTGGCTGCTCTAGCAGAAGACCTGGATTCGATTCCCAGCACCCACATGGTGGCTAACACCTGGCTATAACTCCAGTTCCAGGGGATCTGGTACCCTCTTCTGGCTTCCTTGGGCATTGTATGCACAGGTACATTTATATATACGCAGGTAGAACATTCATACACATAAAATTTCAAAAAAATTTTTAAATACCTAAAATCAGAGAACAAGATAATTTTCACAAAGATTATTACTGAGTCCTAGAACTATAGTTTTGTTTGCTTTTCTTTTTCTCATTATTACTAATATTTTCATTAAAACTTTAGATTGCAGTTGGGGCTTAGCTCAGTGATAGAGGGCATGCCTAATAAATCCAAGACCCTGAGGTAGTGTCCCAAGACTGAAAAAATAATAATAATAAACAAAAGAAAGGAAATAGTATACTTATATAAGTCTATACTTAAATGTGTATATGTCTATAAATCTTAAAATTCAAAAAAAGATTCTTATGTCCAATCTAAATTCACTCACTTCACAGTATTCTTTAGGTTGATGTTATTTCTGCAGTGGTGCTATCCAAGTAGACAAAGCACTGATGACCGGTGGTGGCTAAGTTTGTGTGTTAACTTGGCTAGGGTGTGGTGTCCTAGTCAAAAACTAATCTACATATTATTGTGAGGGTGCTTAGGTGGTGTGATTAACATTTACAATTAGCTGACTTTAAATAGAGCAGATTACCCCCTATAGTATCAGTGGTCTCATCCAACAAGTTGAAAGCCTTAAAGGAAAAACTGAAGGTTCCAGAAAAGAAGAAATTCTGCCTCAATACTGTAACACAGAAATCCTGCCTTACTTCCCAGCCTGCCCTAGGATTTCAAACTTGCGACCCCCTACAAGCACATAAGCCAATTCCCTTGAAACAGATGCATCCACACCTCTCTTACTCTCCCCTCTCCTCTCCTCTCTGTACCCCCTATGGGTTCTAGTTTTCTGAGAACCCTGGCTCATACATAACTGAACCTTAAGTGATCAAAACCTAACCCTCTCCCCATGTGCATCTAGGGACTTCCACTTCATTGCTTTCACTGAGGGACTAAGTAGAAAGAATGAAGGATGAAGGAAATCCCACAATCTTCTGCTTTCAACAATTTATGAGGCCTGCACCCAAATAAGACAACCATCATACCATAGCTTTTCAGGGTAGAACTGTCTTCCCTCTGAAGCTCTTCCAGCCAAACAGCAAGCACAGAGGAATCTGCATTCCACAGCAAGTCATTTACCTAGAGGGGAAAGACATCCTAGACCTTTAGTTATTTATTTATTCCAAGATCTTTACCACAACAGCTGAATTCCCTGCTCCCATAAACCAAGTAATCCCGCATTACTTGAACTGACTTCTAGCTGTAAATTGTTAATCTACAGTCATTACATAAAACTGTTAAATATGTCATTAAATAATGGACTTAAAATATGTATTATGCTTAAAGAGTCCAAAAGACTTCACACTTCAGCAGGACGTAAATGGTATAGAAGCTACTTAATGATGAAATATTTAAAACGAAAAGTGTACTGAATACTGGAAAAGTTATGGTCATATCTAAATAAACAATAAATATTAGTATTTTTTTTCTAGTGTTTAGAAGAAATGCCACTTCTGTTTTGCAAAAATGTCTTTAGAGACACAATGTTTTCTGTTTTGTTTTTTAAATCCAGAAGCCACTATTTCTATACCACAGTTTCTATTTAAAACTGTATCAAACACGGGGCTAGAGAGATAGCTCAGTCGTTAAGAACACTGACTGTTCTTGGAGAAGACTCGGGTTCAAATCCCAGCACCCACATGGAAGCTAACAACTGTCCGTAACTCCAGTTCCAGGGGATCCGACAGCTTCTTCTGTCCTCTTCAGGCATTGCACAACACAGGTACACTTACTTACATGCATGCATAACACTCATATACATAAAAAATAAAAATAATAAAATGTTAAAAAAAAATAATTGTATCAAACACAAACCTCTATAGCTGAGGAGAATGCACTAAACTGGATGGAAAACAACTGAGACATTTACCTTAACCTCATCTTTGAGGAAAGGAAGAGTAAACTGTCCATGAAGAAGTCCATTTTTCTCAAAAAACACAACATCTTGCTGATTGGGTTTATCTTGAGTAGATGCAATCAAACTGCCTGAGGGTCTTAAAGCAAAGCCAGTGTTAGTCCATATAAAAGTTCCCCATTTTCTTAGGAACAGAGGAGATTTAACAAGAGTTTTTCCTAGCAAAAAACAAAAGCAAAAAAACAAAAATCTTTCTCCAAGAAAATGTACTGTTTCTCTGTGGTGCTGGGGTCATGGGGTTTTAAACCCCATGTGTCTGTCCTTTGTCTCTTGGCAAGAGTTCACCCCAGTTATATGTATGAAAGGCTCTGCCCGGAGGAAAGGGTGACTCTTCCTACATCTGCCTATAGATTTCAAACTGCAACTGGGTGATTTTTTTTCCTTCAAAACCTAGCAAATTTTCTATACCATGCCAAGCACAATATCCTAACTAATCTATTTCCTCTTTAATTACGACTTTATGAATATTCCACATTTAGGTAGGTTATTTAAGACGTCTCTACTGAAAGCATCTCAGTTCTCGTCTTACTCATATTTGTCTCCGAGTTTTCATTCAAATGCACAAATAACACCCAATGCCACCAGGTAGAAAATAAGATGACTGTAACCCAAACTAAGTAGTTTTGTATGTAACAGATGCTACTAAGATAAGTGCCTTCTTCTAACTATAATGTACATGCAGCCAATATGACAGGCAAGCTGTGACCTACACAGGGTACCAGACCAAGAAGGCGAATGAAAGGAAGCTCAAATTTGGCCTGTGGGTTTCTAAGCAAGCAGACCCCTACTGTTGAAATTTGTTCAGAAGGAAGCTCTTTACCTAGTTCTCACAAAAGCTTCATTTGCCCCACAGACCTCACATACTGACCTCCCTTCTAATGGAAAAGAAGAAAGAAAGAAGACAAACACAGGACCACAGCCAAATGAAAGAGAAAGTATTTGTCTCCTGAGTTTCCATTCATCTTCCTGTGTCACCTAAACATCAGCTTTCTATGGGTACCACACCCCTACATCCTGATCCCAAGAAGCTGTCTGAGAAGTCCCCAGGTTTGCTTTCCTACTCACTTCCAAGCCAGGGAGGGTCCCAGTCCTGCCACAGGCTCACTGGTTGATTGTAAAGCAAACTCTCGGTTCCACACTCTGATTTTCCGAGCCCCTGCATGGAAAGTGGAGTCAAACAAATAGATGCACTTAAAACAGTTGGACAAATCTCAAGTACAACTTCCAATCATTTTCTTCTAAGTTGTTGCTTAGCAAGTAAGGATGATGGCCTCAAAGAACTCTTTGAATCTTATATTATTTGGCATCTATGGCAGCACAACTTTACTTATGTTGTACAAGTAATGTTCTACTCAAAGGGAAGAAAACTTTCCTAAAGTTTAATAAGGTAAAGAAATCCTTCAACTATAATTTATTTCCATACCTGTTTCTGGGCAAACAACACTCACAGCAAAAAACTGTCCATCCCCACGCCACGTAATTTGTGATTTATGGTCATCCCAGGGCAAGGCAGACTCGTGCTAAAGAAAGAGACATCATTATTACTGGGGAATCTTAAATGAGCCTGAACCCAACAAGCCTCAGCCATTAAATATGTATCTTTTATATGAGGTTGAAGCTATTCAGAATCCTCAGGAAACCTTCTAGAAGGGCACTTAGAGCAAAAAAGCAAGAACAATTTAAATACAAAAAAACAGACCTTTCTTTGGGCATTTAAGAGTACAGCAAATATAGATATTAACTATAATAAGCTGCTGGGTGTGGTGGTACACACCTTTAATCCCAGCACTCAGGAGGCAGAGACAGGTGGATCTCTGTGAGTTCAAGGCCAGCCTGATCTACTTAGTGAGTTCCAGGCCAGCTGGAGCTACAGGGAGACCCTCTCTCAAAAAGATAAAAAACAAACAAACAAACAAACTATAAGAGGCATATCAGGGAAATAATGCTCCATCTATCTAAACATAAATGCAGTTTTTTTTCATTGTGGTGTAAGCCTCACAACAGGACAGAGTAAGGTGTAGCATGGAAGGAAGATTTCCAGTACCACTTGCTTCTCAATGCAAAGCCATGAAGACAGCAGCCCCTGTGAAAGGACAAAGGACCACCTGAGCACTCCTCACAGTCCAGTGGCTGCTCCAATTCAAAATGCTATTAGCTTGACTCTGCAACAGACTAATCCTGACTATACCATAGTTTCCTAATAAACTGCCCATTGACATAGATAGAACACACACTTCCTCTAGTGAAAAGGTTAAGGGCTGAAATGAGTTAACAAGGAATGTACCAGCACAGAACGAAGGATACAAAACTGCAAACAAAGAGATGTACTTAAAACATTGCAACACATCTCAAGTACAACTTTTTATGAGCATAGTTCATAAAAATTTCTACCTATGATTATACTTCCAATTGTTCAGGCCTAAACCATGGCACATCTGCAATCCTTTCTCACCCCATATCTGATCTCTGCCTTCAAAATGTTTCCAAAGTCAAGCCACTTTTTACCACCTTCGGGTCTCTCTCTAGTCCACACAGGGTTCACTGAAAAGTGCTTCCCACATCCAACTGTGTTCCCCTCAATCCAGTGAACACAAGAGCCAAAGTGAGACAAGAACAAGTTAGAGCCTGCTGCTGTTGAAAACCCTCCAATGGCTCCCTGTGTGAGATGGAGTCAAAGCCAAGGCTGCAACTCTGGGCCTCAGTGTCCCCCGCCTCACCACTGCTCTCACTTCCTAGCCTTCCATGCGTGCTTCAGGGACATACTACCACACAGGTCTTCAAAGACAATACAGCTGACCTAACGGTGGTGTTACGGTGTTTAGTACTGGTGGTCCACTCTGCCTGAATGTTCCTCCTGGACACTGACCACCTCACTGGCTCAGTTCCTCCAGGTCCATAACCAAGCAGCACCTCCTTAGCAAGGCCATTCCTGACTTCCCATCTGCTGCTACCTGCTCTCCTTCCCTTCACAGCAACTTTAATTCCCTGAAATGTTATACATTAACATTAGCCTAGTGTCTGTGCCCTCCAACAGAAAGTACATGCCTCTACAGGGGATTTTTTTGTTTCCTATTATATATTCAATGCCTCAGAGTGCAGCATATATAGATGCTTAATAAACACTACTTCATGAATGAAAGATCAGTCATCCAAGAAAGCAGGAAAGCATAGAAAGCAACCTCTTGACTTTCAAGGAGCCAGCAAGGTGTACGCAGGGAAGAGCCTGAAAGACAAAGCAGCACAACCTAACACCAGACCACTCCCATGAGGAGCTGCGCTGACAAACCCATGGATTCCAAAATCTGTTTCCTGAAGAATGTCTAGGAACTTTCAAACCAAGATAAGGCCTTTAGAAAAAAAAAATCATCAACAAAATGCAGAGTAGTGTACTGGACAATATATGAGACTGCATACAGTATATCAGAATGTATTAGGTTTTGTCCCTATTGCCTGAACCATTTTATGTCATTAATAAAGCTTAAGTTTGACAACGTTAGATGATTCTTACACTAGCAAGTACCAGGAATAAAAGTTTTTCTCAAAATTAACAGAGCATGGAGAGCTGCCTTATTCTGCATATTGTTGTCAATTCCCTTACACTACTGGTTTAACAACTTTAATGGAATATAGTTTACACATACAAATGTGAGGCTGGAGATAACGGCTCAGTGGTTAAGAGCACTGACTGCTCTTGCAGAGGAACCTGGTTTGGTTCCCAGCACCCACATGGCAGCTTACAAGTGTCTGTAACTCTAGTTCCAGGGGATTCTATGCCCACTTCTGGTCTCACAGGCATTGCACACTCAAATACATGAAGGCAAAACATCCACACACATAAAATAAGGCAAATTTTTAAAAAAAAAAATACACAAATGTACAGAAATTACCTACTTGGTCAAATTCTTTTGGTTCTTCTGCAAATTACTTTTAAAACAGGCCAACTTAGAAATTTGTTTTCCTGAGCTAGACAATGATAGAACTTACAAAATAGTTATTTGAAATAAAACCTATGCTTTAAGTTTCAAAGGTTATTTGTGTGCTAAAATAGAGCAGCAACTATCACATGACTGGCTATTATGTGCTAGTGTGTGGTAGCTATTTCAAATATTACTGCCTACTATGTGCTAGTGTGTGGGAGCTGTTCCATATATTACTGCCTACTATGTGCTAGTATGTGGTAGCTATTCCATATATTACTGCCTACTATGTGCTAGTATGTGGTAGCTGTTCCATATACTACCGCCTACTATGTGCTAGTGTGTGGTAGATGTTCCATATATTACTGCCTCCAGATAGCAACATTGACATGAGAAACATCATTATGTCCACTTCACAAATGGTGACAAATGTTAGCAAAATTGTCACAGTCACAGTCACAAAATGTCTTGATGACACTGTAAGACATAGTTCTCTAACAGAGATAAATTTCCTCTGTACAGTACCATGGATAAACATGGCACATCTTCCTGTGGCATTTAATTTCCTCAAATCTGAATTTTTTAAACCTTCATCGTATATAAATTAAAATATAAAGCAATGTGAAAGCATGCACTGAAACACTTCTCCAGGTGCCCTGGGAGCATACTTGTGTTAACACTCCTGCCTTCAGGATCTCTCAACATTAAAAGGTTGAAACCCCTGTCTAGAATCTCTAAGACATCAAAATGTGATCTTCAGCATTTTCTAACTAGAAAGAAAAGAAACAAAGAGTTTCTTTCATAATAAAAAATAAGAAAAATACAACTTTTAAAAAATGGTACTGGGCTGGCAGGACAGTTCAGAGGGTAAAGGCAGCTGGACTAAGCCTAAAGACCTGAGTTTGATCCCCAGGACCCACATGGTGAGAGAGAGAACTGTTATAAATTGGCCTCTTGACTTCCACATATACACACATATGCTGCACCTACATACACAAAAAAAATAAATGATAGAAATGTAATTTTTTTTAAAAATGTTAAATGGTACTTTGTGGAGGAAAAGTCTGAAAACATATGGATGGTCAACAGTAAGTACAGGACAGAACCTCTCTCTGGAAAGGGAGAGGAAGGGCTCCATGGGGCCCTGCATTTCTCACAATGCTTTGCTCAGGTAGTCAATACTAGTTTGAATTTTTCTTTACACTGAAAAATGTCACAAAGCAACTTGACAACAAGAAATGTGAGTTTCTAGGATAACTCATTTCCTGAGAGCTCCAAACAGCTATGGTTTCATTACGACACGAAAGATCTTGCTATCACTGACCTTTAACCAGAGTTCTAAAGGATGGGCGAACTTAACATCTGTTCAATCAAAGTTTCTTATCTATTAAGCCCATCTTACCATTGGCATCTGAAAAGCTGCTTGCCTGCCTTCTGAGCCATGGAACTGTGTCTCCTTCTTGCCCCATCCAACAGTGATAAACTTGCCTAAACAGCAGTTTATTGAAAACAAGAAAGACAAGTAATAAGCGAAATGAAATCAAATAAAAGCAGTTTCACTGTACTGTAAATGAAGGCAGTCACTGACAATTATCTGGGCCCTAAGGCCTCTTAATAAATTGAGCAGCAGTCAATATTTTTGAAACTTAGGTTCTAAATAAATGCAGCAATGATTTTGGCATTAAGTCAAATGTCCTTATCTTGGAAATATGACACAAGTCAGAAATTTCATTAATGATTGTTCAGAATGAAATATGAAGAATTTATACAATCTGTCCATGAATAACAAAGCAAATAAGACAGTAAGAATGAATTTCTGATTTTCATTTTTAAATCAATCTAACCTTTCTGCTCTTAGAATGGACTACAGATCATCAAACATAGCTCCTCGGGTAGACTTAACTGTGACTCCCTTGTGAAAGTGTCCACAATTAGAACACAGTATTTTTGCTTCCTAAGCAGGGTTCTTTCTGTCACCAAAAGCAACCGTACTAGTAAACAAAACCACCGCAGAAGGCAAATCTAACCAAAATCTGTCCCATTTGATCCTGCACTTATGTCCTGGCACCCCAGCATCCTGCCTTACTCCCAAATCCCAGAATAAGCCTGGATGTTGCTATGAAACACCCCCCACGCACCAAGTCCCAGCCCTTGTCTATCAAACACAAGTTAACCGAGACTCAGCTCAGGTCAACCTCATTGTTCAGTGACTCCTTCTGAACTTCTCTTATACTATCCTACCTGTACATCAAGGTGTTACTGAATTTAGAATGCTTCTTAAGGAAAAAGCGAACTACTTAATCATTTTTCAACGATATAGCTGGTTTCAGAACAGTTATCCAAAGGTACTCCTAAACATACTTTTTAAAATTTTATATGTATGAGTGTATTGCCTGAATGTATGTAGGCGCACCCGGGTCGTGTAAAGTCCACAGAGGTCAGAAGAGGGCATTGGATCCCCTGGAACTGGAGTTACAGATGGTTGTTGGCCACCATGTGGGTACTGGGGAAAGAACCCAGGTCCTCTGCAAGAGCAGCAAGTGCTCTTAATCACTGAGCTGTTTCTCCAGCCCCTGGACATACTACATTTAAAGGACTAAATAAATTTTATCTTTCTAAATGATTTCTCAGAGTTGATGAAGTCAGACAGTATGGACTCAGACCTCAGCCACAGTTCAAATACTTCCTTCCAATAACTCTCTCCAATCAGGCCAGCTACCCAGGGGCTTCCAGTTTGCTCCTTACAGTCAATAAGCATTTCCTCCTGCCTCCCCTTCCAATACTCTCACAGCCTCAAAGGCCAAATAATCGGGTGGATCTTAGCAAAAAAAAATTTTTTTAATCTGACAGTCTAATGAAAACGGCGATCCAGATCTAGTTGGCAGGAATGACATACGGCCTGCTATTCCACGTTCTTGTTGGCTCCCCGAAATCATACTCCAGAAATGTTCTCCTCCTTTTGGCTTCAACAGCTCCTTTCAGTGTAACTCTGGCCTAAGTCTTTCTTAGGGTTTGGGTACTAACTATTTGGGAAACCTTAACCACAGGCGTTTATCCTTCAGACTACTAAGAAAGCCAACTCTTGGATCTTAATATAAGAGCTGTGTCTTCAAATGACAGAATGTATGAACTCTAGTGGGGGGTGGGTTATGGGAGGGTGCCAAAGGGAAAGGGGATATAAAGATGACTTTCTGTATGAAATACACAAAAATTCAATTAAAAAATTAAAAAAAAAAAAAGAGCTGTGTCTTTGAAGAACTGAGCTGGAGGGATAGATGTCTCAGCAGTTAAGAGCACTGGCTGCTCTTGCAGAGGACTCTGGTTCGATTCCCAGCATCCACATGGTGGCTAACAACCATCTATAACTCCAGTTCCGGGCATTCAAAGCCTTCTTCTGACCTCTGTGGGCATTGTAGGACACAAGTGCACTTACATACATATAGATAAAACACTCTTACACATAAAATAATTTAAAAAATAATAAATGAAATTTTAAAAAAAGAAAAAAGACCTGAGCTGGATTCTGGAAGTAGGCTATAGAACATCCTAGTGAGAATTTAAATTTTACAGTTCTTTGGGCCTATGACAAGTACTGCATATTAGAAAATGACCAAAACTGAGAACTCAAGGTCACAAAACATTTCAAAGTGATACTCACCTTCACCAAAATCATCCTGGTGTATCTGTTGCTCCATGATTGGTTCAAAGTCTCTTGTCATCATAATCAGGGTCTGTTGACCTGAGAGGACACAAATCAGAACAATTTTATTTTCAGGTAACGAATTTGTCAATCCATAATCGGCAGCTCATGACAGATACCACTCTACCAACACATAATTAGTGTTATGGCACTGTAAGCTACAGCGCCAGATAGCAAGAGTTACAGCTGGAAAAGGCTAGACAGAATGCATACATGCAAAATGCTTTGAGAAACAAGCTCTGACTAAGTGAGTCACTAGATGCTTACTCTTAGCTATTATTAGTGTAAAACAACATATGAAGTTCTCCTAGCCATTCTCTACTACTTTAAGCATTCCTAATTCCCAAGACATTTCTTCAGATACATACTGAATTCACTTGGAATAAAGCCTCTCAGAAATATGTAACAGGAATTCAAAAGGGCCGTAAAAAACTATTTACTGGGACAGCAAGATGGTTCAAGGAGCAAAGGCACTTTGCCACCAAGTCTGTCAACGTGAGTTTGATCCTTGGAATCCACATGGTGGCAAACTGACATCTACAAGTTCTCCTCTGACCGCCACACCAACGCCATGGCAACATGCACCCACTGGCTTATGGTTACTATCGAGGTCGCTAGGGAGCAAAGTGAGTCTAAGAGCAAAGCTCTTACAAGAGGCTCAGACGCCTGTGACAGCATCTCAAAGAACAGCAACAACACCAGGAAAGTGAATAATCAAGAGGAAAGCCACAATGTTGAGACTTAAAGGCTTAACAGGTTAAAATTCAACTGCGCACACACAAAGTAAACATTTTAAAAAAAGAATTTGTTTATATCAACCCTTGTTCATAGAGTGAGTTAAATACTGCTGACTTTTACTACTGCAACTGTGAACTCAGCACATTCTTCAGGTCTTAAAATGTCTTTCTAAGTCCCAAAGACTAAAAAAGCTGCACAAAACAACTTTGTATCGTGTTACAGAGGCAAGATTTAATACAGAAGAAATACATTAACTCTACATTATAATCTGTTCCAAGAAGCTTTTTGAAACTTGAGAACCCTCTAATGTGTTAGGAACAAGTTTTATAAAGGTCAGTTGGGCACCAATGAGAATCTTACCTGTAGCAAGAAGCACCAGTTCTTGGTCAGGACTCCAGCTCATGACAGAGATACCACTGGCCACACTCCCAACACATTCAAGCTGCACCAGAGAAAATTGAAAAGGGAAGTTCATGACATCACTGTCTCAGAGAAGATTTACTATGGACTTAATTAACACAATCAAAATATATACACACACAAAGGTAGAAGGGTACAAAAGACATGTCTTCAGTAACAGGTGTCAAGACACAAGACATGAGATTAACAGGCAATAGAAAAGTACATGCTATTCTTCCTCAGACTGTCTCATGAGTGAGATAAAATGATAGCTCTACAGGAGGTATAGGGTTACTATCAAGGTCTCTGGGAATTAAGTGCGTCTAAGAGCAAAGAAATAAAAGAGGCTCTGAGAGAGTCTGGGAAAGCTTCTCAAAGAATGGCAACAGGACCAGGAAAGAATGATTAGGAAGAAAACCACAGTGCTGAGGCTTAAAAGAGGGTAAAACTCAACTGCAGCTAAAGCTGAAGTACAGCAAACACAGGAATGACAGACAAAGGTGAAGGAATTTGGGGAACAGAAAAGAGGCTGGTCTGATCAGGCACAGAAGGGAGCACAGGCTCTGTCTTGCAGACAATGAGAAGCCACAGAAGGGGATCAGTAGCAGTCAACGGAGATAAATGGACTGGGCCTGGAATCAGGAAGAGTCTCTGCAACGCTTTGAAAATAAAAACCTAACTTTAAGTATGAGAAGTACTATATAATTTATACATGATTCACTTGTGACCATTTTTGCCATCAATGAGGTCAAGTTTATTAGGATTCAGTGGAAAAGAGTGAGGATGCCAAACTTAGGCTATGAGGACTGAAATTCCATCTGGTAACTGGGTGACCCAGACCTCATTACTTAAACTGTCTGAGCCTCAATTTCCTCTTCTAAGCATGCAGAACAAGCAACCTCACAAAACCATAGTGAATAAATAAAATTTTGCATTAAAGAATGTGAAAAAGTACTGGATACAATGTAAACATTTAGTAACTGTAAGTTGTAATTATCCCACTATTAGTAATACTGTAACTCCTTCACACAACCAGTGCTAGAGATCACAACTAATGGGGTAATCAAAGACTTTTTTTTTTTGTAGGTTTAGACATGGTTGGCCTGGAACTTTGTAGCCCAAGCTGGCCTTGGTTCATGATAACTGTTCTACCTCTGCCTCTGAGATTAGTCTTGAGAACTCCACAGTGCCCAGCCTCAAAGAAGAGTGTAAAAGATAAAACAATTCTAAATGCTTATAATTAGGAAGATAAGGATAGAAGCCCAGGACTCCAGTCTTAAACTAATGCAGAGAAAGCAAATGGTTGCAGTCTATTGCCCCGGGGAGTCTTAGAATATGCTTTCAGTGCATTACTATACACTGTAATTAGTGATACAGTTACACATACAAATCATTAATAAATAATATTAATATGCAGTAGTGTTAGTGCTTGTAGTCAGAGACTCAGAGGTTAGCCAATCAGCATCAATAACATATAAATATTTCAGACTTCCATAACTGAGAATTAGAAATTTCAACTCAAAATGAAATTCAGATTTGAGTACCTACACAAGAATAGTCAGGATTTTTCTTAAGTTCTAATTTAGAATGTCCCAACTACTCTGATTAACAGATATAGTAGACTAATCTGAGTTTTTGAAAAATTCTGAAATAAAGGTAGAACCATGTCAACCAATTTTTATAAAGAAATAAATATTGCAAAGACTTCACTTTGCAGATGCTTAAATATTATGACTATGGATTAGAATACTCCAAAACAAAACAAGTGGCTCAGCTGAGGCCATTTAAGACTTCCTCCTTACTGATCTCTTTTACCTACCTGGTGTGTGCTGAGATTGCACAGTATGACATCTCCAGAGGCAGTGGCAACACACACAGACTCCTGGTCCAACAAGTCTTGAATACCCACAATACAGCCATTTCCGTCCTCTGGAAGAAAGCCTTCTGCCACCAAAGGAATTTCATTCTTTACCTTCCACCAAAGTAAACATATGAGTAAATTAGCCCTGTCTACTGTGAAGAACTATCTTTTTCCAGAAATAATTCTAATGATTCTTTTATAACATAAAAGTCTCAAAATGAGTTTTCCATAGATTAAAATACAACTTTCATTTTAGAAATATTACAATCCTGTATCATCTTTAACTAGAAAAATAGCTAATGTGACCCTTTTACAAAACAAACGCAAAAACAAGAATGGTCTCTAAAACTTTCCAAAATGAAAAAAGAAGCAGGCAACTGTAGTGGCATATGCCTTTAAGCCCCACACACAGGAGGCAGAGGCAGGTAGAGTTCTGTGAGATCAAGGCCAGCCTGGTCTACACAGTGAGTTCCAGGCCAGCTAGGGAGACCATCTCAAAATAAAATGAAATAAAAACAAAAGCTAATGGCTGTGGCTTTATTCTTTTTTATTCTGCAGTGCTAGGGATTAAAATCAGGGCTCAATTGCTAAGCTACATGCCCAGTCCTGTAACTGTACTTCTCTAATCACCTAAATTAAAATATATAAGCAGGAACAAGGGAAGAGATCAGAATCAACCTACACAATTTCCAGAAACATACATGGTCAGTGCTAGCACACTAAATGTTCAGATTTTAGCTAATTTGGGGTAGAGGTCCAAATACACTTAAAAAACTCATTTGGGAGGGGTCGGAAGTGGGGGGATTTGAGTCCCAGCACCAAAAATTAAAAATAAAATTTAAAAGCTCCATGGACAATATTCATGTACATTCCTAATTGAGCCAAATATTTTAAAAGAAAACTCACAGTAAAAAGAGTAAAGTGCCCATATGAAATGTAAGTTCAGAGCTTTGCCAACTTAGTTTATAGCATTAGCAGAGTTTAAAGTACACTATTGTTATATCTAGTAAGCCATTAGAGAAAGCAAAGAGAAAGACTATTTAGGAAGATATAAATTCATTTGGACTACAGGAAGGCTATCTGGGAGAAGAAAGTCCAGATAAACACAAGGGCAGGGGCAAACCAAGTGTTCGCATCTCCATCAGGAACTTACTTCTCTTGTCGCAGGATCTACTTCTATCAGTCCATATTCTGAGCCAATGAGCACTGTTCTCTGTTCAGTTCGGAGAGAGAAACACTGAGGTCTCCCTGGTGCTTGAATGTCCCTGAACTCCAGGGTCCGAAGCAACTTTAGATTTCGCATGATGCAGCAATTTCTGAGGAGAAAACAATACAATTTTTACCATGATGAAACATCATGCCTAAAAGAGAAAGGAACACCTTAACAATAATAAATGACCACACTCATATAAAATGATTCAGAGAGTAAAGAAGTGATCATTAGAATACCTGGGAGTAAGAGGGGCTATTTCTCTGAACACACACATGTAGGTAATCATGCTGCCACCAACTAAAGGCCCTAGCTCTCCAGGGGTACGCTGGGAATTAATACAATGCATCAACTCTGGAGACAATTCAAACCATAACCACAGCATCTGCAGCTGCCATGACCCATTCTTCATCATGTTTCATATCCCTCCCTAGAAACCTGGATTCTATTTATCAGCCAACTGTGCTGCCCTTGGGTGCACAGAATCCACGATAAGACAGTTGGTAGAGGCAAAATAAGAGGACTCACTTCCATTATCTTGCTGTAACTGACCACCATTACAGGAACCCTCAGTCCCAGTCTCCCAGTGTTCCCAAGGCCGCGCCCCCAACTGTGTCGCCCGACTGTCCGTCCCCCCCATTTTGTCCCCCGACTGGTCACCTGCAACGCTCTCGTCTCAGTCCGCGGCTCTCGAGCCCTCACCACGCACTAGGCCTTGACGGCCACCGCCACTACAACCCTATAGACAAGGGAACAGGGACACACGCTGCCGACGGGAGAAACGCGCCAGCAAAACTCTCCAACCAGGCGTCGCTCGAGTGATGTCACCAGCGCAGGGGGCGGGGCCTACCGGGCCACCTCCTCCGTCGCGCGCAGTGGCTTCTCTTTAGCCCAGCAATGTAGAGGCGCTAGAGCCGCGCTGGCTGTCGTCTCCTGTCCCTCAGCCCTCAACCAGTTGTATTTGTTCCCCCATTGGCGTGGGACCCCAAAGCGCGGTGACTGGTGGCAGAGGGAGGAGCCCGAGGGTTGAGGAGCAGCGCGCCTGCGCACAACGCTTCCCGCACCGGAAGTGCACGCCCCTCCGGGACTCGCTGGAAGGAAGAGCGCTGGTCCCTTGGTCGGGGAGGGGGGCGGGGGGCGGGGTGGGGAGGCAGCACAGGAGGTAGTCATGGCTACGGAACCCGGGGCCGCGCTGCCGGTAGTGCGGTCGCTTGTGGATCGGTATTTCACTCGCTGGTACAAAGCGGGTAAGTGCGGAACGAAGGCGAGCTCTGCCTGGCCGCAGTGGTCCGGGGACGGCGGCGACAGGGCGTAAGCCATGTCTGCTGTCCGCAGCTAACTCCGAGCTTCAGCAGACAGCGAGCCTCGGCTCTCCAGGCCCTGGAGTTCAAGACTGCAGCGTTGTAGAACTGAAATACTTTAGGGCGCACCGCGCGGATGGGGGGCGCAGTGCGGTGCGTGGGTACCCTGAAGGACCGAGGCCGCAGAGCTAGGCTGTCTGGGTTTAGATTGCTAAAGTCCCTGAGTGCCTGGAAGGGTTTAAAGAGTTTAATCCCAATCCCACGGAGTAGCTAGTTATTTTTAGAAGATCAGACCGAGTCTAAAGAAGCCTTAGGAGTGGAGAGAAGCGAGGACTTTGGCATAGAGAATTTTAGGAAGCAGAATCTAGTTTTACTTGAGAAAGCTCTCCTATTGTCTATTTGCTATTTCAGTAGGCATCCCTGATGTACTATTTTGTGTACCTCTTCGTTCAGGAAAACGTGAGTTCACACACACACACACACACACACACACACACACACACAGCCAAGTTTAGGGTAAGAAACCTCCCAGTAATAGAAATAATGCGTGTACTTAAAGTGACAAGCAGGGGGGAGCAAGGAGTTAATCACTTTTAACTACCTTCATTGAGTAAACGATGTGTTAGGTCCATTTAACACTTCATAGAAAACCTTTATTTATTAATACAGATACACCAGTGATCAGCATGAGTCCCAGCTTCCTAATTAACTACCTTACTGAACCAAAGAAAGTACTACTTAGTCATAGTAAATATCGATTCAGCAATCAACAACTAACTGGTTTATTTCTCTAGATGTCAAAGGAAAACCCTGTGAGGACCACTGTATACTACAGCACTCTAACCGGTAAGCAGGAATTTTAAATTACCAGAACTTTTTCTTATGGCATTTAGCCTGGATTGGGCGAAATTGATTAAACAAACATTCATGAAATTATCTTCCACTATGTTGAAATGATATAGGAGTTATTTGGCAGGAAGGAGACTTGCTCAGTGATCTACTGCTTAGCGAACCTGTGCCTTAACCACTGAACTGCCAGAACCCATGGAAAGGCCCGCTGTGGACGCATATGTGGAATCCTGTATACACAGGCACACCTCACTTCCCACTCTTCTGCCCCAGGGCTACCCAAAGATTTCTGGTACTCTTCTCTTTCCTGCTTTCTCCTCTTCTGTTACTGAACTATGCTACACTTAGGTTTCTATAGCAGGCAAAGGAAAAAGATGATAACTTGACTAAAGGAAGGCCAGTTCAATAGTCTTGTGCCAGTAGGAACCCTCTGTTAGAGGAGGAAGTCTCCTTCCATGCAGTTAACACAAGCTTGACCTTTTTGTCCTTCTAGAATATGTGTCATCACCCTGGCAGGATCTCATCCTGTTCTTCAAAGTGGAAAAACAATTGAAAGTATTTCCTATCAGATCAGTACCAACTGTAGCAGACTTCAGAACAAAGTCTCTGGGAAATTTAAGCGGGTATGTTCTTGTAATTCTGTGATTATCTACTAGAATCGTTTATACTCATAGATATAATGGATCCAGTCAGACATCAGCTATTTCTCTGGAAGTTCAGGGTGCTTATTTTAAATAAAATCAACTAGCAAACAAAAACCCCAAAGAAGTATTTTTGGAGGTTTAGTACCTATCATAGTAGATTCTGTGCTGCCGTCTTTATTATCCCTAAATGGATGAAATGAAAGATGGGCCTTTAAAAGGACAATTCTTGAAGTGCATGGTGCTGCATGCCTTTAATCCCAGCACTTGGGTGGCAGAGGCAGATAGATCTCTGTAAGATCGAGGCCAGCCTGGTCTATATAGTAAGTTCCAGGCCAGCTAGGGCTTCAGGGAGATGCTGTCTCAAAAAGACCGAAAAAGGACAATTCTCATACCAGTATAATAAGACATATTGCCTCTGGTGGATTTACTAAACCATTATCTGTAAAATTTAAAGTGACAGTTATTTTACCATGTATTTTCACATGTAAATTAAAAAAATAAAAAATGATCAATCTTAGAAAATAGAATAGGATGCTTGCTCCTTACAATTTTTCCATTAGTAAAACACTGGCAAACTGATATACATTAACCACATCCTTCCGTACAACCCTGTTACACAGAATATTCTGTTCAACTCTAGACAAGATGGACATGCTATTAAAGAGGGTATCACATGAAGGGTGATTTTGACAGATCCATTGAGTTGAGGAAATTTGTATGGATGACTTAGGTCATATCTCTTGAGTTCATGCTGAGAGTTTGTTTTGGTTACTGCTGCAGGAGCTCCCCAAAACATGTCTTATAATTACCAATGTAGGGGCTGGAGAGATGACTCAGAAGTTAAGAGAGCACTGGTTTCTGTTGCAGAGGACCTGGGTTCGTTTCCCAACACCTGCATGGCAGCTAACCACTGGCTGTAACTCCAGTTCCAGGGGATCTAAGGCCCTCTTCTGGCTTCCATGGGCATTACATGAGAAGGGTGTACTTACATATACATGCAGGCAGAACACTTATTCACATAAAAAAATTTAAAATTGCTGTGTCCTTACTTAGCAAACAAATGGATTTAGAAAAGTATGCACCCTTTTTAAAGATTATGTGTGTATATTATAGTAAGTTAATGCCTGTGAATCTCTTGTGATAAACCAGTATCTAAAATAGTAATGCTGAGGCTGGAGAGATGGCATGGGTTAAAAGCACTTGCTGCTCTTGCACAGGACCTGGGTTCGGTTCCCATCACCCATATCATTTAACTCACAACTGCCTGTAACTCCAGTTCTGGGAGATCCAGTCCCCTCTTCTGGCCTCCTTGGCCCACTAACACATTTACCCCTACACACCCAAAAATACCAAGTCTTTGAAAACAATAGAATGGTAAACCTGCCATTACTAAAGAAGAACAAAGAGGGACCTGCTCATTGAATGCACTACGGCTAAGTTTTGGTTGATTCTCCAGACTGCCAATTATTCTCCTAAGGAATGTTATAAAGAAATGAGATGCTTCTTCTAGTCCATCAAAGACCAAGTTATAGACAGATTCTCCAAAACAAATCCCACATGCTTCCTTCCTTCTGGGAGTCACAGTGATGTCAGTAATCTTAAAGGAACTGCTCACATGCAGAAGAGTGAAGCTGATGCATCTGGTAACTAGACAGTAAATACAGAGGTCATAAGGATCATCACTGGATGTATGGTACACACCTGTAATCCCAACTGCCAGGAGGCTGAGGCAGGAGAATTACAAGTTTGAAGTCAGAGTGGGCTATATAGTGAATACCAGGCTAGCCAGGACAATGTAACTAAACTGTCTCAAAAAAAAAAAAAAAAATCTTTAGCTGCTTGTGCTTACCATAGGAAATGTTATTCATGGAAAAGAAGAGAATGACACTAGACAGGTTCCCAGGATTCTCCTTGTAGGTATTTGTCAAAACCACCCCAGAATTGTTATCCCCTGTCCAGAGTACCTAAAATAGTAGTAACATGCAGGTAGATAGTGTATCAAAGTGTGGTACTGATAGTTACAGGACAGGATAAATCTTATTTTGCTACTTAAAATGTTTTTTGTTTCATTTTTCCAAATTTTCCTCAGAGGGTATGTTTTTTAGTCTTGTATTTTTTTTATTAGAAAAATATTCCTTCTTCAAAAAGTCTTAGTGATTGACCATGTAAAGAAGTCTTTTATCTGTTAATTCCTTTTTTCTTCCTTAATTTTATGTGTATGAGGGTATTGTCTGCATGTATGTAAGTGCATCCATGTCGTGCAATGCCTGCGGCTGTCAGAAGAGGGTGTCAGCTCCTGGAACTGGAGTTACAGACAGTTGTTAGCCAGCATGTGGGTGCTAGGAATCAAACCCGGGTCCTCTCCAAAAGCAGCCAGTGCTCTTAACCACTGAGCCACCTCTCTAGTCCCTGTCTTATTGATTTCTAATATAAAAGATAGCAATTGTAATGAAACAAACTTTACAATATTTTTGTCATGCCCTGTCATGTTGAGTTTATATTGCCTGTTGTGGATTTTCCTGCATGTTAAAATCTTTACATACCTGAACATATGTAGCTTTCTCATTTACAGTTTTAAAAAGCATTATTAGTCTATTACAAAATTAATTACTATCACCTTTGTCTCGGTGAGGGGTTTAACCTAAAGTCTAGGATGGTATCTAGTACACAGTAGGTTCTTATTATAAATGTTATGTACTTAAGTCATTTTTCTTTTTGTAAACTTTTTATTGAGTTCTTGTGTATTTCATACACAACATAATTTTAATCATCTTTATACCCCCTTCCCCATTGGCACTCCTTCCACACTGGAATTCATACATTCTGTCATTTGTGTTAAGGCCTATTATGTCAAGTTAGTGTCCCCAGGTGTCCCTCAGTGCGAGTTCATCCACTGGGGTCTAGGCAGCCTATGTAGAGTCCCTCTCTTTAAGATCAGCTCTTCCTCACCCAGCAGCTGCAATAATTCTTTGACTAAGATTGGGGCCTGCTGCCCACTTCCACTGTTTGGTGCTGGGGTTTTTGTGCTGGGGTTTTGTCTCCTTGAATCTCATCATTTTTAGGGTGAGTTGGCATGACTGCTAGGGGACTGAGAAATCTGGAGCAGGTGTTCTTTCTTTTGTACCAGGAAGAGCTTTATGGAGTTGCAAGGGAGAACCCTGCCATTTTCAGGGATGTTGAATATATAAAATATGGACTTTGAAATCAGAAAATCTCAGGCTGAAACTTTATCATTTGTTAGCAAGAACAGTGATGATAATGATAACTGTGATGCTGATTTCCATACACTTTTGAATATAGATTTTTTGTGTGGTTTTTTGGGGGGGGGTGTTCTACAAATTACCACCATGTGACAGTCCCCCAGAAGGCACTGGTAATTTATTTGTGATAATAATAACACCTGAAAATATGTCAAATGGTGTCAGAAACACCAGACACATGAGCTTATCAGTCACAACAGAGGAAACCCCCTCAGCTGGGCCATAAAAGGAGCACCTCAACACAGGCATGTAAAACACACTGACCTGTCACTAGATTCTAAGAAATAAATGATTATGGTCCATTTTCAGTATGAGATGTGTTTAGAACTCATCAGAGAATCACAGATAAGCAGGAGGCACTAGTCTCCTATCTTCCCAACTGGCAGCAGGATCTGCTTGTCTAGATGCTCTCAGTTCATCCACCATGCAGAGGCTGGATCCAGGCATTCTCAGGTCTGCTGAGGTCTGGGCCCCTACTGTAGGTCAGAGAGGTCTAGCCCTGGCCTTAAATCATTTTGATGTAAAACACCAGTTCCAAGGCTAGATCCTGTTTTAAGTATGAGGACTGCTGCTCTAAGGCAAGAAGAAATAAATACACATCAATTAATTTGCTTCTTTTCATTACCCAGGGGGCACAGTTTCTAACAGAACTTGCACCTCTGTGTAAGATTTACTGCTCTGATGGAGAAGAATATACCATATCTAGGTAGGTAATGTTTCAACCACTATTTGGGGGATAATATCTTAATACCAAATGCTTATTTTCAGAAAAAAATTACTACTAGAAAATAAATTTTTTAATTGTTTTAAATAGCTGTGTTAGAGGACGACTGATGGAAGTAAATGAAAACATTCTCCATAAGCCATCTATTCTTCAAGAAAAGGTAGGAGAGAGGGGAGGGGAGGAAAATTACAGTCCTAGTTGCAAACCTTTTCAAAATCATTTGACAATACTCACTGTGTCCTGGATTTTTTTCCAGCCATCCACTGAAGGCTACATTGCAGTTATATTACCCAAATTTGAAGAAAGTAAAAGCATAACAGAAGGGTTGCTGACGCAGAAACAGTATGAAGAAGTTGTGGTAAAGCGCAGTAGTGCCACAACAGCTGCATCCTGAGCAGAGCTGGACTGAAGAGCAACATGAGATTCTTAGCCCTGCCTAGCCTGAGCCATCAGTGCACTGGAAGAGAATCTGTGTGTGTGAGGCATTCTTCATACCCTGTACCCAGCAGAAAGAGGCCTGCCCAGATTCACCTACCCAGATTTTCTCCCTTTTCTTAACCTAAGAAACCTTGATCCCCATTTGTCTTCAAGCTCCCAGATCTGCTCTGCCCAGATACTCGCTCTGTTCTTTTGTGGTTCTGTGTGTATATGTGTGCATCCCCCAACCGTGTTTGTGGATGTCCCTGTGGGCATGGGTGCTGTGGGTGTGCATATGCACATGAGGTCAGAGAAAACTTTGGGTTTCAATCCTCAGGCACCTTTGACTTTTTTTTGAGACAGGCTTTCTCATTGGCCTGGAACATTGTCATATGGGCCAGCAACCCACAGACTTCCAAGGAGTCTCCTGTCCTCTTGCAGTGTTGTGGTTGCAGGTACACACCCCTGCACCCACCTTTTAATGTGGGCCTGGGGATCTAAACTCAGGTCTTTGTGGTTGTGAGGCTAACCTTTACTGACTGAGCTGTTTCCCCAGCCTTGCTCTGTTCTTCTCTTGCTTGTAACAAATGGCAAAGAATATTTTTCCTGATTTAAAAAAGAAAAAAAAAAACAAGCAAAGCTCTTGGAAAAAAAGTTGGAAAAGAGAGAAGTTTTAAGTAGTCAAGTAATTTACACATCATCCCCCCAACTTGAAAGTACATACTGCATGTTGACATACTTCCATTTGAATGCTATGGCCTCAGTTTCTTTCTTTTTTTTTCTTTTTTACAATTTGGCATTTTGAAAACAAGCTAATTTACCTTCCTTCCTAACTCTGCTTCAGAATGCCACTTCCAAAAAGTTCTTTTAAAACTTCTCTCTTTAGGTTGTTGGGAAGAGGCAGGAATGTAGACCCTGCCTACTCTTCATTATACCCATGGAATAACTTTCCCCATGCTACCAGAACTGGAACACTGACTCTTCATGAGAAGCACGTAGCAAGGCTTTGGGAAAAACGAAAAGGGCTTCCTAGCAATTGGAAGAATTGTCATTGCAGTGTTAAGCTGGTTCTTGCAAATATGGTGACTCCATCTCACACATTTTAGTTACAGCTAAGTTGTAGTAATGAAGTTACTAGGAATCTGTCATTCAGTGGTACAGGTGCCTTGAAATAGAACAAAAAATAGCTTTGAAGTTCTGGTTTCAAATTAGATATTTAATCAACAATGAATTTGAAATAAAAGGACTTGAAATCTTTATTTTTGTTAAGAGCTAAAACACACACGTGGACTCAGTATCCATGTTCTCCCATTGCACTTCTGTTCTCTTTTAAGGTGTGTAAAATTTAAGTGAAAAAAATTTTTTTAGTTCACATTAAAAACTTAAGACCATCGGGCATGGTGGTGCACGCCTTTAATCCCAGCACTCGGGAGGTAGAGGCAGGCAGATCTCTGTGAGTTCAAGGCTGGCCTGGTCTATAAAGTGAGTTCCAGGACAGCTGGAGCTACAGGGAGACCCTGTCTCAAAAAGACTTAAAACAAAAAAAAAAAAAGAAAGAAACTTAGGACCTGAGTGTCTGCACGACCATCCCCTATACGACGTAGACCATAGCTCTAAGTATCTTCAGTGAGAGTGCTGAGCTGAGAATGTCATGGTTAGCTTCAGTTGTCAGCCTGATACACCTGGAAAGAGGAAACCAGTTGGGGAATTAATTACCTTTTGGATTGGTCTATACATATGTCTGGGAGGCATTTTCTCTCTTGTTCAGTGATATGGGAGGGCCTAGCCCACTGTGGGTGGTGCCACCCCTGGGCATGTGTTCCTGGCTTATATTAAGAAAGCAGGCTGAGCACAGGCCAGGGGAGCAAACAGTAAGCAGTGTTCCTCCCTGTGTTTCCGTTCCTGCCCTGATTTCCCATGATGTTGGATTGTGACTTGGCCTGAGAGTTGTAAGATGAAATACTGTGACAGTGAAAGAACTGGGCCTATTTTACATGTTCTATCTTTCACCAGTTTTGTTGTTGTTTGGTCTTTTTGAGACAGGGTCTCTCTGTAGCCCCAGCTGTCCTGGAACTCACTATGTAGACCAGGCTGGCCTTGAGATCCACCTGCCTCTGCCTGCAGGCGTGCACCACCACGCCCAGCTTCACCCAGTATTTTTGTTACAATTTAAAAGAATGTTTTGGTTTCACAGAATAAAAACTATTCTTTGTTTTTTGCCTGTTTACAGAAATACTTTAAATACATACATGGAAAATTCCACATGTAGTAAGGAAAAGGTGTCTTAATTTCATCACTGATCAGCATGGCTTTTTCCCCAGATTGGGTAATGGATCAAAACGAAGCCTGCTGATGTGAATTCAGTTGCCAAACTTGTTTCTGTTTGCTCTTTTTGAGACAGGGTCGCACTATGGAGACCAGGCTGGCCTCAATCTCACAGAGATCTGCCTGCTGCCTCCCAAGTGCTGGGACTAAAGGTATGCGCCACCACACCTAGCTTGTTTTTGATTATAAAAGTTTTTCATATAATGCCAGTGTAGGAAAAAATACTTTGTAGAAGTCATTAACTAAGCTGAGTGTCCTGTGTTCTCCTGAAGGCTACAGTAGAAATTTTCTTCAGTAAAATATTGAGTAACTGGTAGTCCAGTCGTTTCTTGGGGATCTCTGTTAAAGACTGTGTTGCTTATAACCCAGACAGATCATTAGAGCAGCTTCCAGCTACTGCCACGACTAATTTCAAAGTTAATTTTTAAAAGTATTGGGATACAGAAACTATAACATGATTCCATAACAAAGGTAACCAACCACACTATATCATAAGAAAACATAGAAAACAAAACTCCGTCCCATAAAAACAAGAAAAGGATTGTTTTGTACATGTATGTGCAAGTGTGTAGAGGCCAGACCTTGGGTGTTGAGTTCAGGCACCTAACAGCTTTTGGGTTTTTAGTAAGACAAAGTCTCTCACGGACCTGGAGCTCACCAAGTAGGCTATGCTGGCTACGCACCACACTCTGGGGATCCACCTGTCTCCACCTCCCCAGCACTGTGATTACAAGCACATAACATTGTGCCCAGCGTTTCTTAACCTTAGTTTTGGGGATTGAATTCAGGTACTCATGTTTGCAAGATAAGCACATTATCAGCTGGGTCATTTCCTCAGCCCAAGAAAAGGTTTAAATCCTAAAGTTGAAAAGGCTAAAGATATTTATTTATAACAAACATTTCAATGCCACATACATAAGATACAATGCATGAATATCTGGAATATTCATGTTTCTTGGTTCCAATGTTCTGTCTTCTGTATCTGCCATTCTATCAATACTGAGAAGGATAGTTTAAAACTGTCTTTAAACCAGTAAGAAACACTTAGGCTTCCAGCCATATTCAGGCCACCTGGTCAACTCTACATACTACCAGAATAAAGAGAGGAAATTGCCTGAAGCTGCTCCAGGCTTCTGTGGAGGGAGTTCCCTGTTTTCCTTTTGGAGGGAGAGGGACAGACAAAGCCTAACAACCCTGCTATGTGA